>NW_004444064.1:1871320-1872180 GCF_000243295.1 Trichechus manatus latirostris
ACACAAAGACCAATGGAGCAGACTCGAGAATCCAGACGTAAATCCATCCACTTAGAGTTAACTGATCTTTGACAAAGGGCCAAAGTCCATTAAATGGGGAAAAGACAGTCTCTTTAACAAATGGTGCTGGCAAAACCGGACGTCCATCTGAAAAACAAAGAAACAGGACCCATACCTCACACCATACACAACAACTAACTCAAAATGAATCAAGGACCTAAATATAAAACCTAAAACTAAGAAGATCATGGAAGAAAAGATAGGGACAACACTAGGGGCCCTAATATACGGCATAAATAGAATACAAACCATAACTAACAATGCACAAACACTAGAAGATAAAATAGATAACTGGAATCTTCTGAAAATTAAACACATATGCTCATCAAAAGACTTCATCAAAAGAGTTAAAAGAGAACCCACAGATAGGGAAAAAACTTCTGGCTATAACATATCCCACAAAGGTCTAGTCTCTGAAATCTATAAAATACTTCAACATCTCAACAAAAAAAAGACAAATAATCCAATTAAAAATGAGCAAAGAATATGGACAGATACTTCACCAAAGAAGACATTCAGACGGCTAACAGACACATGAGGAAATGCTTGCCGGGCAAGCACCACTTATCTGACTGACAGGGATCACAATACAGTGCCCCAGACAGAGTGGGAGAAAAATGTAGAATAAAATTCAAATTCACACACACACAAAAAGACCAGACTTACTGGTCTGACAGAGACTGGAGGAACCCCTGAGAACACGGTCCCCAAGCACCCTTCTAACTCAGAACCGAAACAACTTCCAAAGTTCACCTTTCAGCCAAAGATTAGACAGGCCTATAAAACAAAAAATAACATAA
>NW_004444064.1:1872280-1874314 GCF_000243295.1 Trichechus manatus latirostris
AGCACAAGCAGCCAGGGCCCACAGCAGCCTGCAGGCCAGGGTTCGAGGGGCAGGACAACAGCTTGCAGGGCGGCCCGGCCAAACGCCAGCCATCCAGTCTTCCTCAGCCCCATCTCTAGGGCTGCAGGGCTGGTTTTATTTTTCCTTAATCACTCAGTTTAATTCAAAGAGATTTCTTTCCTGAAAGGATGAATCATTCCTGTTACCTTTATATGCACACACTTTCTGAATCCAGGAGAGGGGGTTGACTTTCATCAGCGCATACGGGATACTGATGACGTGCATCCTGTTCATGACGCTCTGGAGGAGAAATGAGTTCATTCAAGGGATAAAATGGGCCCTCACTCAACCTCCAGAATAGCGCAAGACTAAGCCCTACCAGAAAAGGTAAACATAATTTAAGCAGATGAGTTTCTAACAGCAATATTTCAAGCATATCACTCAAGTCAATCCGTACACACTAAAGATGAATGACATCACCTAACAGGGCTGGCACCATATGTTGGCATGACAACGTTAGAATCCCTTCTTCTGACACTCAGATCATTCAACATAGGACACTCACCGTTAACACTCCGTGCCACAGGCCAGCATCCCTTTTAAAATCCAGCACATTTGTTAACGTTTCAGCTGAAAGTGGACAGAGATAGTTAAACTGCTGGACAACGCTCTTCAAAAGCATTTTGAGATGAGCACAGCATTGCCATGTAAGAGTTTTAAAAAACAATGGAGTATTTCCAAATACCATGCACCAGTTAACCAATATTTTTGGTTATCTATGCAAATTACTGAAAAAACATAAAAGCAGGTCATACAACTTTGTACTGAAATAGAGAACTATGCTGCTCACTAATCTGAGAACTTAAGGAATATCTTATACCTAAGAAACTGCAGGGGCATCATCACACATTTTAAGCACATGTTTTGGGTAAATATTCTTTTCAGAATAAAGAGGTAGGGATGTGGAACTGTCATGGGTATTTTTACTTAATTCCCACTCTCCACTCTACACCCAGATTTCCCCTTTTCTCACGCCCCAGAGGCCCGTGTCCTACATCTTTTGAGAGCCTTAGATGCTAATTTCCTTCTGCAAGATCCAGTAGCTCTTGTCACTTATCTTCAGAATTTTGCTCCTTCTTGCGTTTCCATTTTCTCACCCAGGAGTGTAACTGAGTGCATTTTAGAGAGCTGGAGTGTTTGCAGGTCTCAAGGGTTCTCTGCATACCTGTCTGGCTGGAGCCCTAGCCATGTCCTCTGCAGGGACTTGGCTCTGGGCCTCCCACTAGGCAGAGAGGGGCCTGAGGTTCCGCTAAAGGCAGGGCCTGGCGCTATAAGCAAGGGCAGTTTCTGGGCAAAGGCCACAGCAACAATGAAGTGCATCACACGGAAGAAAGAAATACTTATTATGAGATGAATACAACACGACCCAAGACCCAAAGGTGTACTGATGCGCACCAGAGCTTCTTGTTGCTTGGTACAGCTGGGATAAAGGGCAAAACTGCAACCCAGTGATGGATTCTGACCCATGGCACAACAGTTCCCGATGAGGTACCTCAGGAGGTTCAGCTGCAGAAGCCCACCCCTGCCCTGTCACCAAGCAGGCCCTTACCTTCAGAGTACCCACACGCCTGGGTCAAAGCATGGCACTGCGCTAACAGGGATGCGTGAGACACTGTGATCCCCACCGTACTGCCTTCTTTGCTAGTTTTATACTAAAAAAAAAAAAAGAAAAAAAAGAAAAAAAAAATCAAGAAAGAACCTGTTATGTCATGTTTCTCTAGGCAATGGCAGACAGAATGGAGGATGATGAACCATACCTACTTCACAAATTGTCTTAGTAGATCAGAGTGCATTTCATGCCCTTATCCACGAGGGGCCATCCTTCAGATTAGAGTCCTCTGTGGCTTATCCTGAGGCAGATGCCTCATAGAAAACTTCCTCAATGAATACTTCCTCATGGGACACATTCACTAGACTACTTCCTCACGGGACACGTTCCCTAGAACACTTCCTCACGGGACACGTTCGCTAGAA
>NW_004444064.1:1874414-1879476 GCF_000243295.1 Trichechus manatus latirostris
TTAGCTAAGGAGATTCTTACCTCAATGTAGGCAGTCCCGTCCCCTGCATCCTGAGCCGGCGGGTGCCAGTCCTTAGGGGGCTTTGCCAGATGCTTCCCGTCAACCACCAGCCAGGCAAGGGGAGGCCAACCTGCCAACAGTGCAGACAAGGTAACACAGCACATGTGAGTGTCAAAGGGTCTCTGCTCCCCACACCCAGAACCCCAACTCGGCAGCCACTAGTGATTGAGCACTTTAAATGTTGGGAGGGCAACTGAGGAATTGAATTTTTAGTCCTGTTTAATTTTAATTACTTTATATTTAATTTAACTAGCTATACATGGCCATTGGCTACCGTAATGGATAGCATAGATCTAGATACTCAAAACCAGCTGGGTTTACATATCACCTGATGAAAATGAACATTCACAAGGGCTTCAACATTTTTGGTAAAGACCCATCAGATTCTGTAATGTTTGATTTTGGGAAAAGTATGCCTAGAGGGCAATTCGACAAAGAACACAACCACCATACTGACCGTCCCTTGCCCTGAGAACCCCACCTTTGAAGGTCACCACCTCTCCAGTCTGTGCTTTGGGGAGGCCTTTCTGACAAGCATCTGTGGTCAGGGCCAGGGCAACCCCACAGCTGCCCAGCAGAAACCCCACCTGCTGGCTACCGGCATCCTGCAGAAAACACAGCAGTGGGGTATGAGACACCTCAGTGGGGCCACAGCACTGAATCCTGTACTGCTTCAGGTCCGTGCACAAAAAACAGCTCTTTATACATCCTAAACAAACTGCTAGAACAACTCAATCCTATTATATGTATAGACTCCGTCTTCATAAAAATAAAATGTAGTTTTTTTAAAATTTAAATGATTTTTTTGGTTTTATTTTTTGTAGTGAAACATAAAGGTCTGGATAATGGGCTAATTCTCAAAGTTTATTCTTGCAAATGACATTTAGAAGCATTCTCCCAAGCTCCAAAAATAACAGCACTGAAATTTTGACTTGGATAGTGTCTGAAATTCACAGATGAATCTATGTTGGCCTGGTCTTTAACGATAACGATCATTTCCACACAATTACTAGTCAAGTCTTCCTTTATAAATGTCCTTCAGTGGTTTCATCATTTTCTTCATCTAAGTTTGATAAATCTCTAGTTAAGTTTTTTCCTAAGAATCACTGTATTCAAATACAGGTTCATCGAATATTATCCTTCTAAATATACTGCTAGGTTTTATTTGCAGATTTTACTTTGGAATTTTTGAGTATTTGTTGTTAATGCTTATATTAATTATCACCTCAACAGTGGGACAGATTGAGGGGATGACAGAAAAGTTATCTACTCCTAAAATTAAATTTTTTTTTCAAAAATCAGGTTACTGATATTTATATCTAAAATATTATGGCTACCTCATACATCAGCAGGAGCCCTGGTGGCACAGTAGTTAAGAGCTATGGCTGCTAACCAAAAGGCTGGCAGTTCAAATCCACCAGCTACTCCTTGGAAACCTATGGGGCAGTTCTACTCCGTCCTATAGGGTCACTATGCATCAGAATCGACTCGATGGCAACGGTTTTTAATACATCAGCAAGCATCACTGTGAATCATCTGTCACTCATACAGACTGCTGTCATGTAAGTGAAGAGAAACATGGCAAGTTTCACCTTGTACACTCAAAACCTTGTACACTGACCGAGAGATGAGCTCTAATACATCACTGTGGTGATATATTCACGGTGTCTGTTTATGCCGGGAAGTTCTGACAGATGATATGACAGCTCCATTTCACAAGCTTGGGAACTGTTACTATCGTAACTGTTTTAAGTACACTTCTCATTAACAAGATACATACAGAAGAGTTGTTATAGACTAAACTGCATCTAGTTTATGTCTCAAGTCCCAGGCTGACTGCCTCCCACCGTATTCATCCACTCTGTCAAAATGGCCACTTGCCTTCCACCCCTTCTTGCTTCCCTAGGATAAAGGATAAGGAAGATACCACTGAGCTCTGCTGTCAATTTCAGAATCAAATCTCACGGAACCTGAATCCCGTGAACTGGACCGACTTTGCTACCTTCCTTGTTAATGGCACTTCTATGGGGACAGGAATCAGCTCTGCCAGGAGACATCCATAAAACGCAACCATGAACATCACAGGGTCACTGTTCGGAAACACGAGTGCCACCTAGAACAGTGCAAAGAAAAACATGAAGTACGCTTGCAAATGCTTTGAGTCATCTCAACTTTTAGAAAGAACTCTGCTGATTAGATGCAATTTAGAAATTTCAGATTTTCTTAGTTTTCCAAATTTAGCTCAGAAAAATCTAATTGGGGGGCTATTCTTGGTCCCTAAATTCCTCATTCATGTAACTTTTAATAAATAGTTTTTAGAATGAGATCTTTATTCCACATGCAAGAAAGATTTTACATTTTTGGGTTTTAAACGACGGCCTAGCGCAGGGTGTGTCTATGGGATCCAGACCCAGTTCCCATCCACCCTGACAATCTGGACAGGAAGCAAGTGACTAACCAGCACTCACTATCTATTACCACCAACATGTAAAGACAAGAGCCAGACTATATCTAAGAGTGTTTTCCAAAAGGAAAAGTCCTAACACAAAGCTTTAATTGAGGAGCTCTTCGTTCAAGACGAAGTGTATTACCAGGAAGCGTGGTGGGCACAGAACATGTCGGCTGAGAGACACCCACACAGACACTCTCCTTCCCTTAAGCACCAGGGGGCAGCCCACTCTCTGTTCCCAACTGGTCATCATGCTGCCACTGTTTAATTGTAAGTTCTGTTTTATTTATCTTACATTTTTTATTTTTATATTAACACACACACACAGAACTTAAAACAGCAAAAATACTAATGAAAATAATACCCCCATGCTCCACCCTTTTCCATTCCCCAAAGTTAACCACTTTTACAGTATTTAGACCTTTATTTTGCTATTTACTACCAGATTTTCAAATATTATGTTTATACTGTTGTATTTTATTTTTAAAATTTCAATATCTATTTTATTTCCTGTTATTGTAGGTGAGTATTTAGCTGTCTTGCATTCCTCCCCCTTTCCCCCTTCCCATCATCCCAATTTCCATTTTTTTACAATACACACAGTCCCCAACTTATGACATATTTCAGTTATAATGAACCACACTTATGACCATCTATTTTTTTAAATACGTTTTATCATTAGTAATATGTACTACATACAATGTTGCAGCATGTACTCTGCTGGTATTATCATTCTCAGATGTTCATTCGTGGATGTTCAATTTATGATTTATACAGATACTGATAATAAAACACAATAATAACAAAAACTAAAAAAAAAAAAAAAATGAGGTATTTGACTTACATCAGAACTTACAATGGAGTCATCAGAATGGAACACTGTCATAAGTCAAGGACTACCTGCATCTGGTTAAATCAAAAGCTATTTATGCAATACAACTTTTGTAAGCCCCACATATGGTAATAATTACGCTTGAAGCCGTAAGTCATAAATCACAATAAAATTTAATTTACTAGACTGTTAGCACAGAACTTTTGAGACTATAAAATAATGAATAACTAATAACCTTCCATTTCATTAAAAAAAAAAAAAAACAGTTAAGCTATATTTATTCTGTATTTGAGGTATGGAAATGGAGTTTCTAACAAGTTTGTCGAAAAGGGCAGGGTTCTCCTTCAAAAGTTGCTTTTAGGAGTGGCTGCCCCAGAACTGTAAACTATAACCTGGAGGCCACGTTTGGTTTAGGAAATATGTTTTTAGAAAAACTGTTAAGGAGAGCTCTGTGTATAGGAGGTTGGTTTTGTCAACAAGCTCTGATAATTAGCTCACTCACTGTGACCTCGATGATCTTTTCATAATTAACCTATCTACACGATTCTCTTGCAAGTCAAAAAAGTATCTGGAAGCCTTGGTCATTGTGAGAATTTTTTTCCCAAGAAAAATAAATCAGTGATTCTTACAGATTCATTCTATAGCACAACACATAATCTCACTCATAAGTCCAATGATCATAAAGTATCATTCTCATACTGTTTTCATTTTTATAGCCAAGTACACATTTCTTTTCCTTCTGACACTAATAGCTACCATAATGTTTCACTTGCTTTCCTTTCTACGTATGCACTGGCGGACTTGTTCTAAAATGCTCACCAGATGTGTCAAATACCTATCAATATTATTTTCCAAACAACCAACTAGTCAGGTGAGCCTGTAAGTTTTACCTGCTGCTGACTACTCCCCCCAGTGGGGCCTCCACTCTGCTCGTCCTGACTGGGGTACTCCTTGGCTGCCTGCCTGTAGTCCTCCTGGGACCCCACTCTCTCATTTGGCTGATGCACATCCTCTAGGAACTTCCCAGAAAGGGTGCTTGTGAGGTAAATTTTTTTGAGTCCTACATGTCTGAAAATGGTTACGCCATCCTCACATCTGCTGAATGTTTTAGGACTAGACTTGTAGGTCAAAATCTGTATTTCCTCTGAATTTCTGAAGGCATCACTCCACTCTTCCAGTATTACTACTGAGAAGTCCCAAAGCCACTGTGATGGCTGATCCTTTTATATACCCTGTTTTTTTCTTCCCCCCTGGGAGCTTTGAAATTCCTTTCTGTATTCCTGGTATTATGCAATTTCATGATTATATGCTTTGGTGTGGATCTACTATATATATATAAAACATATCCAATTTCAGACCATTTAATTGTGAACACTCATGCTCTCAAGGTCTAGGATATTATCTTGTGTTATTATTATCATTTAAAATTTCCACCCTCTGTTCTCCTTTCTCTTTCTGGAACTCCTATTAGTCAAATGTTGGGCCTTCTTTTAATTTTTATACTGTTTTTCTCTCCTACTTTCCCTCTCTGTCTTTTCTACTAGCATCCTTTTCTTGATTTATGACAACAATATTGTCATCTCAATCTCCAGGGACATCCATGCTAATTCTCAAACACCTGTTCTCTCTAATTCTCAAACACCTGTCCTCTACGTCTAATTCTCAAACACCTGTCCTCTACGTCTAATTCTCAAACACCTGTCCTCTACGTCTAATTCTCA
>NW_004444064.1:1880664-1893070 GCF_000243295.1 Trichechus manatus latirostris
AACATATATGAAGTCAAACAGAAGTTGAAGAATTAGTGGATGGGCAATGAGGGAGATTAAGAAGAACAATCATTTTACTCTACATCACCACAGACTTTTTCCATTTTTAATATTATCGTATGGTTGACTTCAAAATCCCTTGTATTAGTAAGTCTAACAAACTGATAGAACACTGATTTCAACAGAGCAGACTTTGAAAGCCTCTGGCTTGCCCACTCCAGTAAAGTTACATTCTAGTTACTTACTCTGTCTCCAGGCTTAAGTAGCGGTTCACTCTTACTAGTCAGTTTATTAAGTAGAGTATAAGCTAGTTTTAAACTCCGACTCCAAAGTTTGCCTAAAATAAAATAAAAATACTAAGCAAAGTGAAATTTCAGAAACTAATAATTAACATTTTAATGCAGCAATCATAACAAAAAAAACCAAACCAAACCCATTGCCGTCAAGTCGATTCCGACTCATAGCAACCCTACAGGACAGAGTAGAACTTCCCCATAGGGTTTCCAAGGCTGTAATCTGTAAGGAAGCAGACTGCCACAGCTTTCTCTTGCTGAGTGGCTGGCGGGTTGGAACCAATGACCTTTCGGTGAGCAGTCAAGTGCTTAACCACTGTGCCACCAGGGCTCCTGTAGCAATCACAGTACCTCATAATGTATCATCACTCTGTTACTGGAAATTCAGGTAGTTCCAACTGACAACTATTCTGCACAATGCTGTAATGAACATCATGGTTCCCTCTTAAAAAAGCTTACAGATTTGTTTTTCTTAATATAAAAATGTAACAGAATTTCATTATAAAAACTTTAGAATATAGAATATCCAGGAGAAAAAAGTCAGCACTCTTTCTGTGTGTTTATACACACACACACACACACACACGTATATGTAACTGTCAAGAAATGGGATCCTACTTCACGCTTTTTCCATCAACACTGCATTGTGAATGCATTTTCATGTTATTAAATATCCCTCGATGACATCATTTAAAACAGCAGCATATAACTCATTTCCTCTTTGTAACAATTCATGAGGTGGGTCATGCCTACAACTCCATTTACTCGAGAGAAGACAGTCGGGGAGATGTTAAGTAACCTTCCAGAACCAGTGGCTGCTGGAAAGGTGCATGTGGGACCTCACCAGGTCCAGCCCCCTGGCCACCACACTTCCGTTCATGACACACAACTCTACGCAGAGCGCCCAGCCCTGGTGAGTGCTTGACAAAGGAGAGCTTTACTGATGAAGATGCAGACTAGAAAAAGGCAAAGGAAAGAAGACTGAAAGTGTCTGGGAAGGTATACAGAGGCAGGGGTGATGATGGAGTAGGAAGACAGCCATAACGTTTACCCTGTGCAGTGTATCAGAGAAGTAACGCAACGGTCACCACTGAACCCATCTCAGATTCCTGTGGCACGGCCACATGCCCTGTGAGCAGCCATGCCCTCAGAATGGATGTTCCAATTTCTTTGTACGTAATATTAAACTCAAGCATAACACTGTGAAATAAGTGAACTGTGGGACCTGCGAGATAAATGAGAAAAAAATATTCAACTCAAAACACTTGCTTTAGCCTGTTTAAAAAGGTCAATTTGAGATGTTAAAAATTGTAACATATAAAGATTTCCAAACTGAATCTGGCATTAAAAAAAAAAAAAAAAGCATTGCAACCAAGTCAGTTTTAAACCATGGATGCAAAAAGGTTTAACAGAAGATTAACATAATTTGCCTCATTAATAAATAAAAGGTGAAAAATAAAACAAACATCTCAATAGATGGAAGTAAAATAAAACAATTTAACAATCATTCATAATTTTAAAAATCCTTCTTAAATTTGGAATGAAAAGAAACTTTCTTAACGTACGTGATAAAGGACTTCTTTAAAAACCCTATAGGAAATACAGTAATCAACAATCAGATGTTGAAAGCTTTCCCTCTGAGAGTAGAAGCAAGTCAGATACCTGCCTTCAACATTTTACTGGAAGTCTTAGCCAGAGAATAAGGAAAACAAACAAACAAAAAAAGTAAAACAACTGGAAATAAAGCTGTCATTATTTGCAGATGACATGGCCGTGTATACAGGAAATCCAAAAGGATCGTCCATAATTGAATTTAGCAAGGCTGCCGGATATAACATCAATATACAAAAATCATTCGATTACTATATACCAGCAATAAGTAGCAAATAAAAAATTTCTAATGATACTATTTACAGTAAGATTAAAACACACACCCCAAATACCTAAGTGTCATGGAAAATATGCAAGGCCTCCCTAGAGAAGAGTAGAAAACACTATTGAGATAAAGTGAAGAAGCTTGACTGAATGGAAGGATATATCATGTCATGGGCTGGCTGTTTTTGTTAGCTGCCAACGAGTCAGCCCCCGACTCACGGTGACTCCATGTGTTATAAGGTAGAATTAATTGCTCCATGGGGCTTTTTTTTTTTTTTTTTTCTCCTGTAATCTTTATGTAAGCAGATTGCCAGGCCTTTATTCCATGGAGCCACTTGGGTAGGTTACCAGCTGATCACAAGCTGCTCACACCACCCAGGCCCCTTCTGAACTGGAAGACTCAATGATGCAAAGATATTAATTCTCTTCAAAGTGACTCAAAGTAATGCTAATCGAAATCTCAGCAGGTACGCCTGTGGCACTGACAAGCTGATCCTAAAAGTGACGCTGAAATACGTACGGAAAGGGCAGCCAACACTCCTGAAGAAGAAAACAAGACGGGAAGACTTCCTCGGGGGTGTTAAGACTCCTATGACGCTACAGTAATTAAGACAGTGCGTATGGCACAACGACAGAACAATAAATCAGTGGAATAAAGAGAACCCCAAACAGATCCACCCCTGTAGGGACAACCTGATTTATGACACAGGCGGCACTGCAGAGGAGTGAGGAAAGGGTAGACGTTTCTTTCAGCAGTCATGGGACACGACTTATCTATACCGAAAAACTGTGAAGCCGGAGCCCATCCTTACTCCATCCACAAAAACGCATTCCAGGTGAGCGGTAGATCTAAATGTGAAAAGCAAAGCAACAAAGCTTTCCCAAGACAACAGAACAATTTCATGCTCTTGGCCGAGGGAAAGAGTCCTCAAAGAGAACACAAAAACCACTGACAACACAGGGAAAGAAGGTGAAGCTGGATGGGACTTGTGTTCACTGTGACTCCACTGAAGAAAAGCAAGCTGCCTGCCAGAGGAAGGATGGGAGAGCACGTCACTGACAAAGGACTGGTGTCCAGAACACAGAAAAAACCCCTCGAAATAATCCTAGAGTTTAAAATGTGCAAACAGATTCAACAGGCACTTAACAAAATAGAAAATCCAAATGATTAAAAAATATGAAGGGATCTCAACCTATTCGGTCAACAGGGAAAGGCAGATTAAAACCACAGTGACATACCATCATATTCTCACCAGATTAGCCAAAATGAATCAACCTGGTGATGCCGAGGGCTGACCATGATCAGGAGCAGGTGGGAAACTGGAAAGAGAAAATTAGAAAGCAGTCTGGCATGATCTAACAAAGGTGAAGATCTGCACAACCCCAGGCCTAGTACTTCCACTTCAAAGTACACACCCTGCAGAAATGCACGGTATGTGGCCCACATGGCAGACGAAGGAATGTTCCTAGGAGCATTGTTTCTAACAGCCAAAACTGGAAGGGATTCAACCTCCATCAACAGTACAGTGTGTAAGTAAATTCTGGTACATTCATTCCTCAACAGAAATGAATGAACTACAACGATTCACAATAACATGGATGAATCTTAAAAAACTTCATGGGGTAAGAGACCTCTGCTTCCAAGCAGGAGGGAGTACTGGTGGTGGGCCAGCGCTCCTGCCTAGAACAACCTAAATAACAGATGCCAGAATCATCAGGTGTAAGGCAGCAGAGGGAACTAGAGGGGTTAAGACTAGAGGGGAAAACCCTTGGGGAGGTGAGCTGACTTTCCACAGCACTTTTCCCGGGGTGTGCACCTGACAACCACAACAACACGATAGCAATAAATCTAATGAAAGATGCTCAAGACTTCTGTACTCAAAAGTATAAAACACTATTGAGAGAAATGAAAGAAGGCTTACAAAAAAAGGGGAAATAGTCCACAATCATGAATTGGAAGATTTCATATTGTAATAGCTATCAATTCTCTTCACATTGAACTACACATCCAATGCAATGCCAATCAACACAACAGTAGGATTTTTTTCTGGAAATTGACAAAATCAAAACCAAACCCCTTACTGTCGAGTCAATTCCAACTCATAGTGACCCTACAGAACAGAGTAGAACTGCCCCACAGGGTTTCCAAAGCTGTAATCTTTATGGAAGTAGACTGACACATCTTTCTCCCATGGAGCAGCTGGTAGGTTTCAACCGCCAACCTTCAGGTTAGCAGCAACTGCTTGACCACTGCACCACCAGGGCTCCTTAGAAACTGACAAGCTGATTCTGAAGTTACCGAGAAATGCAAAGGGCCAAGGACAGTCAAGGCAATCTTGAGGAACAATCACAGAGCTGAAGGACCTATACACCATACACCAAGACTCATAAACCGACAGTGGTTCAGGAAATATGAACAGGCAAACAGAACAACAGAACAGAACGGAGTCCAGAAAGAGACCCACACACCTATTCTTCACCAGATAGACGACAAAGTAACACTGTGGTGTCCCTTGGGGGGAAGGACAGCCTTTTCAATAAATGATACAGGGTCGACTGGACACTGATAAAGAAAGAAAATGACTCCAATCTCACGTCATACACTAAATTCTAGATGGATTGTAACACCTAACCTGAGTAGTAAAACTAATGAAGTTTTTATAAGAAAACGTAGGAGAATACATTCATGACCTTAGGTTTGGCAAAGACTTCCTAAACAGGACACAGAAAGCACTACCATAAAAGGAAACACAGATACACTGGACTACATTAAATTAAGACTTTCCATTCATCAAGAGCCACAATTAAGTGTTAAAAGGCAATCCAAAGAGTGGAGAAGGTATTTGCAAAACATATATCCGACAAAGGACTTGTATCTGAAACATATAAAGAAATAAGAAAATGTTAAAAGCCAAACAGAAGAATGAGCCAGAGATTTGGACAGTTCATAAAAGAGGATATTCAAATAGCCAACAAGCATATGAAAAGCATCATTAGTCATCAGGGAAATACAAATGAGAACTGTAATTTGAAGCTGCACACACCTACCAGAAAGGCTAAAATGAAAGAGACAGACAATATCAAGTGTTGGCGAGAATGTGGAGCAACTGAACTCTTCATACAGTACTGGTGGCAGTGAAAGTTGTTGCAACCAATTTGGAAAACTTCCAGATTTATATCCAGCACAAACGCCTACATGTTCACCAGCAGCCTCACACAAGAATGTTCATAACAGCACTATACACAATAGCCCCAAGGTGGAAACAACCTAAAAGTCCATCTACTGCAGAGTGCATAAATAAGTTTTGGTATATTCATACAATAATATAATTATCTATCAGTGAGAATAAACTAATTACAACCTCACGTACAACATAAGTTGAGTCTCACAAACAATGCTTAGCAAAAGAAGACAAGACACAAAAGAACACTTTTACATAATCCCGTTTACACAAAAATTAAAAACAGGCAAAGTCATCAATGTTAGTAGTCAGGACACAGTCACCGTTTGTGCATGAGAGGAGGATGTCAGTGCTGGAAGGGGCACGAGGCGTCTTGGAGAGCTGGTGATGTTTCTGATCTGAGTGCTAGTTACACAGGTGTATGCTTATGACTTGTGCTATACATACTTCAATAGCATTTACATATAAACATATGGAACCGAAAGATGCCAAACACAAGAAGATACAGACTCTATGATTCCATGTACACAAAGTTCAAGACCAGACAACACTAAACTATGCTGTTCAGAAATGGATACACAGGTGCGAACACCAGCAAACAGGGTGCGGCTGGTCGCCACGTCAGCGAGTGGGCACCTCTGGTGGAGGGGAAGGGGCAGTGGTCCGGAAGGGGCACCCAGGGCGTGGCAATGTTCTGTTTACTTGACCATCGTGTAGTTTCTCAGGAATCTGCTGTATAATATTCATTAAGCTGTATGACTATGTTGTACTACACGTGTAGTATCTCCCAGATAAACACAAAGCACGATGATTTCTACTGGTACTTGCCATAGGTGAGCGTGTAGATGGCCTTCCCAGTCGTATCCAAGGCAGTCAGAGAGGGGGCTTTGGGCTGGGTTGTGCCCCACTGCTGCAAGGCGGCCAGCAGCGACGGAGGCCAGAGTGTCCCCACGGCCAGAGGTTCTCCTTTCAGCATGACCATCTGACTGCCCTCAGGCTTCGGCTGATTTGGATCTGGTTGCTGAACTACAAACAAAATCCAAGCTTAAAAACCAACACTTCACTGTACCATGCAACATTCTGAAGCTTACAATGATCTGTTTAGATTTGCTTATCATTACAGTCACAGACCAATTAACCAAAGAACTGAAAGGATTCAGTTACGGATGATTTGAAATAAAGTTAAGACCAACCCACCATCCTGGTGGCCCTGAGATGATGCTTACGCGTCTCCAACCCTCGGGACTGGGCTGTGTCATCTTCAAGGTTAATGATGTTACTGACAACATCAGTAACATCTGAGAAGCAGGGACTAGTGACCCCCTTATAAAGGATGAACATGAGTAGAATCACCCCTGCAGCTTGGGCACTCAAAATGCCTGAACTTGCCCACGTTGAAAGAAAAATTATGAAGTAAAATCCATTATACGTCCAGTGGCTATGGCTGCTCTCAGAGGCATCCGTACCACTGAACTCTGCATTTGGAGGCATTGTCTGATCATAAAGGGGAAGTAATGCTCATGGAAGCAGCAGTCAACAAATCAAACGGCATATTGCATTGGTCAAATCTGCTGCAAAAGACCTCTTTAAAGTGTTAAAAAGCAAAGACGTCACTTTGAGGACTAAGGTGTGCCTGACCCAAGTCATGGGGTTTTCAATCGCCTCCTATGCATGTGAAAGCTGGACAATGAATAAGGAAGACTGAAGAAGAACTGATGCCTTTGAACTGTGGTGTCAGCGAAGAATATTGAATATACCATAGACTGCCAGAAGAACGAACAAATCTGTCTTGGAAGAAGTACAGCCAGAATGCTCCTTAGAAGTGAGGACGGTGAGACTTTTCTCACATACTTCGGACATGTTATCAGGAGGGACCAGTCCCTGGAGAAGGACATCACGCTTGGTAAAGTAGAGGGTCAGCGAAAACGAAGAAGACCGTCCACGAGACGGACTGACACAGCAGCTGCACCAAGTGTGGTGGTGGCGCAGGACCAGGCAGCGTTTCCGTCTCCCGGACACAGGGCCACCAGAAGTCAGCGCTGACTCGATGGTACCTGACAACAATGCCTTAAAAGCTGTGCTAAATCCTCAGGTACCGAACAGACAGCCCGGTGAGTCCATTTGGCTGCTACCCCGAACAGAAGAGGTGCAAGGAGCCGAGAGGACTGGTGGCTGTGGGCGCCTCTGTGGTTCTAAGAGCCTGGTGCTAGAAGTCTGGGGGTCCACATGCTCACACCAGGCTCTCTCTGTCCGTCCCCACAGATGTGTACTTCAGTATATCTCTCAGTAGTTTTCTTTCAAAAATAGATCTATGTTCTTTTTTTCTAAATATATATTTCATTCATAAATGAGACGCTAAAATTTTGAAAAGGTTTCAAAACTATGCTGAAAATTAATTGAAACCATGGGAAGACAAGCATTTCAGATTTAAAATTTAAGTTAACATTTAAATAATGTAAGTCAAACGCAATCACAGAGGTGTCTTTAACCACTGGATTAGGAGCATAGAGAAACGCTAAGTCGCTTTAATATGAGCGACAAATTTTCTACTTGCTCCAATAGAGTTAGCAGTCACAAGTAATTCTAAGCTGACCATTATACAGGGTGAGCATGGCGTCTGGAAGCAGAGAGAATGTTACTTTACTATGTTATAACGTAACAGCAATAAATCAATTCTGATGTGTATCTGCCTACCTTTCTGGACTTGATGGCCACCCTGTTCACACAAACACAAAAGCAGAAAGAAGCTCAGAGAACTCTTACCTTCCAGCAATTCCTCAAAATCATCCACAAAGAATTCCTTCAGTGGAGGGCGCTTTGGCCTCTTCAGCGTATTCAGAAGCTGCTGGATTTTGGAGGACACTCTGCTGTTCACAGGGACACCTGGCACAGGAGACGCAGAGGAGCACTGAGGCTGTGACCTACCATGCCCTCTGACTCAGTCTGTACTTCACATGAACACGTCAGAACTTAGAAGCCCACCCAAGGACTGGCCAACAAAATTGTCACGTGGGAATTTATGAATTCATTTAACAAGTGTCTAGTGAGTGCCTTCTAGGAACTCGCAGGGGTCCCCAAGGGTTCCCAAGGCCCTTTCGGGGGACTCATGAGGTCCAAACTATTTCCATAGAATACTAAAATGTCCTCTGCCTCTCTCTCCTCCTACGGTGCTCAATGGAGTTCTCCAGAGGCTACACAACATAGGGCATCACAGCAGACTGGACTCGAAGCAGAGAGGAGAGACGCTTCTACGAAGCCAATCACGAAAGAGATTTGCAAAAATATAAAACAGTGCCATTCTTCTCACTAAACGTTTGTTATTTGGTATCTTTCCCGTAAGTATATGCTATTTATGTTCACATGTAATGAATTCATTACTGTTATTTTAAAACGAATTAATAAATTTTTTTAAAATTTTAGTTCCATTTCTAATATGGTCAATTTCAAGAGCTATAACCCACACAAACAAAGAGCTGTTTGCTGTCCTCAGTAATTATGAAGAGTGTAAAGCAGTCTATCAGCCACTGTTCAGGTGATGGAAAGTCAGTAGAAATGACAGATAGGAGTTGGCCCTCACACAGCTTACCACTGGTTGGGTGAAGACAAGTAAAAGTATATACACAAGCAAATAAACAAGGAAACTTCCCACGGTGACAAGTGTGCTAAGGAAAGCATCCATGGGAAGAGGACTGAGTACACGTGTTGGAAGCCCTGCAGTAGGGGAGTGAGCAAGGCCCTGGGAGAGCCACACAGACCCAACCTGCCATGGAGACATTGTGCTAACCCACTGCCCCCCACCAAGCTATCCTCAGAGGGTCCTTTTATAGTATTTTTTTTTTCTCCAATAAAGGAGCCTGTCTCGAATCAAGTGCTGCATTTAGTTGCTATGTCTTTTTCTTTCTTTTAATCCAGAACATTTCTGAAGGGTGTGATGTCACCTTGCAAAAAGCAGTTTGGCCTTTGTTTTTGGTTCCTTCAAGCCATACCAACATCTGAGGCTAATGAGTGGGAGCTGACCAGAACAAGAGGGACCACCTGGTGGCCCAATGCTGACTAAGCCTCACCAGGCAATGTGTAATCTATCATGGCTCCGTGGGGAGGCTGATAAGAGCCCTGAGCCCTGAGGCTCAGATGAGCTTCCTGGTTGATGACCATGCTCAGGAGAGAGTAGCACATCCCTTTTTGGAACATGGAAGCTCCATGCTGTGGCTACTCCCAGACCTCACCCTATGCGTCTTTTTGTTTGTATCCTTTTTGGTTGTAATAAATCAGTAACTGTAAGTATGGTATAGTATGTGAATTCTGTGAGTCATTCCAATGAATTAATGAACCCACTGGGGCAGCGATAGCCAGCAGGAGCTGGCGTCTGCCTGTTTGGCAGTCTGAAAGAGGTGTCCTTCTAACAAGTGACCTCTGACCTAGATCTGGGTGGCTAGGGTCCAAGAAATGCTGCATGGGCAGCTGATCTGAAAGACAGTGTCTCACCTGTGAGCTCTGACCCACCCCCAGGTGTCTAGGGTTGGAGAAAGAGTGGGCTGCTTGGGCAGCTGGTGACAAGGATGGAGAAGTGGGAGGGTGAGGACGGTATCCATCCCCACATTTGAGGGATTGGATTTATGCTGATTCTTACCATGCAGTTAGTAATGAAGGTGAGATCAGATTTGCCCACTATGCCCCCTGCTTAGTGCAATTTCTTTTGTCCTTTATGACACGGACATTTTGGAAAGTACAGTTCTTTCTTTTTTATTCAGTAGAAGGTACCTCACTGTTCATCATCGACTCAGGTGCTGCATTCCTTGCTGAAATACTACCTGAATATAATGTCTGCAGACACACAACATTCTCCTACCCCTCATCAGTGACACTAATTTTTATCACCTGGTCAAAGTACTGTCTGATTCCTCTACTATTTTTTGTGCGTGTGCAACTAATAAGCAATGTGTGGGAAGATACTTCATGCCCACGCAAATACCCTGATCCTCATCAAAATATTTTCCTGGATTTAAAAGTTGTTGGTCTATTCTTGCCAGAAGCAATTTTCACTGAGATGGTTGTAAAATAACTTTCCAACGCCAGGACTCCACGTACATGTACCAGTCAGTATTCGGCATCCTACTGTGAGCAACAGCCCTCCCTTTTTCATCCATCTGTCTATCTATATATCATCAGGAAGGACTCATGGATTGCTATTTTTCCAATAGATTATAAATCTTTAGGGTTTTGACTATTTTGGTACCAAATTGTCCCAAATGTAGCCAATGTAAGTCCCTACAGGCTGGCCTCTATATCCTGGTGACACGCCCCATCAATTCTCTCAAGCACTGCCTTACATCTGTCATAAGAAGATCCTCCAGGCTCATCTCGCACTTAGCTCACCCCAGCCCTGGAATCGGCCATTTCTCCACAGCATCCTGGTTCTTCTGAGTGAGGAAAGGTATTAAAGACCAAGATCTGGGTGCTAAGTGTACTCATTGCTACTGGGGTGTCTTTGCTTCTAGTTCCTTTCAGTACACAGAGCTAGAAAGCATACACATGTATATATGCATATACATATACATGTAAGTACCAATGTATATACATACACATCTACATACACAATACACATGTGCACAAAGATATACATCAATGGATACACGTGTGTATTTTAGAAATCATGAGTCCACACCAATACTTCTAATTCCAATCCTCCCCACAGGTTCTTTCTTGTCTTTCCCATTCATATTTGGATGTCCCTTCTAGCACAGATCCCAACATCATCACACTTTGTTCATTTGCTCAATACTATCATATGTCTAAAATAATTTCCAAATTGCTTTACTGACACCACTACCAAAAAAAAAAAAAAAAATCTACCAACAAGAGTTCATGATTTGTTTGCTGTTCTCCACCCAACCATGCCCAAGACTGAGGGTGTACCGTCAGATGCTGTGTTCATAAATTACTTATTTTGTTTTTGTTTCCTTTAAGTTTTAGGGTTTTTTCCCCCTTCTTTCCATCCTTTAAGCTTGAGTTTTGAATGTAGAACATTAACAAACTTCTATTAAAAGTTAAAACCATATAAAAAGATAAATTTAAATGTCACTCCCTCCTGCACTCCTTCTACCCCACTCCATCCCACTCCTTCTGTAGGTAATCAACTTCACTGCTTTCTGGTATATAATTCCTGTGTTTCCTTATAAAGATAAGCAGATACATGCATGTTTTGTTATTTTCCCTTCTTCCTCACATGAAAGGTGGTATACTATAAATGTTCTTTTGCTCTTTGCTTTTGTCACTTAACATCTGCTGGGAAATAACCTCATTCTAGTTCATAAATATTTTTCTCTTTCTTTTTTACAGCAGCATAGTACATTCACACTGTGAAGTACCAGGTTTACTCCACCAATTTATGAGGCTTGGATATTTAGGCACTTTCCAATATTTTGCAGTTATAAACAGGGCTGCAATGAATAACTGGGTGCGCATGTATTTTCTTATTTTTGGAGGTGCGTATTCAGGGTTAATTCCTAGACTGGCGTTGCTGGATCCAAATGCAAGCGTACATGTAGATTTTACCAATTTTCCCTCCAAAGGGGTTCAACTATTTTGCATTTCCTCCAGTAAGGTGTATTTCTCTAATTATGAGAGAAGTTGAGCATTATTTTTAAGAGCAATTTTTATATCTCTTTTTCTGAAATGTCTGTTCATTTTGCCCATTTTTCTATACCAGGGGTCAGCAAACATTTCCTGGACGAGCCAGGCAGTAAATATTTTGGCTGGTGGCCACACAATCTCTGTTGCAACTAGTTAATTCTGCCATTGTAACATGAAAGCAGCCATAGACAATATGAAGGACTGTCATGGCTATGTTCCAATAAAACTTTATTTAGAAAAACAGGCAGCCAGCCCTTGAGCCATACTTTGCTGATCCCTAATCTATATGATTTGAGGTATTTCTCCTTCAGTTTTTAAAAGTTCTTTTTTTTTTTTTTTATTGTTGTAATTAAATGAAGTTTACATTTCGAGTTAGTCTCCCATACAAATTTTTTTTTTTTTACATACACTGTTATGAGACCC
>NW_004444064.1:1894002-1904655 GCF_000243295.1 Trichechus manatus latirostris
TCTGTGACTGACTAAATTCACTCAGCATAATAAGTTCCAGCTTCCACCACATTATACAATGTTTCATAGCTTCATCATTGTTCTTTACTGTTGCGTAATATTCCATTGTGTGGATATATACCATAGTTTGTTTATCCATTCATCCGTTGATGGGCACCTAGGTTGCTTCCATCTTTTTGCTATTGTGAATAGTGCTGCGATGAACATGGGTGTGCATGTGTCTATTCGTGTGACGGCTCTTGTTTCTCCAGGATATATTCCAAGGAGCGGGATAGCTGGATTGTATGGTACTTCTATTTCTAGCTTTTTAAGGAAGCACCAAATCGATTTCCAAACCGCTTGTACATTTTACATTCCCACCAACAGTGTATAAGTGTTCCAGTCTCTCCACAACCTCTCCAGCATTTGTTATTTTGTGTTTTTTGGATTAATGCTAGCCTTGTTGGCGTGAGATGATATCTCATTGTAGTTTTGATCTGAATTTCTCTAACGCTTAATGACCGTGTGCATTTCTTCATGTGTCTGTTAGCCACCTTAATATCTTCTTTGGTGAAGTGCCTGTTCATATCCTTTGCGCATTTAAAAGTTCTTGTAGAAATAGAAACATCAGACCTTCATCCACTGCATCTGTTGCAAATATTTTCTCCTAGTTTATCAATTTCCTTTTTTAGTTTTCTTTGTATTATTATTTGCTATGCAAAAGATTTTTTTGTAGTTTCATGAGTCAAATTTCTCTATCTTTACTTTTATTGCATGTAGATTTTTACTCATATTTAGAAAGGCTTTTGTGGTATAAGGCCTGAAATTAAGGCCCAATATGGTATGCTGCCTTGACATCTAGGGAAAATAAAGAGGGCCTCGAATAGCCAACAACAACGGAGTAAATATTCTTTGCTAGTGGAACATTTACCAAAATAGATCATGCACTGAGCCATTAGAAAGTTTTAATAAATTTAAAAGGAGTTAAATTATACATATAAGGGAAACATATCTAAAATATTCAGAAATATGTTGAAATTAACACACTTCTAAATAAACCATGGATCAAAACTGAAAGCATGAGGGACTTTAGAAAATATCTGGAACTGAATATTAAGAATGAAAAGACAACATATCAAAGTATGTGAGATGCAGTTAAAGCAGCACTCAGGCAGATATTTATAAACACTTATATTACAAAACAAGAAAGGTGTAAAATCAATGATCTAAGAATGACCTTAAGGAGCTGGAAACAGAAGAGCTAAGTAAGTAGTAGAAAGGAAATAATAAATACAAGAGTGGGAATAAACACACTAGGAAAAGGACAAACAGAGAAAACCAATGAAACCAAAAGCTGGTTCTTTCGAAAATCAGTAAAATTCAATAAACTTCTAGCTAGACTGATCAAGATAAAAACTGAGGAGATACTAATTACCAACATTAGGAATAAAAAAGGGGACTGTACCACAGATCCAACGTACATAAAATGTTATAAGGGAATATCGTGAACAACTTTATGCCCATAAACTGGACAACAAAGATTAAACAGACAAATTCCTTCAAAAACACAAAAATGACTAAAGAACAAACAATCCTGTATCAAGGAAAGGAACTGAACTGGTAGATTAAAATCTTCCCACAAAGAAAACTCTAGGCCCAGAGAGCTAACAGGGTGAATTCTATCAATTAATGAAGGCAGAAATAATATCAACCCTACACAACCTCTATTAGAAAACAGAAGAGAGAACATTTCCTAACTCATTTGATGAGATCAGCATTCCCTGATACCAAAATCAGACAAAGATAGTACAAGAAAAGAAAACTACAGATTATCCCTCAAGAACACAGACACAAAAATCCTTAACAAAATATTAGCAAATCAAATCCACAATTCATAAAAAAGATAATGCATCATAACCAAGTGGGGTTTATCCAAAGAATGCAACTTTGGTTTAACATTCAAAATCAATCAATGTAATTTATCATACTAACAAACTAAAGAAGAAAAACCATATTATCATTTGAACAGATAAAAAAATATTATTTCACAGAAATAATAATAAAAATATTCAGGAAATTAGAGGGAAAAGGAACTTCCTCAACCTGATGAAGGGCATCTATAAAAAACCTACAGCTAACATCACCATTAAAAATGAAAAATTGAATGCTTTTCCCCTGATACTGGAAGCAAGGTAAAGATGCCCATTCTCAACACTTCTAATTGACACTGTACTGAAAGTCCAAGATATTGCAATAAAGCAAGAAAAAGAAATAAAAGGCATACAATTTGGAAGGAAAAAGTAAAACTGTCTTAATTCACAGACAACATAATCATGCATATAGAAAATCTTAAGGAATTTACAAAAAAAGCTACTAGAATTACCATTAGGTCAATATACCAAAAAAAAAAAAAAAATTGTATTTCCATAGGCTAGCAACAAACAACTAGAAAATAATATTTTAAATATCATTTACAGTGGTATCAAAATATAATCGGGATAATTTTAACAAAATATGTATATCTGTACACCGAAAGGTACAAAACAGTGCTGAGAAAGTTTTTTAAAGATCTAAATAAATGGGGAGCTATACCATGTTCATTCATTAGAATACACAATATCGTTAAGATGCCAATTATCCCCAAATTGATCAAGCGATACAATGAAATACCAATAAAAATCTCAGCAGGAATTTTTTTTTTTAGAAGTTGACAAACTGATTCTAAAATTTATATTAAAATGCAAAGGAGCTGGAATAATCAAAATATTTAAAATGAAAAGCGGAGTTAGAGGACTTAAATTACATAATTTCAAGATTTATTATAAAACCACATTACTGATGACAGTATAGTATAAGTATAAACATATAAAGCAAGAGAACAGTATACGGAGCCTAGAAACAGACCTCTCTCACACATATGGTCTACTGATTTTCATTAAAGATGTGAGGGCATTTGGTGGGGAAGGAATGATTGTTATAATAAATGGTGAGAACAACTGGATATCCATATTAAAAAAATGAACTTTAATCTACTAATGCTAAAATCAACTCAAAATGAATCATATAACTAAATGAAAAACCTAAAACTATAAAGTTCTATATGAAAACATAGAAGAAAACTTTTGGTTAGGCAAAGTCTAGATATTACACAAAAGAACAATCCATAAAAGAAAACAACTGATAAACTGAACTTTTTAAAAATTAAAAATGTCCACTCTTCAAAAGGCACTGTTAAGATTTAAAAAAATAATAACAAGCCACCGAATGAGAGAAAATAAAAATTGTAAATCTGATAAAGGACTAGTATCCAGAATAAAAATTAAAAAAAAACTCTTAAAATTTAGTAAGAAAACATCACAGTAAAAAAAAAAAAAAAAAAGGTAAAAGATTTGAATAGACACTTCTCCTAAAAAGATATACAGAAGATCTACAGATGGCAAATAAGCACATGAAAAGATGCTCAACATCATCAGTCATTAGGGAAATGCAAATTAAAACTATAATGAGAAACCTCGACACACCTGTTGGGATGGTTAAATTTTTCAAAACAGACAATACCAAATGTTGGTAAGGATGTGGAGTAACTGGAACTCTCACCACTAACGTGGGAATATAAAATGGTGGAATCACTTTAGAAAACAGTTTGGTAATTTCTTAAAAAGTTAAACATATACGTACTATATGATCCAGCCATTCTACTCCTAAGTATTTGCCCAAGAGAAACAAAAATATACATCACACAAAGACTTGTAAAAGAATATTCACAGCAGCTCTATTCGTAATAACCAAAAACTTGAAACAACCCAAATTATCTGTGGTGTAGCCATATAATGGATACTCCAAAAACTAAACCAAACCCACTGCCATCAAGTCGACTCATAGTGACCCTACAGGACAGAGGAGAACTGCCCCGTAGGGTTTCCAAGGAGCAGCTGGTAGATCTGAACTGCTGATGTTTTGGTTGGCAGCCTGTGCTCTTAACCACTATGTCACTGGGGCTCCATTATGGATACTACACATCAATAGAAAGGAATGGACTGCTGATACATGCAACAACATGAATGAATCTCAGCATAATTATGCAGACTGGCAGAAGTCAGACAATAAAAAGTAAATGCTCTTATGATGCCATTTATATAAAATTTTAGAAAATGCAAGCTAATCTATGGTGTCAGACAGGGCGTGGAGGGAAGCCAGGAAGGACAGAAGGGAGAGAGTACAAAGCGGCCTGAAGAAACTTTTGAAGAGTGATGGATATATTCACTATCTGGATTGTAGTGAGGCTTTCTTGGGTACACACATATCTCAAAACTGACAACACTGCGTATTTTAAATATGTGCAGTTATCATGTCAATTATACCTTAATAAAGTTCTTAAACATTTTTTTACATATAAAGAGCATTTTTCTTTTGCATCTGGAAAAGGATCTGAAAGACTGACAAAATTTGAGTGCTCAGAGGTATCAAAATACACCTTAAGGTCTTAGATTTGAGATTCTCAGAATTCTTCTGTGATTTAAATTCAGGGCGCTGAAAAGAAACTTTCACATGATTTTGATAAAATACACTGGAAACAGTTTCAAAAGACAATGGCATGGATGAGGACACTCTGAACATCAGCCTGAATCTCGGAGGCTGCACGGGGGAAGCCCCGTGCTGCTCCGCTTTCTCAGGTTGCTGCGGATGGAGTGAGTGCAGCGGGCTGTGCAGTCACAGGAGCAGGTGGGCACGCACGGACTAAGACCTGCTCCGTTCAGTCACAGTGGATCCAAGTAAAGAGACCTCCCCCAGTGTCTCATTTTCCTACAACACTGTGGATAGAAATTCCCTTTCCACCTAATGTAAACGTGGAGGTGTTTCCTACCTACTCTCCTGGTCCCCATCTGAGCAATTCATTAACGTTTCTGATTATTTTCCACATGACACCCCTGCAGTAGCTCTGCTCTGCCCACGGCATCACCACACACACTGGTTTCAGGGTATATTAACTGCTGGGTTGTAACTGATGACTAGCTTACGGTTGCTAAAGCAAATACACTAAACGTGGGTTCAGCCGGAAGAGAGAGCCTGGGCTCTAACGTTCCGAAAGGAGAAGCGCAGGCAAGCTCACCATCGGCTGTTTCCAGGACGCTCCCGCGGCCACATCCCCGAGGGACACCTCTCACGGAAGCCACCTGCGGACGTTCACAGTGCGGAAGCTCCCCGAGGCCCGTGGTGACATCAGGAGGGGCAGAGTGCAGGTCTGTTTTAAAAAATACATACAAAATAAAAAGTGGCTGTTAATTCAAAGAGTATGAAGTCCCTGTTCAAACCCCATTACATCTGAAGCTTCACCGAGCTGAACTCTAAGCTGGGAGGGCGGTATTCTGATTGATCTGTTTTTCCAGCTGAGCAAAGGCACACCAGGACCCTGGGAATCCCCAGACACACTATGTAAAAATGTGTGCATATGGGTTGTCCGAGTTAGACCACTGGCCACAGAGCACAGGGAGGAGCAGAGTGAACACGCTGGCCCTACAACAGCCTAATCAGGTTTCATTTGAAACATTTTTCTCAGTGAAGCAGAAAGAAATTTGAAATCAATTATTAATGTACCATTTTTTTTTTTTTTTTGCTACATTAGGATAAAAACTGCAAGGCTTCTATAAACAACTCCCTTCACCCAAGAAAAGTACGTTAAATGTTATGAAGATACCACCTTCGCAGCCTCAAAGAATAAAACTACAAAAACAAAAGCTGTCCCCACCACCACGTTAAACATACACACAAGATCGAGAGACTACGATCGGGTCCTTAAAGCAGAACTGTTAAGTGTCACATTTAAAAACAGACACTACATAGAGGTAATATTCAAACTCGTTCCTTCCATTGTCTGCACGTACATTTTTGTGTTTAATTTTCATGGCAAAGGAACCTTTATCTGTTCAGAATGCCAGCCTGACTGTAAATCACTATAGGACTTGTCACGGTGATTGGGTCTACCATCAGCAAAAGCACTTTGTACACCCATCGAAAACTGTATTCGGCCATGACACTAACTACAGACACTTGTCCGTTTCAGCGTGCGGTATCAGCCTATGCTGGGGAGAGATCCGATAATCTGCTTGATCTTTTCATGAATGGACCTGCCATAAGCCTCACATACAGCACACTGGCATTTTTAATTTTTAAATTCTGAAATTTAAAATTCTTTTAAACCCAAAGGAAGAATTTTTTTAGGTATGTAGAATGCTGAAATTATATGGCAGTAGAATACAAACTCACTGTTGACATAGCAGGATGCACCCTTTGAGAAAATCTAAAGCTTTAATTACACAATCCTTGAAAAGCTTGATGTTGATCAAATTAGCATTTAAAGTATGTCTATCAGAAGGTGCTTTCAGTTCAAAAAAAAAAACCTTCCCACTCTTCCAAACCTAGCAAAAAGAATAAATGATAAAAAAAAAAAAAACAAACCCATTGCTGTCAAGTCGATTCTGACTCATAGTGACCCTATAAGACAGGGTAGAACTGCCCCATAGGGTTTCCAAGGAGCGGCTGGTGGATTCAAACTGCCGACCCTTGGGTTAGCAGCCAAATGCTTAACCACTGCGCCCCCAGGGTCCCATGATTTTAAAAGCATACTGGAAAAAAAAAGTATACATGGTAATTTATAGACTACAAAGTATTTTTTAGAATACCTGTATAAAAATAAACTATATTCAAAACACAAATGAACAAATTACTATATTAAAGGTATTGTTTTAAATATAGGTGTTTATACTATGTCAAAATGTTTAATAAATTTGATTTCCTTAATCCAAAACTTAAAATATATTTTTTTAAATTACTTTTACCTAATATGTTCTAGCTCTTTTTTTTTTTTTAACCTAATGTATTCTTCCTCTTTCCTTAGCTCAAACTGAAGAATTCGTTGGTGTTAGATACTAAAAGAATGTTTTTTTGTTATTAAGGAGAGGGAAGTTGAGTGATTAGAGAGTTAGAAATTAAAGTCAACTATGCTCAGCAAACACTTAGCATATAAGAGAGACAACAGACTGCAAGCAGGTATCCGACAGAGCCTGAGTTAAGATCCTCTGAAACTTACCAGAATTCATCGCAAGATGCATATACTAGACCAAGCAAATGAGACAGGAAAGACCTGAGAGACTAGCTGTCCATCCAGTAATCAGACAGTGAAAATCTTTACAGCCGAGTCCATACATTAGGGCTAAGTACTTCATTAAAAGATACCCCACAACCACAGCCAAGTCGAGGGCTGTCTGGTGAAACGTCTGAACCAATGTATGGGGCCAACTCTCCACACCAGGCATGCTCTTCTTTCTAGCCCGTCAGGGAGCAGGTCTGCGAACCCTTGGCATCTAGTTAGAAGGCGGTGTGCAGATACATCCAGACGATAAAGACACTGTACACTTTCACATGCGATCTCACCTAGGAAAGAGCTTCCAGAATGTTCAAAAAGCACCACTGTTCTCAAACTGGAGTTAACTGTATTTCTGGAAAGTTAAATCACCATAATAAAATACAGAAGGAAAATATCCGTGTGAGAACTGTTTTTCAAGCTATCAGCCGTACATCTCCTTGGAGAAAGGTGGGCAGTGACCACGGTCTCACGTGGGGACACCCATGGGAGCCAGGAAAACAATCCAGTTGGGTTGTTTCCAGAGGGGCCCTTCTCAAGGGGAACGCTGCTCCTGCTCAGGGCCACCCTGGAGCCCACGGCCCAGCTCCTCCCACGCCCCTCCCTGAGCTTTGGGGGCTCCCCAGTGTGCTGGGCGCACAGGAGGAGGCAGAGCAGGCAGCTCGACTGCTCATCTAAAACTCTTCCTGTGGTAGAAGGCACGAGTTCAGAGGAGACATGCAGATGTGCTGATTCAAACGAATAAAGAAATGAGCAGCCGTGGGGGTGGGGGTGATGGAGGACGATAAGGGGTGCTCTTGGAATATTCTCATCCACCCCACTACCCTGGGTGTCATGGATTGAACTGTGTCCCCCAAAAATATCTGTCAGCTTGGCTGGGTCATGATTCCCAGTATTGGATGATTGTCTACCATTTTGTAATCTGATGTGATTTCCTTATGTGTTGTAAATTCAATCACTATGATCTAATAAGATGGATTAGCGGCAGTTATACTGATGAGGTCTACAAGATTGGATAGTGTCTTAAGCCAATCTCTTTTCAGATATAAAAGAGAGAAGTGAGTAGAGACACATGGGAACCTCATACCACCAATAAAGCAGTGCCAGGAGCAGAGCGCGTCCTTTGGACCTGAGGTTCCTGCACAGAGAAGCTCCCAGACCAAGGGAAGACTGAAGACAAGGACCTTCCTCCAGAGCTAACAGAGAAATCCTTTCCCTGGAGCTGACGCCCTGAATTTGGACTTGTAGCCTACTGGACTGTGAGAGAATAAACTTCTCTTTGTTAAAGCCATCCACTTGTGGTATTTCTGTTACAGCAGCACTCGATGACTAAGACACCAGGTTTGCTCCCAGTTCAGCCCAAGCTGGCTGAGACCTGATTGCAGCAGTTCAGAACGAGCCTGCACGGCCCAGCATGTCTGCCCGCTGGGTCTCCACCCCAGCACAGTCCACCATAGTGCAGAGCGTGCTCATGCGGCAGATGTGGCAAAGCAGCAAGTAAAAGCAGAACGAACGGGAACTGAGCGAGCTAGGCATCGGCCGCGCCTCAGCACACAGCAGGTGTGTCACCCAGGGCAGTCACACTAGCCCTCCCCACCCGGAGAGGAGAGTGAGGACGACCCCCGCACCTGGACTTCCACCCCGTGGACGCGCTATCCCAGGTACTGGTGCAAGGATGTACGCGGCCTCAGATCAGCCGCGTAAAGCTAACTACATCACTGTCTCTGCTTAAAAATATGATTTCAAATAACGACTAGTTTTGCAATTTTTTCCTTTCTAGGATTAACATAATTCAAATGAAAAAATGGTTTGGGGAAGATCTACGCGTATATGGTTTATTTTTGACATCTGGGAAAACAGCCTATTTCCTTTAACAGGATTTAAATTTTCGCATATTCTCATTTCCTAGCAAAGCTGTCATCTACCAGAACATGCACAGCTCTGCGTAAGGGCTGTGTCTCGGCTCCAGTCAGCGCAGAAACAACAGCCACAGGTGGCCGGCTTGACATTTCTGCCACCCACGTATTTAACTCTACACTTTCTGGTGCAGACGCAGGAGGCGCGAGCGGGGAGAGACAGACGGGATGAAGACCCAGACGCCTAACGGGGGCCAAGTTTGATGCAGGAACTCATCATTTGTGTCTGAGGGTCTCAGGCCAATCTGCTAAAGGATAGTGACAACCTTAACGGGCTCCAAGACCCCGTGAAGCCCGCTCGGAGCCGGCTGCACAGCCCCACAGGAAGAGAGCCGCTCATTGCCGGCCGGGGCTTGCACCTGCTCCAGGCAGGGAGCAAGGAAAGGAGGTTTTCATGCCTGGAAATGTTTTATTCCCCTTAGGATTTCCTTCCTCTCCTCGTGCTCAGGTCGAGGACTATTTCACCTGGTGTCTGGCTGGAGGAGGAAAGGACTGGCATGCTGTAGCCTGGCCCTCTGCCTCAGGATCCTACCAGAATCAGGGACAACTGCTGCCCTGCAGAGTGTGCCGGAGAGCAAGCGGGCAGGAGACAGCGTGGGGCGGCCCGCCCACCCAGTCACCTGTCACTGACTGTCCTGTGGACCCCCTGCCCGTGCTGCTTGCCCCTCGAGGGCAGGAGGGGTGATGACGACACTAAGGACCCCACACACTTCAGTGACTGCAGGGCAGGCCCCCCGTCACAGGTCTGGGGACCACCATGTCGCAGAGGCATCGAGAATCACTTCTGTTACCAGAAGAGAAAGAGAGGGCGGGTTTTGATGGGGAAACATTTAGCCAAGTAGGCCGGATTGCTCAAAGGGTAATAAAGATTCCATCTGAATGATGAACTGACCAAATATCACCCCCATTTCTTTCAAGTGCAGTTACCAAAAACTCAGATCTGCTAGCCCTCCTGGCAGATACGAGCACCTTCTTTCTGGGCACCGCCTACACCGGCTCCGCTAACGGGGGTCCACGGCCGCTCTGTACTGACCTATGTGGGCGTGAGCCGCAAGGCCGGTGAGGGCGGCAGCGGTGCTGGGAACGGCGGCAGGTCTCCCTCCCGGATGAGATGAGGTGGATGATGCGGAGGATGAGGTGGACGAGCCCTGAATGACCCGGTCGAGCAAGGGCTCGACGCTGGGATGGCTCTGGAGCGGAGTGGAGGTGAGTCGCCCTGGTCGCCGCAAAGAGCCCTCATCTTCTGAGGCGGACGAGGTGTCTGTGGTCAAAATAACGATGACAGGCATGTGATGTGGGAGTGAGTCACAGGGACGGGGACCCGAGCGCACCTGCGCCTTCCATGCTCTGCCCAGAACGTGCTCTGTGCAGTGCACTGCCCGGGTGGACGTAGCCACGTGCCCATTCAAGGCTGCCCCTCAGCACAGAGGGTGCCTGCTGAATGGACTCAAAGGTCCAAAGAGCCCTACTGGGGAGAATGGTTTCATGAGCCCTCAAACTTCCCCGAGGTGACTTAGTCATGGGAGACACCACACACGGGAAGTGAAGACAAACTCTCAAACCCACACTGAGGTCAACACGCATCGTGCCAAGGCCGTGAATACTAATGGAGCCCTG
>NW_004444064.1:1905064-1913937 GCF_000243295.1 Trichechus manatus latirostris
TCTGTGGACCCCCACATGACTACTGAATGTCCAGATTCTCTGTGGACCCCCATGTGACTACTGAATGTCCAGATTCTCTGTGGATCCGCACATGACTACTGAGTGTCCAATCACATACGGCCATCACGGTGCAAAGCCCTGGCAGAAAGACTGCCTCTGACAGGAACAGCCATGCTCATAGCAGCACACGCCACCTACATCTCCCGTGGGATCCCCGTACTCGGAGTCCTGCACCTCCATCGTTCCTGTTCTACAGATGAGTCCCCTGGCAGCCTCTGTGGGCACAGGAGACACCCTGGCCACGCACCTCTCGGGGGAAAGCGTGTGAATCAGCTTCAAACAGAACTCCTTCCCCAGGACAGCTGTTCAACCCTTAAAATTACTGTGAATTAAGCCGCCATCAAGTCAGCATGACACGGCATTTTATTAAGGTTTTACAACTATTAAAACAATATTTTATGATTGGATAGTATCTATGGCTTTATTTAGTAGAAACGATAATCTGATAGCCTTTTCTAATTTGTTTTTCAACAATATAAATTTTGGACTTTCTTCTCATCAAGAAAGTGTTATTAAGACCCCTACATTATCTTGTGAATCTGGCATGGTTAGCTTTTACTGTTTAGTAGCTCCAAATGCATCACACCAAAAATGAGCATCTGTCCAGTTTCATTTCTTAAATAACATGATGGGCAACAGTGGCCTGTGGACACACAGCCATGAAAATGATCGACTTCCTGGTATAGTTTAACAGGAAGCTTAAAATACATCACGGCCGAAGAGAAACCCCATATGAAAGTTTTCATATATAATGGTAACACTGAAACAACAATAATAAAATAAGCCAAAAATCTTCCAGATATTCTTATATTCTCCCATATGTCCTGGTAATACCATAGTAAATAATAGTTACTGAGATGAGACTAATTTTAAAATTCTTAGGGGAACTGCAGCATTCCACTAAGTGCTTATTTTAAGTTCTCTTTACTAAAAGACTTACACAGCATCTTAGTAAAAAATTAAAATTTACACCAAAAATCCAAGCAGGTATCCATACTGTATATACTGCTGATTTTCCAGGTCAGGAATCATTAAGCACAGAACATACAAACATTTTTATCTCCTGTATTCCCAAATCTGTACCACAGGTGGGAAGGAGATTCCCATATTACTGATGTCAGCACGCGGAACACGGAGGAGCAGCATACGCTGCCCGCACGCACCTGGAGGCGTGTACGTGTCCACAGACGAGTGTACGAGTGCAGAGCGCCGTTTCGAGGGCATGGGCATCTTCCTCTCCTTGTACTTCGCCAGCGCTGCCTGCACAGCTTCCGTGTGGACATCTACACAGGAATGGTGGCAGAGAAAAAGAGTTCTTAAAAGGTTGGTTACAGAATAACAACACAGAGTTTTTGTGTTCACATTTATTTAAAAATGTGAAAGGCACATACACTCTGCCCATAGTCAGCCCAGTCCCACTGGATCCTTCCCTCACTGGTGGTTGAAAAGGTCACACAAGCATTGAGAATATGTGTGCACCCCGTACACTCCCCACCCTACTCCTGTCTCCATGGAAACCAACAGTGTCACAACCCCGAACCCAGAGAAAACCCCGCTAACCAGTCAGAGTGAGAAAAAGGTAAGCGCAGTTAGGAAGGACTAGGGAACTCATCCCCAAGTCCCCCTCTGAGGACACCCTCAGGTAATGAATCTACCCAAAAACACAACACCCTGTACAGACGGGCCAAATAGTGAAAGATGAAAAGAGAGGTAACTAGCGGGCTCAATGGCCCTCACACCACACAGAGTTAAGATCTGCACGGACAGCGAGAAAGAGCTGTGTACTGCTGCAAGAGGGCTCTGAAAACAGAACCACTTATTCACAAGGGAAACCATAAAAACACCTGACACAAAATCACTCCTATGTAAACGCATCTACCGGGGAGGAAGGAGGAGGAGCAGCAGTGGAGGTGACGCATCCAAAGGTCCCTTCTGACTGGGGGAAACAAGGGAGACAGGAAAGCCTTGATGGGGCGGGGGGAGTGTCTCGTTTTCATACAATAGTAGAGATACGTGTGTTTTATTATGAGTTATGAGAAAAGGAAGCTGCTTGTGAGTAGAATGAAAATGTTCATAAAACTTCTAAATTAACAAGGGGAAAAAAATCACACCAGGAAAAGGATTATGAATAAAGACGAAAGAAACATCAGACGAACTAAAATAAAATATACTGGTTGACGCACTGAATGTGGAGAGGCTGGATTCCTCTACTCAGAGTGGCCTGGGGTCAGCAAGGCCCCATTTCCTGCGAAAAGCACATGCAGATCCTTTCTTGATGGCAAAACTTAAAGCCACGTCTCAAGGAATTCCCAAAGCTACAGTTCCTCTACACATGAGCTCACAGTAGAGGGGGAAAAACGGTACTACAAGCAAGAATCAGATTTTTAATGGATGCAGACCTACACAACATAGTGACAGTGGGAATCACTAAACACAAAACATCAAATAAGTAGGTTCAATGTGCTTATGGAAAAGAGTAAATAAAAAATTTAAATATAACAACAACAACAACAAAACAACCCATTGCTGTCAAGTCAATTCCGACTCATACTGACCTTACAGGACAGAGAGAACTGCCCCATAGGGTTTCCAAGGAGCAGCTGGTGTTTTTGAACTGCTGACCTTTTGGTTAGCAGCCAAGCTCTTAACCACTGCACCACCATGGCTCCTAAATACAACAAAGGGACAGGCAACTAAAAGGGTGGGTAAGGGGAGAATCAGAAACTTTCAGGGAAAAACGAGCAAGTAAAATATAATATTTGAAATTATGAAGTAATTTAAAATAAACAGCAGATAATATCCAAGCATTACTGAATAAGTAAAATACCAGAAGAAATGCCCCAGGATGCAGATACACACATATGAGAAAGTCAGACGTGGTGGGTACTGCCAAGGTTGAATGAGCACATAACTGTAAGGCGATCATATGATAGTGTGTGAGAGGCGATATTCAAGATGATACTAAGAATTTTCTAGAATTGATGAAAGCCATAAATCCTCAGATTCAGGAAACAAAAGAAATCCTGAGCAAGGTAAGTAGAAATTCACACGTACGTATTTTGTAAAACTACAGAACAAAGACAAACAGACGGACGCCTTTGGCAGTGAGACTAACAGCTGACTTTCCAGCATCAACAGTGGAAACCAGATGAGAAGCCAGTAATTCATTTAAGGCCCTGTGAGAAAATAACTCCCAACTTAATACTGAATAATCAGAAAGTCTTTTATAATGAGGAAGAAATAAAACGTTTTCAGACCAAAAACACAAGAGAATTTACCACCAACAGACAAAAGGAATTCTGAAAGGAACTTCCTTTAAGGAGACAGAAAAGGAGTACAAACGGAAGGCCGATGGTATAAGGAAAAATGATGAGGGGAAAAATCAAACGTGGGCAAATCTCAACAAACAATGACCAGAAAGCACAACAACAAAAGTGACAACATCTAATTTGTAGAGTCAAAAGAAAAAATACAGCTATGATACCATATAATAAAAGCAAATCAGTCAGGGTTAAATCGTCAGAGTTAAGACGTTCCAGAGTCTCCAGTAGTTCTAGGGGAGGTGAAGATTTGGGTGACCTTAGAGACATTTTTTCCGGTTACATATGCGTGTTAAAGTTTTTAAGTAAACACAAAAAGAACAGACAGTAAGTACTTCCAAGTCAGTAAAGGGAGAGAAAATGGCAGGAAGAATAAGCAAGGGCAATCAGGCAGCAAGAAAAGAACAATACAAACAGATGAGAAGAGAAGACACAGAGAACACACACATCAGTGGAGAAGTGACTCAAAGGGGCTGACACCGTGTGAATGGGAGGCAGACTCAACTCTCCAGACTTCAGAACAGATTTAAAAAAAAAAAAAAAGAATGTCAAGCAGTTTAAAACAGAAACCTAAAGGTAAGATCACAGAAATGTTACAAATAAGAAGATGAAAAAATTTATTCCAGGCAACTACAGACTCCAACAAAGCTTGCCAGCTCCAATTTCAGATGAAACATGCATAAGGGACAAAAGTGCTGGCTAGAGATGGGAGGCTCATGGTGACAGAAGGGTCGCCACGGAGACACACAGCAATGTGAACCTGTGTGCACCGATTAACATAATTTCAAAATACAGTAAGTAAAAGTTGACAGACCACGAGGGGAATTTGACAAATCTACTACCATAGCTGAAGCTGAAGAAAATCAGAGCAAGTCCACAAGAACCAAAGTACAACCTTGAGTATATCCCACCTGAATTTAGAGACCATCTCAAGAATAGATTTGGTGCATTGAACACTAATGACCAAAGACCAGACAAGTTGTGGGATGACATCAAGGACATCATCCATGAAGAAAGCAAAAGGTCATTAAAAAGACAGGAAAGAAAGAAAAGACCAAAATGGATGTCAGAAGAGACTCAGAAACTTGCTCTTGAAGGTCGAGTAGCTAAAGCAAAAGGAAGAAATGATGAAGTGAAAGATCTAAACAGAAGATTTCAAAGGGCAGCTAGAGAAGACAAAGTAAAAGATTATAATGAAATATGCAAAGACCTGGAGATAGAAAACCAAAAGGGAGGAACATGCTCAGCATTTCTCAAGGTGAAAGAACTAAAGAAAAAATTTAAGCATCAAGTTGCAATACTGAAGGATTCTACAGGGAAAATATTAAACAACGCAGGAAGCATCAAAAGAAAATGGAAGGAATATATGGAGTCACTATACCAAAAAGAATTGGTCGATGTTCAACAATTTCAGGAGGTAGCATATGATCAAGAACCGATGGTATTGAAGGAAGAGGTCTAAGCTGCACTGAAAGCAATGATGAAAAATAAGGCTCCAGGAACTGACGGAATACCAGTTGAGAAATTTCAACAAACGGATGCGGCACTGGAAGCGCTCACTCGTCTATGCCAACAATTTGGAAGACAGCTACCTGCCAACTGACTGAAAGAGATCCATATTTGTACCCATTCCAAAGAAAGGTGATCCAACAGAATGTGGAAATTATCGAACGATATCATTAATATCACACACAAGTAAAATTTTGCTGAAGATCATTCAACAGCAGTTGCAGCAGTACATCAACAGGGAACTACCAGAAACTCCAGTCAGATTCACAAGAGGATGTGGTAGAAGGGATATCATCGCTGATGCCAGACAGATCATGGCTGAAAGCAGATAATACCAAAAAGATGTTTACCCGTGTTTTATTGACTATGCAAAGGCATTTGACTGTGTGGATCATAACAAATTATGGATAACACTCAAAGAACGAGAACTCCAGAACACTTAATTGTGCTCCAGAGGAACCTGTACATAGACCAAGAGGCACTCATCTGAACAGAACAAGGGGATACTGCGTAGTTTAAAGTCAGGAAAGGTGTGTGTCAGGGTTGTATCCTTTCACCACACTTATTCAATCTGTATGCTGAGCAAATAATCTGAGAAGCTGGACTACATGAAGAAGAATGGGGCATCAGGACTGGAGGAAGATTCATTAACAACCTGTGATATGCAGATGATACAACCTTGCTTGCTGAAAGTGAAGAGGACTTGAAGCACTTACTGACAATCAAAGACTATAGCTTTCAGTATGGATTATACCTCAACATAAAGAAAACAAAAATCGTCACAACTGGACCAATAAGCAACATCATGATAAACAGAGAAAAGACTGAAGTTGTCAAGGATTTCATTTTACTTGGATCCACAATCAACACCCATGGAAGCAGCAGTCAGGAAATCAAACAACACATTGCATTGGGCAAATGTGCTGCAAGACCTCTTTATATTGTTAAAAAGCAAAGATGTCACTTTAAGGATTAAGGTGCACCTAATCCAAGCCACTGGTGTTTTCAATTGCCTCATATGCATGTGAAAGCTGGACAATGAACAAGGAAGACCAAAGAATTATGCCTTTGAATTATGTTGTTGGCATGGACTGGCAGAAGAAGGAACAAATCTGTCTTGGAAGAAGTACAGCCAGACTGCTCATCAGATGCAAGAATGGTGGGGCTTTGTCTCACATACTTTGGACATGTTATCAGGCAGGACCAGTTCCTGGAGAAGAACATCATGCTTGGTAAAGTGGAGAGTCAGCGAAAAAGAGGAAGACGCTCAACGAGATGGATTGACACAGTCACTGCCAACGCTGGGCTCAAGCATAACAACAATTGTGAGGATAGCGCAGGACCCGGCAGTGTTTTGTTCTGTTGTACATGGGGTCACTATGAGTCACAACCAACTCAACGGCACCTAACAACAACATGACAACAACTACCATACTGTGAGATTTTAAGCGCATTTGTCTTAGAAAAGAACAGATCAAGTGGATAAAAAGTCAAGATACAGATTCTGAAGAACAGAATTTACTTCCACATTTCCTCTGATGGATACAAACAGGACCCTACATCTACTCATGGGGAATGCATATTGCTTTCAAGCACTTTGGAACAATTATGAAAAAAAAAACAAAAAACTCGCTAATTAGGTCATACAGAAAATTTCAACAAATCCTAAATAAATGGTATGATACAGAACATGTAGTCCGACAACAATTAAATTAGGACCAAAAAGATGTCTTTAAAAAAAAAACAACAACAAGCCTTTAAATAAAACATATACTTCGAAAGTGTTAAAGAAAAAAACAAGGGAATCAGAAAATACTTAGGAATAAACAACAGCAAAAATAGTACATCCTGAAACTTCTGGGATGCTGCTAAGAGCATTTAGAGGGGGAAATTATAAAGGCTAAAAACTATTGAGCTAAGGATTCAACTTACAAAGTTAGAATGGACAACAGAATAAACCCAGAGAAACTAGGAGGAAGAAATGGTATAGAAAAGAGCAGGAACCAGGGAAATAGAAAGCAAAGTTACCACAGAGAGTAAGAGACTAGTTCCTTAAATCACTAATTAAATTGATAAACTCTGGAAAAATGGATAAGAAAGACATGGCACAAGTAAGCATTATTGAGTCTAAAAAAGGAGACATTACCACAGTGCAAGAATTTTAAAAGACAAAGAAAATACTGTAAATGGTTTACACAAAACTGACAAATTCCAAGAAAGCACAAAAAAAAAAACCCAACCCATTGCCATCAAGTCGATTAGCAGAGTAGAGCTGCCCCACAGGGTTTCCAAGGCTGTAAATCTGTATGGAAGCAGACTGCCATCTCTTTCTCCCAGAGTGGCTGGTGGGTTTGAACCGCCGACCTTTCAGTTAGTAGCCGAGCACTTAACCACTGAGCCACCAGAGCTCCTCAAGAAAAACACCACATGCCAAGAAACGATTCAAAAGGAAATTGACCAACTTGAATAGTTATAAGATTAAAGAAATGTATTTATAGCTAAGAACCTTCTGATTAAAAAAACGGCCAAGTTTCCTTGCAGCATCTGCTGGATCTCTCCCAACAATTAACCCTGGAAAAACTATAGATACAAGAAGGAAGCGTAGACTAAGGAACTGAGGGAACCTGCAAGGAGACCCTGGGGAGTCTGAGTGCCATCAGTCTGGAGGAAGCAGAGGAGAAGCCAGAAGGAGAAGCCTGAGGAGACCTCCCCTCAGCACCCCTTCTCAGCACAGCCTTGGGATACTCGCAACCTGCCTCTTCAGTGCAGAATTCCACAGCCGTAGCCAGGCTCAGCCGTGTGATTCATAAAAGTGTAGCTGGGGAGAGAGTTGAAAACAGCAGTGACCGGCCAGTCGCCCCAACCCTGGACTCCCGGGGCACCACCTCATGCACAGCCTTACCCCAACCCTGTCTCCCTCACCATAGGAGGGGGCTTGAGAATGACCACTGGTGGCTTTGTGCACCTAGGGCTCATCTTCTACCCTCTCCTCTCCTCACACTCACCAAGCTTACCCACTTGGGTCTTCATGCAGATGCAGAACCAACAGAGGAGCTGACACACCCAAGGGAACATGGGCTCCCAGACTACACACCACACCCCTGCGCTGGACAATCACTTGTACAACACCCAGGTGCACAATGAACGATGGTGTAAAGCAAAATGTTGGAAAAGATGAAGCTTGAATTTATAGACAGCAGACAAGTACATTTAGGAAGACGAGAGAAGATATTTGCAAAATGAAGGATGAATGAGAAAACATGAAAAGTACCAAATGGAAGCATTAGGTATGAAAAACATAACAGGTGAAAAAAGAACATGATGGGTGGGGGTGAATACAAGAAAGAATATGGCTAAAGAACAAATCAGTAAGTTGGAAGATCCAATGGAGGAACTCGCCCAGAAGGCTAGAAGTGGAAGTGCTTCTAGGTAACTGAGGAGTAAGCAGAGGGGGGCTAATGACAGAAAAAATTCTGGGAAGATGGCAGGCAGTAATAAAGTTTTTTGGACCCCTCAGTTTGCCCATAAAAACACAAAGAATAACAATGAGAGAAAAATTATAAACATCTGCCACAAAATCAGGAGACAAGGCAGGCCTAGGAACCCCATAAAGTGAGTGAATGTACAAACCACCCAGTACAAGCTCTCCCACTGGTGTGAGAGGAAGCAATAGTTCACTGGATGGGCATGATACTAGAAGATTCTGAAAACAACCAGCAATCACGGGACAGGGTGGTGGCTGGTGTGGGAGCAGCAGGTGCAGCTGAGTGGACATGCACCCTCCAACTCCTGGGTGCAGACAAGGTCCACGGGAGCTCACAAAATGACCCAGGCAAAGCTCCCCACACTGAAGAGAAACTGCTGGGACCACACCCAAATCGAGCAGGGCAGGGATAATAGCAGCAAAAGAAAGAGAAGCCAAATAAAAGTGAGAGAGAGGAACAGAGGAGGGAGTTCTCACAAAGTGCAACTTCACATCTTTTC
>NW_004444064.1:1915121-1916915 GCF_000243295.1 Trichechus manatus latirostris
AAAAATAACCTACTTCCCTTCAGTTGATTCCGACTCATAGTGACCCAAAAGGACAGAGCAGAATTGCCCCCTAGTGTTTCCAAGGCTGTAAATCTTAATGGAAACAGCCTGCCATATCTTTCTCCTTGGAGTGGCTGGTGGGTCCAAACCACCAACCTTTCAGTTAGCAGCTGAGCGCTTAGCCAGTGCACCACTCGGGCTCCTGAAGTCACTTATAAGAGCATAAAAATCAGATTTACATCATATTTTTAACAGCAATGCTCTGTGCCAGAAGTAATAGAGAAAGAAACATGAACCAAGGATACCCAGCTAAACTGACTTTCAGGCATAAAAGTCACAAACTGCTATCAACACTCAATAAACCAGAGAATACTGAGCACTCCCAAGAAATCTACCAGAAAAAACCTGAATTGAAAATATCAAATGAACGCATAAGGATTTTATCTTCAAAAATACGTCCTAGGAAGTGAAACAACTAGAACAGAAATAACGAGAATGTTGACACAGTGTGAAAAATCTAACCACTGTCACTGAACATTGTGTCTAGAAACTGTAGAATGGGAACAGGTTTTGCTGTGTATATTTACCAAAAATAAAAAATACATGTATTTAAAAAAAAAAAAAAAAAGTCCTAGCTGTATCCGCTAAAGACCAAAGAGGCTGAGAAGACATTAACATAAGGACTATAGCGATGAGAGTTAAATATATATTTAAGCTACAGAACTAAGAATGATGGTTATAAAGAAAGGAGTACAGAGCATAATGACTATATGCTCTCAAGATGTACAGACAGAAAAACTACCAAAAATGAGGGGAGAAGGGGGAACACTGATGAAAAGTACAATAAGCTTGCTGACTGTCTTGGAAGTCTTTATTGGGAGTAAGCAAGTATTAGTCAAATTAGATGCTGCAGAAGAGGAAGGGAAGGAGGGGGAGGCCACAATAATGCTCACGACAGAGAAAACAGGACACAACCACCATACAACAGGGAGCTAAGGGTATTCAACAAAGGCAACCCTTAGAACAAAAACAAAAACCTTCCTAAATGCCAAAGATGTGCTTAGATAGAGAGCAAATAAAATAGGTTAGATAGTGAAAGGCTATGGAAAACACTAAATACGTAATAATGCCTCTAAATAGTAGCATGGAGTCACCTCCAGGCTATATACTGTTGAGTGACGACAGCAAGGTAGACATGAAGTGTCTACAGTTTGCTACCATTTATCTAAGAAAGGGGGTGGATATAGCTTACAAAAAAAAAATGTAAATGATTACCTATAAGGGAATTTGAAGGAAAAGGGTGGAGGGAACAGGGAGAAAAGCTAGATTTCTTTGAACATTTCTTTTTCTATAGATTTGACTTTAGAACACAATGCAAATATTTTCATAGATATAAATTAAAACTACATAAAAAAGAAATCCCAAAAACTGAAAATAAAGTGAAACAAATGAGCCTAAATGTATATCCAAAAAAACCAAAACCAGTTGCCATCGAGTTGATTCCAACTCACAGCCACCCTTTAGGACAGAGTAGAACTGCCCCACAGGGTTTCCAAGGAGTAGCTGGTGGATTCGAACTGCCAACCTTTTCGTTAGCAGCCGAGTTCTTAACCACTGTGCCACCAGGGCTCCATAATGTGTATCCAGTTACATATTCCAACTGACTTTAAAATGCTGTCAGACTGTTTGACCTGCTTTACTAGAGATGTCTACTAAGGACAAAAAGAACTGCATAAAAACTTAACCTTCCCTGTAATCGCAGTTTGTGGCACTCAAGGCAGAGTGACACTGAGA
>NW_004444064.1:1918062-1919457 GCF_000243295.1 Trichechus manatus latirostris
TTGGTTTAGTCCAGTTGTGCTGACTTCCTCTGTATTATGTGTTGTTCTTCCCTTCACCCAAGTCAGACTGCAGTCTTAAATGCCATCTTCACTAAAAGGACCCAGAGAAATGGTGGATTCCAGGGCAGAGCACAAAACGCACAGGATAAGCCTGGAGTATCTTGTTACGGCCAACGAGGAAACTATCAAACAACTCAAATGTCTCAGAAGCTAATGTGAAGAGGTTCCCAGTGGGCAGGGTTAATGCTAGAATAGATGGAGACCTCAAATATGATACTAGACGAGGGCAGGGGAGGAAAGGAAAAGAAGAAACAAAATTAATTGGTTGGCACTGGAGGATGCTAATGACCCAACCCATTATTTTGAAAACTAGTAAATAAATGGAAAGAACTGAGTATTTATCTTGGCTTTCCTGTACCAAATAGTAAATGAGGAGAAGTTTGTCTTTATAGAAGCACTCAGCTTCTGAATGAAGAAGGAATGACAATCAGAGTCACCATCTCAAAACTCTAATAAATGAGCGGATCTAAGCACTAAGGATCACTGGCTGCCAACATCACAACAGAGATAATCAGACATGAGGTGCCTTTTGATGGAAGAACTCATCACCATCTATGAAGTAGTTTTGTTAAAAAAAAATTTGACCCGAATCTCACCGAGCCTCCAGGTCCAAGTCCCATTTTACAAGACTCAAAGCTAAGGCAAAGGTCAGACTATACCACAGAGGTGCAACCAGATGAACACAGCCCAGAGGAGACCTTACAGGGTCAACAGCACAGTTTCTTCCACAAACAACCTGGAGAGAGGAATGGAATCTATAGATTAAGAAAGACTGAAAAGATACATTAACCAACTGTAATGTGTAGATCTTATTTAGATCCTGGATATGAATAAACTGATTTAAAAAGCCATAAGAAAACTGCCTGGATATTTCATATTAAAGAATTATTGCTAATTGTTGTTTGTGAATATCATTATCTTTCAGAGACATATATATTCTTTTCAGATATAGAGACTAAGAATAGTATAACATTTATACGAAATAACATGATATTTGAGATTTGCTTCAAAATCAGAGGGAAGGGAGGAAGCGGGGGGTGGGGGGTGGGGTGTAGACAAAATCCAAGACAACATGGCTGAGAACTGCCAGAGCTGGGCAATGGGTCCAGGGGGATTTATTCTATTCTGACAACTTCTGCATATGTTTAAATTCTTCCCCAACAAAATGTTTTAAAAACCTTATATTGAAATGGTTCACAGGGTACTAATCAGGAAATATTCACACCTAGACATATTAAAATAAAATTTACAAACATCAAAGACAACAAAACAATTCTGCAGGTTTCCAGAGAGAAAGAGCAAATCACCTCAAAGGCTCAAGAAACATACTGACAT
>NW_004444064.1:1919744-1926778 GCF_000243295.1 Trichechus manatus latirostris
GAAGGAAGGGAAGGGAAGTGGGGGTGAAGGGAGGGAAAACAAAAGGAAAAGAAACAAACCCAGGAGGCCCCTGCAAAAGGTATCACTGACCGCATGCTTTAGAATAGAGCTTATTACTATCTTCAGAAAGAAAAATCAACAAGCAGCGTCAAAGAAAAAAAAAGCAGAAGTATAGATACAACAATCCAGAATTAAAAATCTAGACAATAACATGACAGAAACACAGAAGAGAATCTTTGTGACCTTGGCTTAGGCAAAGATTTCTTAAGATACGAGAGCAAAAGCACTATTTTTAAAAACTGATAAACTGGACATTATCAAAATTTAAAACTTTTGCTCTTTGAAAGACACATTAAAAGAATAAAAAGACAAGCCACAACCTGCAAATCATATTTCTGATAAAGGATTTATATTCAAAAGAGAAAGAATTAGACTCCAAGGTGAAGTTCATAAGGTCAGATATGAGTTGATTAACCCTGCTTATATGGGAGTGGATGGGGTGAGGGGAGGGGAAGAGGAGAGGGGAAAGCAGGACAATAACGAAGGAAGAAGAAAGGAAGGAGGCAGGAGGCCCTTTACATGACCCCGCCCATGGGAAGCACACACACAAGCACATGAAGCATGTATCTGCACTCAGGGCAGAAGAAACTGGGGCTTGGTGACATGTTGATGGTGGCGGTCTCAGGATTCAGACATTTCAGGTGACTTTTAATTTGTCCTTTTACTTGGTGTGAAGTTTTATTTTATTTTTTAACACCAAACATGTATTATTTATATAATCAGAAAAGAAACTATTTTTAGTGTGATAAAGCTTTTTTAATTGTATATTAAATTGGTAAGAAATTATACAGTCAACTAGTTCTCAGATCATTTCTTCACATTCCTATGTTAAAATAACATTTAAAATCTTAAATGTCCTTCCCAGATAGCCTTTCAACAAAATGGCCATTTCTTAAAATTCCTGTTGAAATTTTTTCTTTATGAAAAAGGCTTTATCAAAGCAGCTTAAATATAAAGGAAGTACACAATCACATACTGTGAAACATTGTTAAACAGATAGAATGCTCAAAAGTTATCTAGAATTTTAAATACTTAAAAAAATGTTTTCAATGGGTATCCTGATATTCAAGTGACATATAAGACAAAATTTAAATATTCATAAAAGCACTGCCAAACAGAGTGACTGAAATCTAATTAGAAGAAAATCTCCAAAATTAGAAAAATAAAAAATACTAAATCATCTATAACCAGCTGTCACTGAGTCACCGCTGACTCACGGCAAGCCCCTGTGTGCCAGAGTGGAACTGTGCGCCACAGGGTTTTCAACGGCTGGTTTTTCAAAAGTAGATCGCCAGGCCTTTCTTCTGAAGTGTCTCTGTGTGAACTTGAACCTCCAACCTTTCAGAGCAGATGAGTCCGTTAACCCTTTTCCCCACCCAGGGACTCCAAATCATCTATACCTAGTAGTAAAATCACTCCATAATGTACAAATATTACTAATACTAATTAAACACAAAATATCTAATGTTCAAAAATATTCAAAGAGATTACTCTAATGAGGGCGGGAGGAAGATTTTCCCAAAGACTTTTGTAAGCATCCCCTAAGAAACAGGCGCCAAGTTACAGGTTACATTAAAGCAGACTGGTTATGTGAAGGCTGTGTTTTTTCTTGAAGATATGCTTATGTGGTAACTCATCGTTCAAGATGAAATAACTTCTACAGCAGACGTTTCGACAAAGAAAAGATAACTGGAAGCCAGGTCCGTGAGAACCCCTGGTCGTGCAGTTCTCCACATACCTGAACAGAAGCGCTCATCCCTCGAGTTGGTGGGGCGGGACTTCGGCTGTTTGGACGCGGCAGCCACTGTCTGTGGGGGTCCTGTGGTTCTGCTCTCTGCTTGCAGGGACAAGTCTACTCCTGGAACACAATTGCATCTGTGTAACATCTGTGTAAACAATCTGATTTTGCAATCATGGAAAAATCCTCATAGAAGAGCATGTATTTCTCCTGTGTTGTCACACAACATATGCTCCACCAAAGCAGAGATTCGAGCCCGCTGAGACCGTGACTGTTGCTCTGGAAAGCACAGAACCATCTCTCTGCCAAGCTGGAGGCAGACGTGGAGGTGCTGTGGACCAAGCCTGTGGACTTTTCATTCATTTTCAGAAGGTATGGGAGGAAACGGATGGGTGTTACATTTTGTCTCCTCCACTCCTCCCCACAGTGGCCCTTGAGGGGGGTGACACCCAAACTAGGGTCTGAGGGGGCCAGATTCGGCAGCCCCGAAGGAAGGACGCAGGGCCCCGCTTAGGTGAGAAGAGCTTCCTGGAGGGGCCTTTGAGAAGGGCCTGAAGCCTAAGCAGGAGGCAGGAGGTCTTCAGCTGGGTCAGTGGTAGCAGGAGGCAGCCAGAGTATCCATGCAGGCGGACAAGGTGCACAGCGGCCAGGAGGTGAGACTCCAGAGTGTGTAGGCGGGGCAGGGGGCAGAGCGCAGCGGGGACACAGGTGCTGCAGAAGGGCCTCTCTCACCCCCAGTGGTCTGCCCAACCAGCCTGGCCCCACATCCCTGTCACTCCTGTCAGCCCAGGGTGCAGCAGCCACCTCCCAGGCAGCTGACTCCCCTCGGAAAGCCCTCTACGGGTATGTTTCTGAGCTGTACTTGTTTTACTGAATTCAAAACTGCCTGTATTCCTCACTCCCAGGACTGCCCATGGTATCAAGAAACTCTGAGTGAGGAACAGCCCACTAACGATCCCTGGGGCCACCAGTGGCCCATAGATGCAGGCAGGAAAGAGCGGGGAGCAGAGAAGAGCAGAGGGGTCCTCTCTGACCACGAGGTCAGAGCTGGCCGGCTCCACACGATGCCCAGAGGACGCCTCCATCAGCGTGGCCTGGAGCAAAGGCCGCTGCCTTAGTCTGCACCTCCACTTGGCCTCCACGCCCGGCTCTGCTCCGACTCACGAGGCACCGACGTCTCCACTTGCCTAGTTCCCACATGTCAACCCAGATCCACCAGTCTGCACATCTCTCACGTCCCGCTCCCTGACAGAGAAGCTCCCAGACACCAGGGGAGAGTACAGTAATGGCGTGTAAGCCTGCAGGGCACTAAGCCCAGTCCCTGCTGGTGTTTTCAGTACTGATTTGCTGACAGTTGAGGACAGCACAAGAGGACTGGCCACAGGATCCTGCATGTGTAACAGACTTAGAGCAAAGCCTTCAGTCATGCTTCCTCAGGAATAACCTAACGTTAGCCTTTGTTTCAAAGCATCCTATAAAAACAAGCAGCAGGCATTTCTGATCCACGGGCTCCTCCAGCCCCCAATCACACAGGCAGAGTCCGTCCTCTGCCTTGAACCCAGACAGTGCTCCGTGACTGCCCCGACAGACGGACACAGTGTGGGGTGCGGGGGTGACGGTGCAACTCCCAAGGCTGCTTGTGAAAGACAACTCAGCTTCTGCAGGCAGGAGCCATGTGGGGCCGTGGGGACAGAGGCACAGGCCCAGGAGCCCAGAGAAGGCCAGCCCCGGGTGTGAGGAGCCTTCACACAACACCAGTCCAGCCTCCAGGCATGAGCTGCCCTCTGCCTAAATGCACAGATGCTGCTGCTGCTGTTTTAAACCACGAAGTTAGGCAGCGTTAGAGAATCACAACGCCCCAAAGGGCATCAAAGCTCTTCAAAATGTCGAGATACATCTATGGCAGTATTGATCAGTACCTCCCTGGCATTTCGTTTTCTGTGCCGAGATAAAAGACTTTAAAGTTCACAATGGAGCCGCATGCATTATGGATTATAAGCAGACATGCTGCAAAGTTATGTATATGGACATCCTCACACTTAAATCCCAAGATACGTGTGCTTTTACTCTTTGAGAGAGACTCACTTATTCAGCAGAGATACAGAACTCAGTGCGAAGTTACTGGATGAAAGAGTAGTAGTCGTATTTTTAATTTTAGGAGATACCAAGAGACTCCTCTCCAAAAAGCTTCTAGCAATTCACACTCCCACAAGCAGCAATGTATGAAAGGGCTATTTCCCCACATCCGTGTCAGCACTTGTTTTTCGGATGTAACAAAAAATGTTCAGAATTTTGCCAACTTCTCTAAAAAATGTTTAGAAAAATGGCTTCCTTTAATTTGCATCACCATATCTACTAGTGAGGCTGGACATAATTTACTGTTGGCTGGTCGTCTGCATTTCCCTTTCTTTGACTTCACCCAGCTAATGACTGAAGATGTCTGTTAGGGACACTCCTCGAATGGCACCCGCACTGGAGAAGCTGGGTGGCAGCTTCTGTATTCCAGATACTTGTAGGGAGTCAACCCTGTCTGTCGAGCTTTTTCTTCTAGCTCCAGGCCTCCTATCTGGCCTATGAAGACAATCCCCACTCCAAGGTTATTAAAAAATTCTCCTACATTCTGTAGTATTTTATAAGGAAAAATCTATCGAGAGCTTTAGTCCTTCTGAGGTCTATGCTTACCTATGGTAACAGTGAGAAGGTCCCAGCCTGGTTTGCCTGCAGAAGCACAGCATCATTCACCACACGGACTCGTCACCCTTCACAGTCTCTCGAATCCATGTCTGGACTCTACTCCACTAACCGGGTTGTCTACCCTGTATACCAATGTTTCACTTTTGTTATAATCAGTTGTATTTAACAGTTGTATACAACTGTATATGGTCAGCTGTAATGTCTCAAAAAGGAGTCCTGGTGGCACAGTGGTTAAGCACTCAGCTGCTAACCAAAAGGTTGGCAGTTCAAACTTACCAGCTGCTCCACAGGAAAAAGCTGTGGCAGTCAGCTTCCGTAAAGATCATGGACTTGGAAACCCTGTGGGGTAGTTCTGGTCTGTCCTATAGGGCTGCTGTTGAGTCGGGACTGAAGACAGCCACAGTTTTGGTTTTTTTGGTTTAATGTCTCAAAGGCAAGTCCTTTCTCACAAATGTTCTTTTTTAAAAATCTACTGGCAACTCTCAGAACTTTTCTCTTTAAAATGAGCCATTATTTCTAATCCCAGGTTTAAAAACAATCAGCTGCTGGTATTCTGACTGGACTGGATTATGTTCATACATTAATTTGGAAATTGCCAGTTGTAGAATACTAAGTGTTTCCATTTAGGAAGCTGGCATGTTTCTTCATTTTTTAGGGTCTTGGTTATTTCTTTCAAATAGATTCTACGGTCCTAATATAGGTGCTGTGTCTTTCTTGCTGAATGTATTAATAAGTGTCTTAGTTATCTAGTGCTACTGTAACAGAAATACCACAAATCGGTGGCTTTAACAAACAAAAATTTATTTTCTCACAGTTTAGGAGGCTACAAGTCCAAACTCAAGGTGCCAGCTCTAGAGGAAGCCTTTCTCTCTCTGTGAGCTCTGGAGGAAAGTCCTCGTCTCTGAGCGTCTACTCCTGGATGATCTTCACGTGACTTGACATCTCTCTTCCCCCATCTCTGCTCTGCTCACTTGTTTAATCTCTTTTATATCTCAAAAGAGACTGACTCAAGATACACCCTACACTAATCCTGCCTCATTAACACAACAAAGAAAACCCACTCCCAAATGGGATTATAACCACAGGCATAGAGGTTAGGATTCACAACACATATTTTGGGGGGACATAACTCAATCCCTAACAAGAAGCATTTGACAGTTTATTGCCATAATAAATGTGATTTTTCCATTAACAGAGATATTGCTAGAGAAAAATGGATTGATTCTTGCACATTAGCCGCTATCTGTACGTCTATCAAACCAACTGCTCTGACAATAAGCAGACTCACCTGGGTTTGAGGTATAAAATAATACCGGCGTAAAGATGATTGTCTTTTCTGTCTAGTACCCACTCGGCTTTGTTTGCCCATCTCACTGCATCAGCCATGACCACCACCATCATGTGGAGTCAGAGGATGGAGGGCAGGGAGCATCCATGCTCACCCTTGCTTGGGATGGAATGACCGAAGTATCTGACTGTTTAGTCTGACAGTTGCTGTTGACTTCGGTAAATAGGCTTTATGACGTTTCATTAGTTTCCTTCAATTCCAATTTTACTAAGAATTTTGTTTTTGTTTTGGGTGAATGTCAGTACATAAAGAAGCTCTTCAATCTTTTTTTGTTATTGATTCACTGTAAAATATATGGTATACAGACATATAGCTGCATAAACCATGGGTACAGTTTAAAGAAATATTACAGAGCAAAAATTAATGTTACTGCAGGTTAAGAAATAAAACCCTGCAGGACCTTAGAAGTCCCCTGTGACCCTCTGCAAACTCGCCTGCACAAAGAAACGGTGGGCTGACTTCTGTGAAGGCCATCTCGTCTTTCTTTACCACTATGTTAAGGTCCCTGAATAGCACAGCTCAGTGGCGTGTTCTTCTAACTTATACTGGCTCTGCTCCTTCCTTTGTGATTGCTTCTTCTACCTCCCATCCGTTCCTGAGATTGGTCCTTGCTGACGGGGGCAGCTCGCTGGCATCCCACTGGATGACTTCTGCTGCTGGACATCTGAGTTCTTGGCAGTGCAAGGACATAAGAGTATCTTGTGCACAGAGCAACTACAAGGTGCAAACGTGCAGGTACCTTTCCAGGGCACGTACGAGCTGAAGGAGAATGGCTGGTCACCTGTGCGCCCTCTCACCTTTCCTAGGTGACACTAGTTGTCAACACTCCCACGGTTCCAAATCCTCTCCAACAACCTGATGGGGAGCTGTGGACTTCATCTGCATTTCTGTCATTACTACTGACTTGTTGGCTATTAGGACTTCCTCTTCTGAAATAATCATTCAAGTCTTTTGCCCATTTTTTTTTTTTTATCATGTTGGGGATATTTTGACTATTTACATTTAAATTATTAGAATTTACTTAAAAATGCAGTCACTGTAGCCATATTTCAAGTGCTCAGTAGCTACATGTGGCTAATGGTCAGCACACAGAACAATGCAGATAGAGAACGTTTCCATCGTCACAGAAAGTTCTACTGGAAAGTGCTGTTTTATGTTTTCTGGATACTAGTTCTTTTTCAGTTATTTAGGTTA
>NW_004444064.1:1927318-1932053 GCF_000243295.1 Trichechus manatus latirostris
AACCTGTTGAAATGATGGATGTGCTGAGTCTAAACAAGAATCTAGGGTGGGAAGAACTCACATCTTTACAGTATTTCTCCTAGCCTTGGTAAAAAAATGTGCCAGGCTGTTCTATAACCGTAAAAATAAAACAAATCCTGTGGGCAATGAGATCTGTACCAATTCAGAACTGTAAATTACAGTCTATACCTCTGAAATGTATTAGTTAACATCAGACACATTATTGCCCAGTTTTTCTTAATAAAATATGAATCATATACCACTCTTTAAACTTGTTAAACTCTAAAGTCAAAATTTTAATCCATTTTGTAAAAAGCACAATCGTTAGGAACACCTGCGTGTGCTGGCCTTACCTTGAATAAGTGGTATGTAACGTGCTAACAGCTTTGCCCTTTTCTTTTCATATCCTTTCTGAGTGATGTCACCTAAAACAATAATGAGAAATGAGAATTAAATTTCTTTTCAAGTTCTAAAATGTTTACTCTCAAAAAACTGAAAACAACCTAACATCCTTCAGCTGAAGACTGTATAAACAAACTATGATGTATCTACAGCATGGAATACTACTCAGCAACACGAAAGGAAGAAACTACTGATACAGACAACCATTGGGATAGATATCACATGCCTCACACTACAGGAAAAGAAGCCAGACTCCAAGGCTACCTACTAAATTCCGTCTGTATGACACTCTCGAAAAGGCAAAACTACTAGACCAGAAAACAGACCAGTGGTGGCCAGGGCCTGGGGTGAGGAAAGGGCTGACTCCAAAGGGGAACGAAGGAATTTTGGGAGTGATGAAAATGTACTGTCTTGATTGTGGTGGTGGTTACCCGGCTTTATGCATCTGTGAAGAGCTCGGAGAACTGTACACCAAAAAGAGTGAATCTTATGATATGTCAATTACACGTCAATTAAAAAAATTGTAATCACCATCCCCTGGAAGCTTGCCAAAAAGGCGGCCTCTGAGGCTACACCCAAGCCAACAGCTCCGAATCTGCATTTTCCCCAGATGCTCTCGGACTGGTACCTGTGCCAGGTACAGAGAGTTGGTGTGAGGACCAAGGGAAGGGAGCAGCCCGGGGCAGAGGAGTGTCCCTGTGCGATGACTTGGGAAGAAGGACGGCTGTTCTGTTCAATCATAATAGATAAAATATGTAGAAAAGCCTACAAAGAAGTCAAACCACCCAGGAAGAAGGTAGGAAGGCATCCTCACAGAAGCACTTAACATCTAAGCATACAATTCACTTTCCTAGACAGAACCAGGGGTGCTCACAGCAGCTCTGTGATATTCTGAAGACTTTATTTAGACCAGAAACATACATTACAATTTTCCCTCATGTTACTAGTTTGTTCTCTAGGTGAAGAATCCTCAGTAGGAAGCTTTTAGTGTTTCGTAGGCACCCTTCCCCCCATAAACAAACAGACCTGTAATGCTAACGGAAATCAAAAGATACAAGGCCAGGCACCCTGGTTCACAGATGTCCCCTGTTATGGAAAAAGGGCAATTAAACTGGTTTCGGAAAAATAGCTGCTGTCCTTTGCTGAGTGCTTCACCAAGTATTTCCTTTCACTAAACTCCTGACTGCAGGATTTGCTGAGTCAAAAGATTGACACATTTGAGTGTCTGACATCTCCTGTAACCCGCACTGAAAGTCTTCGGGTAGGCATTAATACCCCATCCTACAGAAGAGCCTGAGGCCAGGGAAGCACCAGGTCTTGTGAGGCCAAGTGGGCGAGCTGCTCTGGGTCCAGGCCAAAAGCCCACAAAGCCCTCCCTCTGGGGCCGGCGCAGTGCTGCCCCTACACAGAGCCTCTGCTTTAAATTAATTTATCCAAACAGTCAGCACCCCTTCCCAAAACCTTTCTTGTCGTATTTTACCTATTTATTTATTCCCTTTGTCCTCACCTTATTCCTATTATCCCAATCACCACCACAGGCAACTACTGTGTTTAATATGTCTGTTAACTTTAATATGCTCTGAAAAACGTATACTGCTTTCTGCCCATGTATATTTAGTTTATCAGAATGATATTATACTCCAGAAGATAAGCTAGATAACTGGAATCTTCTAAAAATTAAACACTTATGCTCATCAAAAGACTTCACCAAAAGAGTAAAACAAGAACCTACAGTCTGGGAAAAAAATTTTGGCTATTACAAATCCGACAAAGGTCTAATATCTATAATCTACAGGAAAATCCAATACCTCTACAACAAAAAGACAAATAATCCAATTAAAAAATGGGCAAAGGAAATGAACAGACACTTCACCAGAGAAGACATTCAAGCGGCCAACAGACACATGAGGAAATGCTCGCAATCACTAGTCACTAGAGAAATGCAAACTAAAACCACAATGAGATACCATCTCACCCCGGCATTACTGGCACGAATCAAAAACACTGGAAATAACAAATGTTGGAGAGGCTGTGGGGAGACTGGAACTCTTATGCACTGCTGCTGGGAATGTAAAATGGTATAACCATTTTGGAAAATGATACGGCGCTTCCTTAGAAAGCTAGAAATAGAAATACCATATGATCCAGCAATCCCACTCCTAAGAATATATCCTAGAGAAATAAGAGCTGTCACACGAATAGACATATGCATAATGTTCATTGCAGCATTGTTCACATTAGCCAAAAGATGAAAACAACCTAGATGCCCATCAACAAATGAATGGATAAACAAACTATGGCACGTATAGGCAATGGAGTACTACGCAACAATAAGGAACAATGATGAATCTGTGAAGCATCTCACAACATGGAAGAATCTGGAGGGCATTATGCTGAGTGAAATAAGTCAATCATAGAAGGACAAATATTGTATGAGACCACTACTATAAAAACTCATGAAAAGGTTTACACACAAAAAGAAACAATTTTTGATGGTTACAAGGGAGGGGAGGAGTGGGGATGGAAAAACACTAAACAGACAATACATAAGTGGTAACTTTGGTGAAGGGTAAGACAGCACACAATACTGAGGAAGCCAGGACAATTTGTCCAAGGTAAGGTCATGGAACCTCCATAGACACATCTAAACTCTCTGAGGGACCAAACTACTGGGCTGATGGCTGTGGGGACCATGGTCTCGGGGAACATCTAGCTCAATTGGCATTACACTGTTTATAGAGAATATGTTCTACATTCTACTTTGGTGAGTAGCATCTGGGGTATTAGAAGCCATGAGCGGCCATCTAAGATACTCCACTGGTCTCACTCCTTTGGAAGCAACGGAGAATGAAGTAAACTAAAGACACAAGGGAAGATTAGTCCAAAGGACTAACGTACCACAACTACCATGGCCTCCACCAGACTGAGTCCGGTACAACTAGATGGTACCAGGCTACCACCACTGACTGCTCTGACAGGGATCACAATAGAGGGTCCTGGCTAGAGCTGGAGAAAAATGGAGAACAAAATTCTAACTCACAAAAAAAGACCAGACTTACTGGCCTGACAGAGACTGGAGAAACCCACAAGACTATGGCCCCTGGACATCTTGCTAACTGAGTAATGAAGTCACTCCTGAGGTTCACCTTTCAGTCAAAGATTAGACAGGCCTTCAAAACAAAATGAGACTAATGGGGCACAAAAGCCCAGCGGCAAGGACTAGAAGACAGGAGGGGACAGGAAAGCTGATAATGGAGAGAATACAAGGTCCAGAAGGGAGAGCGTTGACATGTTGTGGAGTTGTTAATCAATGTCATAAAACAATATGTGTACTAACTGTTTAGTGAGATGCTAGTTTGCTCTGTAAACCTTCATCTAAAGTACAATTTAAAAAAAAGAATGATATAAATCTCACTCTATTGCCTGTTTTTTCTCACTAAGCACTCATTTTTGCATCGATCCACCCATGGTGCAGTGAGCACACCTAATCCACCACTCTGACTTCGTGCGGTGCCCTTGGGTTCATCATCCTCGCTTTACCCACTCACAGACACCCCCCTCTTGCAGCACACTTAGTGCTGCAATGATTATCCCCATCAGATCCAGGATGTGACTGTACAACTTTGGTTATAAAATTTCAACATGCGCACACTTTAAAGCACACCTATTTTGTAAAGCAAGCTCTACTAAGAATTCTTTCCTCTAGAATATGTGAAAATACATAATTAACACAAATTTAAATGAAAACTAAATATTGCTACACTAAACTGAAACTGATAAACTTCTATTTAAAAGCAGAACAGTTGATTTTCCGAGATATTAAAAAAATTAAGTATTTATTTCCTAGGAATAGTTCCTTCTTATGTTCCCATTTCAAGTGAATGTTTAGATGGTGAAGGATCCAGACAGGACTGAAAATTAAAAAGTGAAAAATAACAAGTCCCTGTTTGAAGACCATGATATTCCAAAAGCCATCTATCTGATTTTTTCTACTGAACCAATTGAATACAACCAGCTATTCCATTTTCATGTGTAACCAGTTACTGTACTTCCACGTATTTCATTCAGCTAACACCACATGCCATCAAATGCAATGCTTCCAACTATACAGAGAGCAAGGTAGAGTTCCGAAACGGATTCAGACACAAAGCTAGCATTCTAGTAAAGAAGGGACTGGAATCTAAGTTTTCTGACTCCAAGTTCAATATGCTCTCTTGGAGAAAAATGAAATATAAATACTTAAAAGACAAACAGCGTGGAGCTGCTAAGCTCCTCAATCCACTGTACAGAGCAACTGTAAGCCTGATACTACCAATGAAACTTTGCACTGGGT
>NW_004444064.1:1932758-1934110 GCF_000243295.1 Trichechus manatus latirostris
AAATTATTAATATTGGTTACCCCTGGGGAGTGGTTTGTTTATTTGCCTTACGGTGGGAGTCTGGTACAGATTTCATTTTTTACTTCATAAATTTCTGCTATGTTTAAATTTTTAGAATAATCATGTAATCATTTGTAATTAAGAATATATGGATGGTCAAAGACTGAAAGCTTTCCCCCTAAGATGAGGAACAAGACAAAGATGCCCGCTTTCATCACCACTATGCAACATTGTACTGGAAGTTTTAGACAGAAAAATTAGACCGATTGAATGAATGAATAAGTGGCATGGCAACCAAACTAGAAAGGAAGAAATAAAACTATCTTTGTTCACAGATGACATGATCCTATACACAGAAAAGCCTGAAGAATCTACAAGAAAGCTACTAGGAGCTAATATACAAATTTAGCAAAGTTGCAGGGTACACAATCAACACACAAAAATCAGTTGTGTTCTTACACACCAGCAATTAACAATCCAAAAAGGAAATTAAAAAAACAATTCAATTTACAATAGCATCTAAAAGAATAAAATACCTAAGAATAAATTTAACCTAGGAAAGGAAAGGCCTGTACACTGAAAGCTGTAAAACATTGCCAGAAAAAAACTGAAGACCTAAATAAACAGAAAGACATCCCATGTTCACGAATTGGAAGACTTACTATTGTTAAGACGTCAGTACTACTCAAAGCAATCAACAAGATTCAAGGCAATGCAATCTCTATCAAAATTCCAACAACCTTTTATGCAGGAATAGAAAAGTCGATTTTCAAATTCACATGGAATTATAAAGGGCCCCAAATAGCCAAAACAATCTTGACAAAGAAGAACAAAAGTTGGAGAACTCACACTTCAAAGCTATAATAATCAAAACAATGTGAACTGGCATAAGGATAGACATATAAATATAGACCAGTGGGATAGAATGAGAACTCAGAAATACACCCATACATCTATGGCCAACTGATTTTTGACAAGGGTGCTAAGTTCATTCAATGGGAAAAAAATAGTTTCTTCAACAAGTGTTGCTGGGACAACTGGATTTCCACGTGCAAAAGAATGAAGTTAGACCCCTGCCTTATACCACATACAAAAATTAACCCAAAATGGATCAAAGTAAGAAGCTAGAACCATGAAACTCTTAGATGAAAACACAGGGGTAAATCTTCATGATCTTGGATTTGGCAATGGATTTTTAGCAATGACACTGAAAGCATGATCAACAAATGAAAAAATAGATAAATTGGACTTTTTCAAAATTAAAAACCTTTGTGCACAAAAGGACATTATCAAGAAAGTGAATACACAACCTACAGAATGGAAGAAAATATGCAGATCTGCAAATCATATAC
>NW_004444064.1:1936742-1952413 GCF_000243295.1 Trichechus manatus latirostris
AAATCTGGATAGCCATAGAATTTAACAAATATCAAGTATTAACAAAAAAAAAAAAAAAAAAATCCTTTTTGCTTAACAGTTCTTTCCTCAATTCATCTCTTTTCCTCTTGCATCTTACTACAAGCAGCAAGAAAAAAACAAAACAGGCCACACCTTCAACACTTTGCTTGGAAAGATCTTCAGCTAAATATCCAAGTTCATCACTTACAATTCTGCTTTACAAATAACTGTTTTTATGGTTTTCTTTTTTCGTTGCTGCAGACTCGATTCTGACTCAAACAACTGTAGTTCCACACAATTCTGCTACTTGTTCTGCCACTGTATAACAAGGACTGTCTTTCCTCCAGTTTCTAATAACATGTTCCTCATTTCCTTCTGAGTAGAAGCACCTTTAACATTTACACTTCTGCCAAAAAGCTGTCCAACATAATCTAGGCTTTTTTCTATTATGCTTCTCATATTCTTCCAGCTTCTGCCCATTATGCAATTCTAAAGCCACTTCCACATTTCTAGGTTATTTGTTACAGCAGCATCCTACTTCCAGTACCAAAATCTGTATAAGTTTCCTGTGGCTGCTGTAACAAATTACCACAAACTTGATGGCCTAAACCAACAGAATTTATTTTCTCACAGTTCTGGAGGCCACAAGGCCAAAATTAGTTTCAGTGAGCTGAAATCAAGACGACAGCAGGGTTGTGGTCCACCTGAAGGCTCCATGGGAGATTCCATCCCTACTCTCTTCCAGCTTCTGGTTGCTACCAGCATTCCTTAACTTGTGGCTGCATCACTCCAATCTCTGCCTCCATGGTCACAGTGCCTCCTTCTGTGTGTGTATAATCTCTCTCTGCCTCTCTTATAAGGACAATTGTGATGGAGTGTGGGGCCCATCCAGATAATCCAGCACAATCTTCTCACCTCAAAAGATACTTAATCATCTTTGCAAACTTTACCATATAACTTAACATTCATAAATTGCAGGATTAGGGCTTGATATCTTGGGGGTCACCAGCAAAAAAAAAAAAAACACCTTTAATTTTGCTATGCTATTAAGAAGAAAAGGATCTGCTCCCCTGACTTACCTCAGGAAAGTCCAGTCTCTCTAGGTCAACACTACCAGATTCACCCTAACAAACAGGTTACATAGAGAAAATGAATGATCAATTTTAATATGTCCATGGTCTAACAAATGAGGTCCTGGTGGTCCAGTGAAGTGCTCGGCTGCTGAGATGTCAGTGGTGCAAATGCACCAGTCACTCTGTGGAAGAAAGATGTGGCAGTCTGCTTCTGTAAAGATTACAGCCTTGGAGACTCTATGGGCAGTTCTACCCTATCCTATAGGGTAACTATGAATCAGAATCAACTTGACAGCAGTGGGTTATGCTCTAGCAGAGGCACATCAACTTACAGAGTAAAAGAAAAGCTGTGGCCATAATATGCTGTTAGTGAGATTCATCTCAAACCTGCCTTGACCCACCCTGAATCTGCTTCTTCCAATACTGAGCCCACTTTGACTCCTACACTTTCTGCCAGCAACTGCCACTTGGGCCTGCCCCTGTCTGATGGCTCGCTCTGCTTCCCTCTCTTCCTGCATCCTTCTCCATGCCAGTTTGTGTCTGCGCTCTTCGTGCAGGCCCATCAGTGCCTGCTGGGTTGGGGCTCTAATGCCTCCCACTGGACGCTCATCTCCAAGTAGAATGTGGAGTGGAGCTAGCGACAACTGCGCAGATTTATCACCCTCCACTTATTTCAAAAAACACACTTGGGAGAAAAAATTAATATGCCATGGTATAATCATATAGGAGAATTCCACACAGCAGTTAGAGTGAGCCAGAGCTTCATGTATTAACATAATCACTATCATAATTTCAAAAGCATAATGTTGAGATAAAAAGCAATTTTCAGAAGGATTTATATAGTGTATCATTTACATAAAGTTTTAAAACATGTAAAACAACACTATTGTTTATGGACAAAACTGCAATAAAATGATAAAACAACAAATTTAGGAGAGAAGTTGAGGGGATGGGAAATGGAAACAGGAAGTGAGTGGAGCTTCAACTCTCTAAAATGGTTCTTTGAAAAAAGTTCTGAAGCTAATGTGGCAAAATCTTAATTTTTGGCAAAGATGGGTGCAGGTACATGGGTATGATTCTCACTAGCTTTCTGTATGTTTGAAACATTTTACAATTAGAAAAAAAAATAAAACATGAAACAATTATCCACATTAAGACAACTGTTAAAGGACTTTCAAACTGAAGTCTGTGATCAGCTAGGTTGCATTTCCCAAGGACCGAAGAGTCCTTGCTTAATACCGTGTCTGCCATATTTTCCACAGTCCTCATGAACTTATTTATTTGTCCCATTTAACTGAAGTAAGACCCTGAACATACATTTAGGAGATACAGGTAGGTAGACAGCAATGCCACAGAAGGGTAACTAGATTCTTCCATAAAAATATGACTCTTGGCTAGCAGGCTTGTGTGGATGTGAATCTTAAAAAACTGAGGTGCTGGCATATCTGAATTGGGTGACTTCAGACCTAAACTAAAAACTCCATTCTGAATTAAACTGAAATCTTTACTTCTACTAAAGAAACAATATACCCTTTTTGTCAAAGTTTAACTACTGTAAAACAAAGAGGGCAGGAGTCAGTATTTCTAACCTAGATAAGCATTTGCTTGCTGAAAAGTGTCTGTTAAGAATGTTTACTCAGCTTGGTCTAAAAGAATGCCTTGCTTAAGTATGACTCCTAGAGGTTAGGAAATAAGATCAGAATTGATAATATTAAGATGAAGCCTGTAACTGACTCATAACTGCAACCAAGGTAAAACATCAAGCCCTAAGTTCCAGTATCCTGACTCCCAAATTAAACTTCATTTTCACTTACTGAGATCTTCCACTTTATTTCTGCTAACTCTTTTGTTAACTTGTAACTTAGTTTAAACAAAAGCCTGTTACCTTAAAGATAAGAAGGAAAGAGCAATCATGCAGCTATACTAACTCAATTTATTTCTGACAGAATGCCTCATTAAACAAATCTCAGGATGTCTTGTTATCCCTGAAATTTTAACAAGTAAACCTCCTGTTGTTGAACGTTTAAATGTTTACGCTTGCAGTTTAACAAAAATCCTTGTAAGCTTTCCCATGGTTCCCACCCCCCAACCCCGTCCCCTGCACGCATGCCTGTGAGCACAAATCCTTTGTTTGCTACACCTTTTAAACCCTCACTGTTCTTCTGCAATTCGGAGCATTCCAGTATCTAGTTCAGATGTCTTGTATGTTTCTCATTTCACAAAATATCTTTTCATTTCTTAATAAAATTTGTTTTTTAATTCTAGTGGAGAGTAAGTCTGGTGATTCACTACGACATTTTGGCATTCCTGGGCAGGCCCTAAGGCAATTTCACCTCTGTAGCAACCACAGCAGCAAGAAATTGGAAGTATCAGCGCCTACATAGACCCCTTGAGTCTGTCCGGGGATTCCAGGGGTTGCAGCAGGTAAATTCCTCTTGGGTTCCGAGCCTCAGCATTCTTTGCGTAAGAAGCTCCCTGATGTTCTTTTATTGAAGGATTTATCTTCCTCTTTCCTTTCTATCTTTGGAATGGAACATAGGTTCCTTTGTTTTTAGGTACCTTACTGCCGTGGCTTAGGGACCTCAGAACCATGGGAAGCTCCATTTCAAATCTCTGCAGCACTCACTTGATACTCAGTGATAATTAAGCGGTTCTGAGAAGCTGAAAGCTCTGAACTTTTGTTTGAAAAAGCTTTCAAATCTAACCTAATGGCGCTTTTGGGAATATGGGAAATGTCAAATCTAAGAGCGATTCTTTGCCTCCTCAGGGGACTCCTGCTCATTTCATGAATAAGCATTACGGTCCCTTATGTTTATTTTTGTCTGCATGGCATAACTTAACTCCAGGAAGTTTGGATGCACGGTCACTTTGGGGTAAATTTTGAATTTTCTATGTTAAATTTTCTTTGCGGCCAGTTAGAGCAAAAGGGATCCCAGATTAAGAAATTTCAATGGAATATTTTTTCTGATTGGCATTTTGAGGCCTCTAAAAGATATCAAAAGTAATAAAGTAAACTTTTCTTCAGAAATCTATTTCCAAGTTGTCTAATCAGAATAAAGAATTACAGAATACAGTTTCTGAATTAATTGAGCAAAATAAAAAATTAGAAAGCCAGAGCTGAGCTGTACTTACACCTCGCACTGCAGCTCCCTCTGCCCTCTGCTGGCAGATGTTGCTCTGCACCCTTCTCTTACACCCCTTGCTGCAGCTCCCTTTGCTCCTCTGCCAGCAGTCTCTTCTCTGTACCCTCCTCTGCCTTCCTATCCTGCTAGAGACTCTCTTTCTGAACTTCGTTTCTTCTCAGAAGGAGAAGCTACTAAAAATTCAAAGGCAGAAGGAGAATCTACTAAAGATTCAAAGCCAAAACAAGAAAGTCAAAAAAGGAGTTCAGAAGCAGGAAGTCCAAAACCAGAAAGACTACAAGGTCAGAAAATTCAGAGCCTACTCTTGAAATGCCTTCTAAAATTTGTCCTGAAGAATCTGGAGTGGGCACTAGAGAAAATCCGAGGAACACTGTTGTTTCTTTCATTCCCTGGACATGTACTGAAGTACACAGTATTGCTAAAGATTTTCCAAATTTACGTGAGGACTCTCAGAGATCCACTAAAGAATTCAAGGTCCTTATTAATGCTTATTAATGACTGACTTGTATCAATTAGTACATACGTCAGTTGGCCCTGAGGAGGCCAAACTATGGTTAGAACACGTTAGTGGAAAAATTCCCAAGATGATTTAGCTCTGAATACAACTAAAATGGCTGAAACCCTTCTCACAAAAGCCCAAACTAAGGGCAATGATTTATATGATGCAATTCTTAAGGCCCTTCCCAAAAAAATAGACTGGACAAAAGTCCATTCTTGCGTACAAGGCAAGGATGAAAGTGTTTATGACTATCAATCCCGATTATTCCAGAAATTTTCAGAACATCTGTGGTTAAATTCTTTAAATGAAGGATCTAAGGGGGCCTTTACTGCAATATCTATATCCAACCTGAAGTCTGAAATTTCAGCATTAGTTAAGGAACATTGTTTAGACTGGAAGGCTGCTTCCACTGAAGAATTAACTACTTTAACTCATGAGCTTGCCCCAACTTTAGAAACAAAGCAGGCTGCTCAGACTAGCAAATTAATTAAATTAATGGCCCTTCAGTTACAACAGATGCAAGGGCCCAGTCAGAAAAAGACTTTCAAACCCTCCAGTGGATCCAGAGCTGATCGCTGCCACTACCGCAAAAAACCAGACCACTGGAAAAATGAATGTTTCAAATTGAAGAATAAACAGAAGATTTCCACCCCAAGCACTCCTCCATCCCCTAATTCAGAATGAAGGGGATTCAGGATAAAACAGGCACTTTTCCTATGGTAGCTCTAAACTTTCAAGGAGAAACAACTATTTTTAATGGAAAACCCTGTAAATTTTTAATTGATTCAGGGGCTACCTTATCCGTGATTAACCACACGTGCCTGAAAAAGCCCCTGCCCCAGAATAAAAAAGACTTCAATTATAGTGGGAGTTACAAATAAGGAACAAATACTGTTTCATTCTCACCCTATGCCAATTTCTCTTGGCCCAATAGAAGATTTACATTCTTTTTTGCTGAGTCCTGGAACACTTAATAGGAAGAGATATTTTACCTAATGGTGTTGCCATTTGCAATTTAATGAAAAGGGGGAAATATTATTAATCCTGCCTGAGAATCAGAAGTAAGGAGTGGAGAGAATTCAAAAAGAACAGGTCCTTTGCCATATGCAAGCTCTTACTATGCCCCTTGTGAATTCTGTGTATTCAGGCTCTCTTCCCCCTGAAGTTATTTCTCAGGTCCCTGAAACTTCGTGGGCCATTAACTTCTACAGATGTTGGTTGTGCACTGTCCACTGAACCTATTAAAATCCAAGTGAACACACCTAAGCCTTCGCCTAAGAATCCCCAATACCCACTTAAATGAGAAGTAACGGTAGGAACAGCTCCTATGATAAAGGATTTTCTTTCTAAAGGCTTAATCATTCTCTGCACTAGTTCCTGTAACACTCTTATCCTACTAGTTAGAAAACCTCATGGTTGAGGTTGGTGGTTTGTTCAGGACTTAAGTGCAATGAACCACATTGTTATTCCTAGATATCCTGTTGCCCCTAACCCAGATCTGTTGCTTTCCAATATTCCCAACACAGTACGTTTTACTGTTGTAGATCTTTGTAGCACATTTTTCAGCATTCCTGTTGAACCCGAGAGCCAATATTTATTTGCTTTTACTTGGGACAATCAACACTTCACCAGGTCTGTCCTACCCAAAGGGTTCATGGAAGCTCTAATGTATTTTTCTCAGGTTTTGCACACAGATTTGCAGCCTTTGCAATTTCCAAACGAATCTACATTGTTACACTATGTCAATGATTTGCTCATCTGTTCCACCTTTCAGCAGGCTTGCCTGGAGGACAGCATAGCCTTGCTAAAACATTTAGCCCTTGGAGGAAATAAAGTTTCAAAAGAGAAATTGCAATTAGCTCAGCCTTCTGTCAAATATTTAGGTCACTTGATTTCTGCAAAAGGCATTTCTATTGACCCCAAGAAAAAAGAGGCTATTGCAGCTTTTTCTCTGCCTAAAACAAAGAAACAATTAAGAGATTTTCTGGAACTTTGTGGTTACTGTCAAGCCTAGAGTCCTAATTATTCTCTCATGACACAGCCTTTATATAAATATTTGAAAATATATAAGTCTGATCCATTCTAACTTATCCTAAATATCAAGAGATGGTAACTAAGTTAAAAGAAGCTTTGATTAACATGCCCACTTTAGGGTTCCCTATCATTTGGACTTTGTTCTTTTCATGCATGAAGTTTCTGGTAATGCATTAGGTGTTCTAATACAAAATAGACGTGTAGGTTACTACAGCCTGCAGCCGGACCCCGTGGCTGTAGCCTATGCCCTTTGCTTCAGGGTTGTACAGCAAAAGTAGTGAAATCCACTGCTGATATAGTTTTGGGAAACTTCTTAGATATATATATACCACATGCTGTGTCTGTGTTACTAAGTTCTGCTTTAACTCAACATTTACCCGCCAGCAGACCCACTTCTTTATTAAAAATATTCCTCTGGCAGCCTCTAGTATTAGATTACATAGGTAGCTACTTTAAACCTGGCTACACTACTCCCTGCACTCCCTGCAACTGATAAGGATGACTGTCCTGCCCATGATTGTTTGGACTTAACCGAACAGCTTCTAACTCCTTGTATTGATTTAAAGCAAACTCCTTTGACAAACTCTGATTTGATATTATTTGTAGATGGCTCTTATTTGAAACCAACTCCTATCTTTCATTAGGCTGGTTATACCGTTTCAACTCTACCAAAGTCCTTCAAAGCCAGCCTCTCCATAAAGCTACCTTAGCTCAACAAGCTGAACTTATTGCTCTTACCAGAACATGCAAACTTGCTAAAGGCAAGTCTGTAAATATTTTTATGGATTCAAAATATGCACTTGGAGTTATTCACGATTTTGGAACATTATGGAAACAAAAAGGGTTTTTAACCTCCTCTAGTAACACTATCAAAAATGGTGCTTTAGTAGCAGACCTATTAAATGCCTTGCTGCTCCCTTCTGAAAGCACTGTAATTAAGATAGACACTCAACAGCTGAAGGGAGTGCCCCAAACTGAAGAAATTAAGGGAAATAATCCTGCTGATGCAGAAGCGAAAAAGGCTGCTTCCCAAGTTATTGTTGCCCCTGTGTTAGAAAAAAAAGTATGTAGAGAAGCCTTTGGAAGAACCTAGAGAATGATTCTCAGGAAATAAGTAGTACATTTGCATCCACCAAAGAGAAACTTTTAAAACATCAGCAATTGGCTCAATCTAATAAATTGAAACATGAAAAAAGTCAGGCTGTTATCAAGACACTGACACTAAGCTATGGTTAGGACCCAATGTCAAAATTGTTCTTGCTAAACTTTTACATGTCCCTATGATGAGAACTCTACAAGAAAACACTCATCTAGGGAGAGAGAAAATGATTGAGGTTTTAAAGAAATAGTCGTAGGGAAAATTTTCTGAGGCAGCTGAGCATGTAGCCACACACTGCTCTACCTGCCCTCGGTGTAACCCTGGGAAACATCTTAAGACTTTTCCTGAACAATAACCTTTGCCTTCTGGGCCTATACTGAATGGCAGTTAGATTTTATTAGTTTCCACCTTCGAGTAGTTATAAATATGTCTTAGTAATGATTTGGAGATTTTCACACTGGGTAGAAGCTTTTCCCTGTCAGTGCACCACTGCTTCTTTTGTGGCAAAAGGCTCCTCAAAAACATAATACTTACTTGGGGAGCACCTAAAATTCTTTGCAATGAGCAGGAAACTCATTTTACTGGGCAAATTGTTCAAGAATTATGCCAAGTTTTCCCCATATACCAGAGATTACATTGCACTTATTACTCACAGTCCTCTGGGCCCATAGAAAGAGCTACTGGTATAATAAAAACTCCATTTGCTAAGCTTTCTGAGTCCTTAGTTTTGTCTCAGACTAAAGTTCCCCCTTTAGTCCTTCTAAATTTAAGAAGCGCTCCTTTCAGATCTCATAAATTTACTCCTTATGTAATAATTACTGGGAGGCCCATAGTCTTTCCCTACATTGCCTCCACTGACCCTAACTTAGTGCAACCTGAATAATTAAAATATTGTCAATCTTTGATGCAACACTCTAAGAAACATTTTTCACAAATCAAAGAGGCATTTGAGGAGCAGAAACCTGGCTCTCCTTCTTTACTTGATATTAACCCAGGCGATTATGATTACTGGAAGAGGCATCAATTAAAAGATTCTCTGGAACTCCACTGTAGGGGACGTTATCATGTCCTTTTAACTAACCCTTGTGCAGCTAAGCTGGAAAGAATTAACCCTTGAATTCATTTGTCACAGTTAAAGAAGGCTAAAGCTCCTATCTGGATCTGTCAGCCAGCAGGAAATTTGAAACTCAGACTGAAACAACGCCCCAGTGACCAGAAGCAAGCAAGTTTGAAGCCAACTCGCTGACTCCAAAATTACAGAACCAGATTACATGCAAGCTGCTAAAATCTATGAACTCTGGTTCTTAACTGTAAGTATTTTAATAGTTTTGACTATTTTTGCTCACTCGTGTAGTTATTTCCTAATAGCTTCAATTATCATTGAATATTTTTAACCCTAACCCAGAAGTTAAAACTTTTTACTCCTTATACCAGTAATTGAAATTATTTATTTGTTTAATATTTATAGCTTTTTGAAATAGCCTTGTTTTAATAACTTAGGGTCATCTCTTAGTGATCTTACTAGGGGAAAAAAGGTGTTTTATACTCATTGATTTCCCTTTATTATATTGCTTTAATTAACCTTTTATTATGAAGTTTATAATAAGTTTTCCTCTTTTTGTTTGTTGTAACTACCACTGATGTCTGGAAAGAAAACACTTTTATCAAGTTAGCTCAATCAGTTGCCAGCACCAGCAATTTAACAGAATGTTGGGTATGTCACTCTACCCCACAATCCACACAGGACCACACAGATCCTCTTGCTGTGCCAGTTTTAGATTACAAGTTCACGCCTAATTTTACTACTGATCTTGGAAAAAACATTTAAACAAGCCATCCGTGTCAAACTATGGCTATCCCCAGAAGTGTCCACTTATCCATCAGCTCCCTCTTTCAATCTTTCCCGTGCGTGGAAAGAATGTTCTACTCTGTCCACACTATGCAAAGTTTTTGTTAATGATACTCGATATCATCACTTAATAATAGATAACTGTATCAGATTTGATCCAAATCTATTTGTGCTCACCTCCGGGACTGCCTAAATTTTGGAGAATTGTCCATTTGTGATGACTCATTAACTACAACCTGGCTTAAGAGAGCCCATCAGTCCATTTCATTTCCCAATATCCAGGCTGGAAAAGGCATGTTATGTGCCCCATCCAGATATGTCTTTTTATGTGGAGGATCAACTTATGCAACAAGAAAAGTTCAATGATTCACCCTATACTTGGGCTTTGCCATGTTTAGATGATTGGGGTATGACAAGCTGATATACTTCAGGGATATTAGGAGTTCTCATTAGTATCCATCATTACAATGACAGCTTACTGTGGAACAGTGATTTAAAATTAATATCTATACAGAAAAGAGACCTTGTCCTTTCAGGCAATCCCATAGCTGATCAACAGGGATGGGGATGGTCCTTTTTATGTGCTATTATACTGTGGTTTGGGATTGGGCAACTAGAAACGTCCATTCACAATCTATCTGCCACCATGGCTCAAACTGTTGATAGTGCTGCTGATAGAATGGCCACACAACAAAAATCTTTACAATCCTTAGCAAGAGTTGTACTGGACAACAGGATTGCCTTAAATTTCCTTTTAGCTCAGCAAGGAGAGGTTTCTGCTGTCACCAATACTTCTTGCTGTTCATGGATATACACCCCTGGAAGAGTAGAACAAGACATTCCTAAAATATGCCAAAGGGCCTCTTGGTTACTTACCATTCCTCCCATGACTGTTCCTTCCTTCCTTGATATTTTTAGCTGGTTACTCCAAAGCATCAGCTCTGGGATACACACCTTTCTGCTAGCTTGTGTCTTTCTTTTAATCACTCTGATTGTTATTACAGGACTTGTTAAATGCATTATGCACTATGCTTCTCATCGCCACAGCCAATCTTGGGACATATGGCTATGTGATGGATTACGTATTTAGAAGAAACTGATTTTCTAAGGAGTATGAGGTTTAGTTCTGAAGTCAAATCCTTTTTGGAATGTCTCGATATTCCTCTAATGCAGCCCTGTTGACAGTACTCATCTAGATCAGAATTTATCCACCTTGAAGATAAGACCTTGAGCTACGACAAGGTGAAGTTGAATAGTACCCTGGCTGCTAAAAAGTCAAATGGTGTCCAGCTGCTAGAAGGCAGCATCCAAGGTCTTAAAAGCTGCCAGGGGAGCAGCCTAGGTGCAGCAAAAGCTTCCACATCTGGTGTCACCCCTCCCTCCTATCTTACTCCTGGCCATTTCACACATCCACAATACCCATATGGTTGTAGAACACATTTGAATTTGTTCCCAACACTGATCTAGACTCTGGTCCAATCCAAATGCCTCACTAGGATGAGTTAGCCCCTGCCTTTCCCAGCTCCCTCTCTCCACCCATTTGCCTATGCAACACTGTCTGGAATTCTCCCAACTCACTCAAGTTTGGCTGACTGTCCTCTGTATAGCATGTTCTTCCCTGCTTTTCTACTCCATCCTCCTCACACACACTCTAACAACAAAGCTTGAGGAAACTTTATTTGCTCGATTGGTCCTGCTTGCCTAGTGCTGATGATCAACTCCCCTCTTGTGGTGACTGGGTCTTGTACACATAGTGCGATGCTGCCACTGTTTAAGTTTCTTTTGGCCTCCAGTAGACTTTGAGCCTCTTGGCACTCAGTCTGTTGACTGCTGTTGAATGATCAGATGACACACCAAGATCATCTAATAATGAGGCTGGACTCTCACTGCAAAAATCGTTATATCTTAGTTTCTTAATGCTGCTATAACAGTAATACTGCAAGTGGTGGCTTTAACAAACAGAAATTTATTTTTTTTGACATTTAGAAGGCTAGAAGTCTGAATTCAGGGCACCAACTCTAGAGGAAGGCTTTCTCTGTCAGCTCTGGGGGAAGGTACTTGTCTCTTTCAGCTTCGGTTCCTTGGCTCATTGGCAATCTCCACATAGCATCAATCTTTTCTCCATTTGTGCTTGCTTGCTTCTGTGCCTGAACTGTTCCTTTTAAAAAGTGACTGGCTTAAGACACACCCTACACTGATATAGCCTCATTAACAGAATGAAGAAAATCCTATTCCCAAATGGGATGATATCCACATGTATAGGAGTCAGAATTTACAACACATATTTTGGGGGGAGAAAATTCAATCCGATGTTAAAATGATCCTAATTTTAGTGTTTCCTACAGAGACTAATTCTTAGCCTCCTTCATCTTCAGAGATAATCTAAAGAAGCAAAGCTCAGGAGTTAGGCAGGGACTTACTAAAACATGTTCTTTTTAGTATCTTACCTGTTTTCAACAATCACAATGTGTCCTTTCAAGTTTCAGAGACTCAATTTAAAAGATCTTTACTAAAGATCCTATAGAAAAACTTCTGTAATCAGAAAGACAGTAAAAAGTTCTTTCTGTGCTATTTCCAAAATGGTACTCTTAAATCATAAGTAGTTGGTGTAGACTGGAGAAACAGGAATTCTCTTCTTCCCTTACAGCTAAATCACACAAAGCCAGTCTGAAAGGAAATCCCTGATTTAATTAACCCCAGCTATTAAAAGAGGTGTGTGCCTTCAAGAATCTAGGAAATCATGAGAACAATTCATTTCCTGAGCGAAAAAAGGAAGGGGGGATCCTTGGGTGCATGACTCCAAACGATTCTTTATCTATAAATGACAGCGGTAACAGCTCTTTTTAGGTATTGCATCTTGCACTGACCACAGAGTTTTTCTTTGCCAAGCAGTACTTAATTTTCAAGTCTTTTAAGTACACAACTACAATACCAGGAATGTTAGATAATTTAAGGGTATAAAGACTGAACCACAAGGATTAAGTTAGTCGTACCCAGAAGCAATCTCACTGCAAAATGTAATGGTAAGAATTAGTTTTTAAAGATTTACTGGCAGAGCAGAATACAGTCAGTTTTCACATTAACTTAACTCTTTCATTTCCACCTTTTCTTCAGTTATGCCATAGCATAGTGACCAAATACTTTGTATGAATTTTTTACATTAAATAAATGTTATACATCACATCAGACAAAATAATACACTAAAAGATGAAATAAATGTGTTTTCAAAATTGAAAATAATAACACTTTAGTACTTTTCAACTAAAAACATGGAACACTCATCCTCAACCCTGTCTGCAACTGATGGGAGCAGGGTCATGGCTAACATTCATGGAGGACACGCTAGGTGAAAGGCAGGCACCTGGCACTGGCTGTGAGGGTGACTACTCCCTGAGGATCATGTTTCCATGAGGACACCTCTCTAGGGCAGAGGCTATTCACTCTAGCAGAACAGTGCACCATCCCACACAAAGCTCTTTTCAATCTTCTAAGTCCTAGGTACATATTCACCCCACTCACGAGATCAAAGGTCAAAAGAAGAGAAGGGAACTCAATGATCAATAGAGACTGCCTCAAAATGCATGACCATGATCAATAAACACCCCCATACCTAAACTGAGTGCCTGCCTCTGGGGAGGAGCAGATGGCTCTCCCTAAAGAAGGGTGACACGAGCCAGCATGTTCCTTCCTTCCTGCAAACAAGTGCCTGGTGTAAGGGGCCCACTTCGAGCCCAGCCTGCACTGAACAGGACAGCCTACCCCCTCTCTTCAAGGTCGTTATAACTGCTAAGTGGGGGAGATAAACACGAGACACAGAGTTCTTTAAAAGTACTTCCTTACAATAAGTGCTCCCAAAGAAAAGTAGAAGGTGCAATCAGTTCACATGAGGGAGACTCAGCCAAGCTGCAGGGGTCAGTGGTCAGTTTTTCATTACTCGTTAAAATTGGTAGTCAGGAGTCAGGTTAGACCACAAATGCCTATTAAACTAATAGTAAAGGTGCATTAGGACAACAAATCTGTGATATTTATAGTAGCTGTTACATGTACAGAGGCATTTAAAAAAATATTTACTGAACACAGCAGTGGATGCATTCCTTGAAGTTATCAAGAAACACCAAAACGATTGAGTTGACTAGCTGATGTCTCAGTCCTCACCCCTCATCTCACAACACACACCACCTCACTCTGCCTCCAGCCTCTTCCTACTCATCCAGTCTCCTGGAGGGAGACAGAGAGACTCTGCACAAGCACTGCCAGAGGATGCCTCTCCTCCACAGCTCCCCTCCCCCCCAGCGTAAGACTCTAGATTGTGGAAAGGCCCATTTGTCTCTGTCTCTCTCTGAAAACAAGTTGTTAAAAGGAGGTAAGTGGATGGGCCAAAAGGTGTCTTTCTTTACGGCAGAGCCTGAGAAGTGTAGCTGGTTGGTAGACAGGGACACCAGCCTACTCTGGTGCCTAGACCCAGAAGTGACCAAGGGAGGCTCAGTCTCTGACTGAAGCTAGTCACGGGCAAGACAGTCTACAAGAAGAGTGAAAAATTCAATTCAACATATGCTGACAAACGACTGTGCAACAGGTGCAACCTGAAAGAGCAGACCATCATAAGGGAGGCAGACATTTAAAGCAACGGCACGAGGCAAATCAGCCTTCTAACATGGGTCTTTCTAGATGAAATCTGTGATCCCATGTGTCAGTTCAGGCCCTCTGAGAAGCAGATGCCAAGACAGGATTAAATGCAAGAGATTTGTGTGGGAAAACACTTGCAAAGGAAATGGGGAGGGTCAGAGAAGGCTGAAGAGCTGTCAGACCATGATGCAGGTCAGATACTTGCACAGAGGAAAGGGCATGACGGCACACTGGGCAGGAAAAGTTTTGGACTGTGAGCAGCTCTAAGAAAGTTTTGGCCAGGCCAATGAGGAGTCCTGGAGCCAAAGCTTCCTTCAGTAGTCTCAGCCTCCTGCGAATGGGCCTGCTTTTGAATCTCTGCCATGGCAAGTGTGGCCTCAGTGTGAAGGCAGTGTGGACTCCAAGCACAGCAAGTGGGGTCATTGGTGGATCATGGCCACCACGGGCACAGAACAACCTACTAGACTAGACATGAGTCCTCGAGCTCCACACCAGCATGGACTCTCTAGCTCAGCCTAGACGCCTGGGAGACAGGAGCAGGATGCAGAAGCAGCACACTCACTTCAGTCTAACTTTTTCTTCCTTCTGGCTTAGAGAAACATAGACTACAACCTAGTTCAAGGACTCCCTAAGGCACGAGTCTATTCACTAAATTTCAAAAACTGTTATGAAAAGCAAAATGTTGTTGTTGTTATTAGGTGCCATCGAGTCGGTATCGATTCATAGCAACCCCATGTACAACAGAACAAAATACTGCCCAGTCCCGCACCATCCTCAAAATCGTTGTTATGCTTGAGTCCATTGTTGCAGCCACTGTATCAAGCCATCTCATTGAGAGTCTTCCTCTATCTCGCTGACCCTCTACTTTACCAAGCATGATGCCCTTCTCCAGGAACTGGTCCCTCCTGATAACACCTCCAAAGTATGTGAGGTGAAGACTTGCCATCCTTGCTTCTAAGAAGCATTCTCAACGTAACTCTTCCAAGACAGATTTGTTCGTTCTTGCAGTTCAAGGTATATTCGCCAACACCATAATTCAAAGGTGCCAATTCTTCTTTGGTCTTCCTTATTCACTGTCCAGCTTTTGCATGCATATGAGGCAACTGAAAATACCATGGCCTAGGTCAGGCACACCTTAGTCCTCAAAGTGACATCTTTGCTTTTTAACACTTTAAAGAGGTCTTTTGCAGTATATTTGCCAATGCAAGGCATTGTTTGATTTCTTTACTACTGCTTCCAATGGCATTGATTGTGGATCCAAATAAAATGAAATCCTTTATAAGTTCAATCTTCTCTCCATTTATTATGATGTTGCTTATTGGTCCAGTTGTGAGGATTCTTGTTTTCT
>NW_004444064.1:1953144-1954306 GCF_000243295.1 Trichechus manatus latirostris
CTTCCATATTTCTTGGCATAGATGAGTGAGCACTTCCAGCGCAGCATCCATTTCTTGAAAGATCTCAATTGGTACTCTGTCAATTCCTGGAGCCTTGTTTTTCGCCAATGTCTTCAGGGCAGCTTGGACTTCTTCCTTTAGCAGCATCGGTTCTTGATCATATGCTACCTCCTGAAATGGCTGAACATCGATCAATTCTTTTTGGTACAGTGACTCTGTGTATTCCTTCCATCTTCTTTTGATGCTTCCTGGGTCGTTCAATATTTTGCCCATAAAACCAAAAAAACCAAACTCGTTGCTGTCAAGTCGATTCTGCCTTATAGTGACCCTATAGGACAAAGTACAACTGCTCCATAGGGTTCCCAGGGAGCAGCTGGTGGATTTAAACTGTCAACCTTTTGGTTAGCAGTTGAGCTCTTAACCACTAAGCCACTAGGGCTCCATTTTGCTCATAGAATCCTTCAATATTACAACTTGAGGCTTGAATTTTTTTTTCAGTTCTTTCAGCTTGAGAAACACCAAGCATGTTATTCCTTTTTGGAACAGGAGTTAGAAACACCAAAAAGGAAAAACATGCTTGGTGTTTCTAACTCCTGTTCTTTGCACATGTCATTATAATAACTTTGCCCTCTGGAGCAGCCCTGTGAAATCTTCTGTTCATCTCTTTTACTTCATCATTTCTTCCATTTGCTTTAGCTACCCATTGTTCAAGAACAAGTTTCAGAGTCTCTTCTGACATCCATTTTGGTCTTTTCTTCCTTTCCTGTCTTTTTAATGACCTCTTGCTTTCTTCCTTGATGTCATTCCACAACTCGTCTGGTCTTCCGTTATTAGTGTTCAATGCGTCAAACCTATTCTTGAAATAGTCTCTAAATTCAGGTGTGTCATGGACTGAATTGTGTCCCCCAAGAATGTCTGTCAACTTGGCTGGGTCATGATTCCCAGTATTGTATGATTGTGTACCATTTTGTAATCTGATGTGACTTCCTTATGTGTCGTGGGTTCAGTCACTATGATCTGATGGGATGGATTAGCGGCAGTTGTACTGATGAGGTATACAAGATTGGATAGTGTCTTAAGCCAATCTCTTTTGAGATATGGAAGAGAGAAGCAAGCGGAGACACATGGGAACATCATACCACAAAGAGAGCAGCACCGGGAG
>NW_004444064.1:1954684-1962850 GCF_000243295.1 Trichechus manatus latirostris
TGATTTCTGTGTATCCCATCCGGCAAGGTCCACGTGCACAGGTGCCATTTATGCTATTGAAAAAGGGTATTTGCAATGAAAAAGTGATTGGTCTTGCAAAATTCTATCATGCAATCTCTGGCATCGTTTCTATCACCAAGAACATATTTTCTAACTATTGATCCTTCCTCTTTGTTTCCAACTTTTGCATTCCAATCACTAGTAGTTATCAATGCATCTGGATTGCATGTTTGATCAATTTCAGACGGCAGAAGTTGGTAAAAATCTTCAATTTCTTCATCTTTGGCCTTAGAGGCTGGGCGTAAATTTGAATAACGGTCATCTTAACTGGTTGTCTTTGTAAACATACAAATATTACCCTATTGCTGACAGCGTTGTACTTCAGGACAGATCTTGAAATGTTCTTTTTGACAATGAATGCGACGCTATTCCGCTTCAATGCGTCATTCCTTACATAGCAGACCATATGAATATCCGATTCAAAATGGCCAATGTCAGTCCATTTCAGCTCAAATAATGCCTAGGGTATCAATGTTTATGCATTCCATTTCATTTTTGATGATTTTGAATTTTCCTAGATTCATACTTCATACATTCCACATTCCTATTATTAATGGATGTTTGTGGGTGTTTCTTCTCATCTTGAGTCGTGCCACAACAGTAAATCAAAGTCCCAAAAGCTTGACTCCATCCACATCATTAAAGTCAACTCTACTTTGGGGAGGCAGCTCTTCCCCAGTCGTATTTTCAGTGCCTTCCAACCTGAGGGGCTCATCTCCCAGCACCATATCAGACAATGTTCTGCTGTTATTCATAAGGTTTTCACTCGCTAATTTTTTTCAGAAGTAGACCGCCAGGTCCTTCCTCCTTCTCTGTTTTAACCTGTAAGCTCAGCTGAAACCTGTTCACCAGGGGTAACTCTGCTGGTATTTGAATACTGCTGGCATAGCTTCCAGCATCACAGCAACACACAAACCACCAGAGCAAGAGAAACTGACAGACATATAGGGAAAAAGCTAAACAGTCACCCAATTAAGACAAAAGACAGTTTGATTCTCTTATCTGCTTCTGCATTCAAGCTGTTGTGATACGTGGTTTTAGTTGAAGTCTGTGAAGCAAATCTGGTCTTACACAGACATGTGGTTAGAAAAAGGGGTAGTATATAAGCAGCCTTTTCAGATCATCACGGACATACTTCTTTGACATGACAATGAAACTACGGAAGTGGTAGTTACTTAGATAGTGGCAATGTAGAATCTGAAACCATATCAATAAGTTTTTTCTACTATGTTACATTAAACCACTGCCTATCTTTAGAATGGATCTTTTACCCAAGTACAATCATGTAACATGATGCACTGGTCATTTATGAAATATTGGCTCACAAAGTTACGCAGATCTTCCAAATGTTGACACACTTCATTATACGATATCAAAAACTCACATTAATGCCACCAAACTCATCAGAAAAGTCTCACTTTATATGATGTTGTTGTTGCTGTTAGTTGCCTTCAGGTCAATTCCAACTCATGGAGACCTCATGTGTTACAGAGCAGAATTACTCCACAGAGTTTCTTGGCTAATCTTTACAGAAGCAGATTGTCAGGACTTTTCTTCTGTGGTATGGCTGGTTGGGTTCAAACCATCAACCTTTAGTTTAGCAGTGAAGCACAAACTGTTTTGCACCACCTGTTGCTGTTAGGTGCCATCAAGTCAGCTCCAACGCATAGCGACCTACATACAACAGAATGAAACACTTGCCGGTCCTGCACAATCCGCACAGTCGTTGCTGTGTTTGAGCCCACTGTTGCAGCCACTGTGTAAATCCATCTCGTTGAGGGTCTTCCTCTTTTAAACTGACCCTCCACTTTACCAAGCATGATGCCCTTCTCTAGGAACTGGTCCCTCCTTGATAACATGTCCGAAGTATGTAAGACGAAGTCTCGCCATCCTTGCTTCTAAGGAGCATTCTGGCTGTACTTCTTCCAAGATAGATTTATTTGTTCTTCTGGCAGTCCATGGTGTAGTCAATATTCTTTGCCAATACCACAGTTCAAAGGCATTAGTTCTTCAGTCTTCCGTATTCCCCGTCCAGCTTTCGCATGCATACGAAGCAAATGAAGATATCATGGCTTGGGTCAGGCACACCTTAATCCTCAAAGTGACATTTTTGCTTTTTAACATTTTATACAGGTCTTTTGCAACACATTTGCCCAATGCAATATGTCATTTGATTTCTTGACTGCTGCTTCCATGGCGTTGATTGTGGATCCAAGTAAAGTGAAATCCTTGACAACTTCAATATATTCTCTGTTCATGATGTTGCTTCTTGGTCTAGTTATGAGAACTTTTGTTTTATGTTGAGATGTAATTAATACCGAAGGCTCTAGTCTTTGACCTTCATCAGTGCTTCATGTCCTCCTCACTTTCAGCAAGCAAGGTTGTATCATATGCATATCACAGGCTGTTAATGAGCCTCCTCCAATCCTGATACCACATTCTTCATATAGTCCAGCATTTCAGATTATTTGCTCAGCATAGAGACTGAACAATATGGTGAAAGGATACAACCCCGGTGCACACCTTTCCTGACTTTAAACCACGCAGTATCCCCTTGTTCTGTTTGAACGACTCCCTCTTGGTTTATATATCTTCACTGAAATATAACTTACATAGGAGCCCTGGTGATGCAGTGGTTAAGCACTCAGCTGCTAACCGAAAGGTCAGTGGTTCAAATCCATCAGCCGCTCCGTGGGAGAAAGATGTAGCAGTCTGCTTCTGTAAAGATTACAGCCTTAGAAACTCTATAAGGCAGTTCTACTGTGTCCTACAGGGTTGCTATGAGTCGAAATTGACTCAATGGCAATGGGTTTAGGGACCTTAACGAAAGTTTTTCAAAACTGTAATTTTTGCTTGAAAGCTCAAATATTATCATTGGCTATAAATTCTGTCAGTTGCTTTCCCTCACTAATTTTCAAGAAATTATCTACCAAATACCCAAGTCTGAATAACCAGTTTGTCATCTGTGCTTTCAAGTAAAAATGGTGTTCCACACACAAACACACAAAAAAAGCAGCTAGTTATCTTGTAACTAAAATAATCACACAAGTGCTTCTCTTCAAGATAGGCAATGTACCACGCTGTGCAGTAGAAGTGCTCTCAGCTTATTTACCATTTCATCACATATTAAAAAGACATTATTAAAACAACAAAGAGCCTTGGTGGCTCCAAGGTTAAAGCACTCAGTGCTAACCAAAAGGTCGGCAGTTCAAACCCACCAGTCACTCTGCGGCTGCTTCTGTAAAGGTTTACAACCTTGGAAACCCTATGGGGCAGTTCTACTTTGTCCTATAGGGTCGCTATGAGTCGGAAATCAACTGGAGGGCAGTGGGTATTAAAAAAGATGAGTATTAGAGGGTCGAGACTTAAGAAAATTAGTTTTTACTGCTCCATCAAGAGAATATTCTTAAGTGAAAGCAGCATTTTTTTTTTTTTTTCTGTAACTGTGAACTGGTGAATAATACAATCACTATTAGTACAGTCTGGTGCCCCAGCCTTGACTCAGGCTAGGGTGCCAGCAGTTTTCCTCACCATTGCTTTTGCACCATCAGTGCAAATGTCAACACAGTGAAAAGACAAATGACATCTTAGTATTATTATGAAATAGACAGTCCTCATAAGCCTCCTGAAAGGGTCTCGGGGACCCTAGGTATTTATGAATCACACATTCGGAACCACTGGCACGTATCACTTCCAGAAGGAAAACCAGGGAATTGGAGAGTACCAGAGGCTACCTCTGGAGAGATGCCAGAGACACAGAGGTGAACTTGACCTTTGAGGGCTAGAACAGTACCTAGCACCGAATGGGCACTCGATAATTACTAAATGAGTATATACTCCAAGGGACAAGTGCAAAGGGTGTACTGAGCAAGGAGTCACATAAGAGGTGATCAGGGAAGGCTCAGGATAGGAGGAGCATTTAGGCTGGGCTTTGACAGGTCAATATAATTTGGACATGAGAACATCTACTTTTATATATCACAAAATACTCAGGAAGCGCAACAAATGTTTATTGAGATGAAAGCAATGTAAGGCTGGCATTTTAACTAAGAATTGCATCACAGATCTCAGAAACTAAATATAGTTAAAGAGGGAAAAAGTTTTAGGAAACTAGCTCTTTCTCTGCACATGCAAACTAAGCTTTTCTCTCTTTCCATTTGTCTAGGTTCAGGCCAGGGCCCCAGCATTAGCAGAATGCAGGAAAACAAGAACTACACTAAAGTCATGAGCTGTGGAACAGACCTATTAGCCAGAATAAAGAAACAGTAGTGGGACAAAAGTAGCCTATTGTGTAGGAATTTCCTTTCTCATCCACCGCAGGCTATCAAAACAAAGAACAAACCTCACACCGTTGTCCACGTTTTTAAAGCAGGTCAGCAGCAACAGCCCCAAGATACTGTACTGTACTGCACAGACGTGCCAAAATCAGCTGCGAGGTGTGTCAAAGGTAATTCGTTACAATCTGTACAAACGTCTGGGAATTCTTTTTGTTTTTTTAAATTAAAGTTATACCTCTAACAATCTCACTTTCAACCATGGACATTCTGATATGCTTTCAGGAGTCACACGTGTGAATTTTTCTATGTGTGTTCATGGTGGGGGGGGAGCTTTAAGAAGAGCGGGGTTCCATGCAGCTCTACCCTTCAACCTATCTTAATCTGAAGGAGCCCCTAAGTCAAAAAGGGAGAAATAGCCAGGAAAATTGGGGTGTAAGACCAGATTTGCTCCTTATTTTCCCCTTGGGAATCTATAACCGAAAGTCAGCAAACCTGCCCTAGGTAAAGAAGTCAGCGCACTCTAAGACGAGAACCTCCCCTGAGGGTCAACCACAGTCACAAAGGTTGAAAGGAGAATCCAGTGAGGGTGTAGGAGAACAAAGCCATGAGTTACAAATGAAAGCAGGGGCATATCTTCAACTAGTGACTGCCAGCATACAGGCTGAGGGGAAGGCACGCAGGAGCACTAGAGTTGTTTCCAGGTTATCCAGGTAGCACTCACTATCGGTCTCCATGTAGGCTACATCTTGTCTGTGTTAAGTTGCCTCTTCTCTCCAAGTTGCCTAGGGCAGTGACAGCTCTAAGTTTTACACAATTTCTCACAAATGTAAGCCCTATAAAGCCACTCTATTTTGACAGTACTTTTTTCTGAATTAGAAGTTTCTCTCTCCCCTAATCAGGGGATGAGAGGTTTACAAAACACAGAGTACCACTTTTTGATAACCTCTACTTGATAAAAGTATAAAAATGGTGATGATGACAACGAAGACCACTAACTTTGGTTACTTTAAGACCATGCTTCATTAATAAACCCACTGCTGTTGAGTCGATTCCAACATACAGCGACCCTGTAGGACAGAGCAGAGCTGCCCCATAGGGCTTCCAAGGCTGTAAATCTTTATGGAAGCCGACTGCCACAGCTTGCTCCTGCAGAGCAGCTGGTGGGTTCGAACGACCAACCTTTTGGTTGGCAGCCAAGCGCTTAGCCACTGCGCCACCAGGGTTCCTTTCATTAATAATATTTCCTTTAATTATAGAAATAAAACACCTTACCAGTTTCCAAGCACTTTCACATACATTATCCAATGGAATCTTCACATGAACCCTGTGATGTCAATAGGGTTGGTGTTCACCTCATTTTACATCTGAGCAAACCTAAGAGATGTCATTATTCAGTGGAGACTCATGGGCACCTACCAGATGCCAGCCACTGTGTGAAGCCACCAAAAATCTGCCTAAGACACAGTCCCTGTCACTACACAGCTCTAAGTTCAATGAGGTGGCCCCATATCAACAATCACAACCCAAACTGCAGAAGCTAGCGCCAAAGGTGTGGAAGTACCCTGGGAGTAAGGCCAACCGTGACTGTGCACAAGTAATCCCTGACCTACTTTGGCCCAAAGGAAGGTGTCAGGCCAGTCCAGGAGGCTGGACAGAAGCCAGAGCTCCCACCTCCTTGGCGCAGCTACACCCTGCCATTTCTTCCCCTTAACACTTTTCTCGCCCATCCCTTTTCACAGCTTAAGCAACTTTCTCCAGGTTCTTCTCCATGTTATGTAATCTCATTCCCCCTACTTATCTATACATCCCTTACATATGCCTCAGATGACAACAGCAGAAATAGCTTCAATAGATAAGAAACAATTCTTCTGTTGAAGTACTTGTCTCTATGTGTGCTCTGTCATACAAATTATGACACTTATTTGAAGAAATGATCCAATCTTATTTAATCACCAACTACTAGCACTCAAAAATATAATGGCATGACAATAAGGAAATGAGACAATAAAGAGTACACTGGAACAGAAATTAGGAGCAATCTGAAAAAAAAATTGAAATGTGTAAAACCTAAAGAGCATCTATATAATTTTCCCCATTAAAAACCATAACAAATTCAGTATCGTTGTTCCTGTCAGAACCATTTCTAATTTGAGTTCTTCAGACTTTCTAAGAGCACCCAACTGTAAAGAGTTCTCAAATCCATATCATTTCTTACTGTATTTTTATTTAAAAAAGTGCCATATACCGTAAAATTTTTAATTTTGAATGTTAAATTTAAAACAATTGTAATGTAGATACTGCATTATGTGTAAAACAAAGATAACAACTGCATCCACCTCCCTAAGGTTGTTATGAAGATTAAATAAATTAGTACATGCCAGGGCTTAGAACAGGGCCTGGCACACAGTATTTGTTATTATTTATTAGATGGATGTTTCAAGAATTCACTACCTCAACCCCAGCTAAACATACCAATCTGAAACTTAAAGAATGCTAAGTATAAAAAATGAATGCTAAAATGAAAGCTGAAAATACATTTGAGTCTCAAAAACGGAGTTAAGAAACATTTAGATACTTTTCTTCAAGGGCTGCAAGGCCTTCCTGATACTAGGCAGGAACTTACCCTTGGCCCAATAACGGCGGCCTTGGGAAGAAATAGAAATCCTGGTGGCGCAGTGGTTAAGAGCTATGGCTGTTAACCAAAACGTCGGCAGTTCCAATCCACCATGCACTCTTTGGAAACCGTATGGGGCAGTTCTACCCTGCCCTATAGGGTCACTATGAGTTGGAACCGACTTGACGGCCATGGGTTTGGTTTTGTTTTAGAGAAGAAACGAAGTCCAGTATGGGGAATGCCACCCACTGCCTCTGAAGCCCAATTACTCCAGTTTATTTTTAGCAACCAAAGAAACATTTATTGGAAAGAATTAATTTTTAATTCCATAAGAGGGGCTAGCAGTAACCTCTTCCAAGTGTTAAGCAGTGCTCTGCATAGTTCTGAGGTATTTTAGCCTCCCAACAACCCCAAGAGGCAGGTGCTGTTATAACCCCAAGGCACACGGTGCAGTGCCTCGCCCGATCTCGGGGTTCTCTGGTCTGCACTCCGCAAGGACGCGGCTGCCCGGGGACAAAAGTGGACGGAGCAGCGCCCGTGAAGCCCAGGCCTGCAGCCCTGGCGCTCCGACAAGCACCGCTCACCGCTTGGACAAAAATGGTCATTCTCGTCAAGATTCTCTCGTCCGCAGCCAAACGACCCAGCTAACGGGCAGAGCGCAGCAAGGGGGCCGGTCCCTCAGCGGCGCCTCTCTGCTCGGACCCGGACAGGACCCGGCGAGCGCGGCCGGGGTCCCGGTGTGAGGGGCCGGCCGGGGTCCCGGGGTCCTGGTGTGTGGGGTTGGGTGGGGTCCCGGTGTGCGCGGCCCGGCGAGGGTCGGGGGCACCCGGGTGTGAGGGGGCCGGGCGGGGTCCCGGTGTGAGGGACCGATCGGGGGTCCTGGGGTCCCGGTGTGAGGGGCCGGCCGGGGTCCCTGGGTCTCGGTGTGAGGGACCGAACGTGCGTCCTGCTGTCCCAGTGTGAGGGACCGAACGGAGGTCCTGCGGTCCCGGTGAGAGGGGCCGGCCGGGGTCCCGGGGCCCGGTCCTCACCTTCCGACAGCTCCAGCTCCAGCTCGGCCAGGCTCTCCCTCACCTCAGTGGGCAGCGGCACCGCCTCCAGCGGGCAGCCGCGGTCGGCCATGGCACACTCCGGACGGGGGCCGAGGCCGGGTCAGGTCCGGGGTCGGGGCGAGGGTGGGGGCAGCTACGTCGCTCCCCTCAGCCCGGCGAGCCG
>NW_004444064.1:1963010-1975329 GCF_000243295.1 Trichechus manatus latirostris
GGGCGGTTCCTCAAGGCACGGCCGCCCCGCGCGCACCCGATCCCGCCGGCTCTGTACGGGAGCGCGCGTGCGCGGGAAAGGCTGCTGGGGCAGCGCGGTGCGCGGCGGAGAGGGCGGGTGCGGAACGCGCGTGCGCGGGGGGGATGGGCGAGGTTAGGAATGCGCGTGCGCCGGCAGATCGCCGGCCGCGGCCTGGGAACTCTCGGTCCCGCCCAGCAACACTGAAAGCCCGCTTCTGTTGGTCCGGAGGACGCGTCAAGGACACCTTGGACTTCCATTGGGCGAGGCGGGAGAGCGTCACTCCCAACAAGCTCTGCGCTGGGGTCAGGGTCGCCTTTCCTGGCTCTGGGGCGCGGCGGCGGGCTGCGTCCCCTGTGTAGGGCGTCCAGTGGTGTATTAGGGCTGCAGGTCTCAGCGGCGGAGCCTGCAGACCGGGCAGCCTCGGGGCGGCCGCGGTGGCGGGGACTGCCAGTCCGTGAGCCACGCGGCAAGCCCCGCGCGTCCGGAATTGGCGCCGGCCTCGAGGACCCCCGCCCTGACCTCGAGGCGCAGCTTGGGCTTCCCACGTGGACTCTCGGGCGTTTTCCCGCAGGTCCGAGCCGCCGCCCCGGACGCGCTCTGACTCCAAGGGCGGAGGAGGGTCTGCGGCCCAGCGGACCCCCGTGCGCGACCTAGTTGCCTCCTCGCCCATGACCAGCCCAGGTGATCCTCATCCACATTTCTCCTCCCTTTCCGGACTAGGTGTGCCTCACTCTTGCGGCTCTGCTTTCCTTTGATTCTCAGGAACCTTGGTGGGATATCCTCGGCACCTTTAACTCCTGTCCTTGCATTTCTGCCATGATCATAGCAAACACGTAAACTGGGGTGTGCGCCAGGCATTTTTTTCAGGCCTTTATGTGTTAACTCATTTACTTTCAAATAGTCTTGAGAGGCATACCGATATTGACCAAGGCGGAGTTCCAGCAGCCATCTCGGACTGTCAGGTGACCTTGCGATGTGGGAGGACGGATGAAACAACAACAGGGCATTGGGGGTCTGGAGGATTGATGGAGCTGAACAGACCAAGAATTGTAAGAATCCCGAAGGAGCTGGTCCCCAGAATGTGTATGGGGAAGTGTATCTGAGTGGGTGCGAGGGTGACCTATGGTGGAAGTGAAAATGTACCATCCATCTGTGGAGAGCCACCTAAGGTCATTATTGTTTCTGAGGCAGCCCCCATCAGGTGACTGAGTGAGGCAGGTACAGTAAAACCCGCGAAAGCCAGAACCTGTGTAAAAGGTGGAAACCTGTCAGCGAAGGACAACCCAAGCCATTTTCCACTGATAGAAAGTGATAGGAAAGTGGTAAGACTGCACCGTCAGGTGGAAAACTTGCCAGACCTGGAAAAACAAGCTAGTTCCAGCTCTCACAGGTTTCACCGTATATAAAGATCTTGCCATTAAACGGTCAACGTGGAACTCCTGATGGGCAGTGCTCGATCCACAGTTTTACACTGGGCTGCCCAGCGTTTCGCCACGCCTGGATCCCATTTAAACTTAGTCCTTTGTACAGGTTTGCTTTCTTTAACTTTCACAGGTTTGATACCAGATATACATCTCCTATGCCAAACTGCATCTCAGTATCTGCTTCTGGAAGCACCATCCTACAACAGTTGGTACAAAGAGCAGTCTGAAAGCAGGTGATCAGGTTTGAGACCGAATCACTCAGCACCTGTGGTAGATGGAGCACCCACAGCCCGCGGCACAAAGTGCTGATCCAGTTGTGACCTGTGGTGAAACTAGTAGCTGTAAGGAGGGATGGCAGGATTAGATGGTTACTGCTGACACCACTGATGCGCTCAAGTAACAGACAGTTGAAAGCCACAGAACCTTTTGAGTTGCATACAAAGAATCTCCTGCAGCTGGATGATGGAGAAAAACAAGGGCCAGACGTAGGAATTAATATCCTGAGTCACTGAACCCGAAAGATGGTAAAACACTCAACCAAGGCAAGTCTGTTGTGCCAAATTTGGGACCCTGGTTGGGAAAATCTGGGCCCATGACACTTAGGTTGGAGATATCTGGATTGATGCTGGCAAAGATTTTGACTCCCCAGATTGCCCTGAACCTTTGCAGCCTACAAATGTGGCTCACCTCTCCCTGCTAAAAGCTAACACTCTCCCCTGCCCACTTACTGGACACTATGCATATAATTAGTTACTTCTTAGCATAAAACTCAGCTGGAGACATGCTGGCCTGATGAGACAGAAAGGAAAGTGTAGCCCTACTCCCTCAGAAGAGCCGCAAAACCCAGGCATCGTGTACTGGTAGGAGCTGGGGAAGTATGCAGAGGGCTACATGATGAGGGTGCTTGATAAAGAGCCAGAATGTCAAATTGAATAGAGGAGAGGTTATTGGCTTGTGAACTGTCTTTCAAGATATGGGAATTTACACCTGGCTCTAGGAAATGGTGCAAACATCCTAAAAGGATGGCTCCTAGAACCACAGTATCCATTGCTACACAATTACTACAAATTTGGTGGCTTAACAAGAATCATTATCTCTTGAGGTTACTGGGCGCAGGGCAGAGTGGGGGTGATTCATCGCTACTCCACAATGCCTAGAGTCCCAACTGGAGCAGCTCGAGGGCTGGAGGTTGGAATAATCTGAAGGTTTATTCACTCACATATCTGACAGTTGATGCTGGAAGTTGGCTGGAGGCCAGGCTGGGAGTGTCAGCCAGAACACCCACATTGACCGATCCCTGTAGCCTGGGCTTCCTCACAGTGTGATGGCGAAGTTCCAAGGGCAAGTGTCCAAAGACAGCCAGGCGAAAGCTGTGTCCTTTTGAACTAGCTTTAGAAGTCACATGGCATTATTTCTGCTACTTTGTTAGAAATGAGTCACTAAATCTTGCCCATATTCAAGGGGAGAGGAATTAGACTCGTCTTCGGAATGGAGAAGTCTAAAAGAATTTGCAGGTGTATTTTTAAAAACACCACACATGGAAAGAGTTATGGACCGTGATGAGCAAAGCTGAAGGGCCAGAACTGCTGTGGCAGGCAGCAGAGGAAGGGACTCAGGCTCAGGGATATGGGCGTGGTGAGATGTTTATACTCTGTGCTGCCAGAAGACCCACCAAAAAACCAAACCTGTTGCCGTTGAGTCGATTCCTACTCAAGACCCACCCGATGACGGTACTCCAGTGGGAAGCACAAAATGACACAGCATTTGCAAAGGTCACAAGAAGCGAGCTGGTGAAAGGGTACTTACTTGGCTGAAACGTTCAGTGATGGCTCAGTGATAGCAATGACCCTGAAACAAGAGTCCAGGAGGTAGCACTTAACTGACAGAAGTCAGAGGGCCACAGTGATGACGACCGGCAAGGTCTGAGTGGCAGCCAAGGGTCCTGACCCATAGCGTTATAGAAATGGTTACTAAAACCTAGCATCCTTAGAGGCTGAGAAGGATACTACCAACAGAAATCAAGGACGGATGACGGAAAACCAAGCTGGTTTCCCCAATAAAAATTAGGATCCCACACCCGGTTTTGGGACCTGGGCCAGTTTTCAGACATGGAACCCGCTGACTGAAGAGGTGGCCAAATGCGAAGAGAAAAGACCCTGGAACATACAACAAGTATACACAGAAAGGAGTCCCCAAGCCCTCCAAAGGTCCACCAGCCATTGCCTTTGGTATTTATACCCTGGGGGAGGTAATCAAATATTTTGAAGGCTGATGAACACAGGGTCTAACTTGATTTCAATATCCAGACACCTGAAGCATCATCAGTGCTCTCCGTTAGAGTGGACACGTATGGTGGCCAGGTGATTAATGAAATCCTGCCCAAGGTCCATCTTACAGTAGGTCCACTAGGTCTGTGGACCCACTTGGTCATTTCCCCAGGCCCCAAGTGTGTAATTAGCACTGACATACTTGGCAGTTAGCATTAGTCCTTGGTCTGTAGGGTTAGAGCTGTCACAGCGGGAAAGGCCAAGCGGAAGCCTCTGCCTCCTGCAAACAGTACCACATCCAGGGGTGGGGACGGCAGAGGATTCGCGCCACCTTTAGGATCTAAAGGACGCAGAGTGGTGATCCCCCGATGTACCTTTAATTCACCAGCATGAGCCCTGAAAAAATCTGAAGGATACTGGAGGATGATAGTACACCACCTCAAACTCAACCAAGCAGTAGCCTTAATAGCAGCCTCTGTGCAGGGTGTGATACCTGTTAGAGCAGATAGATGTAGCCTCAGGTACATGGTAGGTGGCTATCAGAAAAGAGGATCAAAACATTTCACATTCAGACAAAAAGCATCGTCATGAGCTTGACCACTTACTTGGGCCATTTACTTATGCATTCTGGATCTGTTCAGGCCCAATCTTGTTTATACTATTTCTACTTTTCAATGGAATGTTGCTGCTCGCGTCCAGTTTTAAATACTTTTTGCCGTCGAGTTGATTCCAACTCATAGCAACCCAATAGGACAGAGCAGAACTGTTCCACAGGGTTTCCAAGGAGCAGTTGGTGGATTTAAACTGCTGACCTTTTGGTTAGCTGCTGAGCTCTTAACCACTGCACCACCAGGGCTTCTGTGTGTTAAACGATGGGAGAGAAATCCTGTGAAAAATCAGGGGCCTGCCTGTTTAGGGCTTGCATAGTCTGGAATATCACAGATATCCTCTCTAAAGGGAAAGATTAGTAACACCACCTTGCACTGCGCATGACGAAGACACAAGGCTTGGCTGGCTTGTTTGGATTTCAGACCTGGGCAGTAAGAGACTTGCAGCTTTGTTGCAAACTGCCCGGCTACTCTGGCCTTAGGACGGGCTTTTGCAATTCGGGATGCTGGGTGGAGCTACAATGTGAAGCCCCACTGGGGCAGGTCCCTAGGGTTTTGGAGCAAAGCCTTGCCACCTTCTGCTGATAACTCAGTTCTCCCGTTTGAGACACAGCATCTAACTTGCTACACCTGCCCATGGGATATCAAACGATATGCAGCTCAGACTGTGTGTTGTGCACTGGGGTGCTGTCTGACCACCAAGCCGTGATGTCTGGCACAGGCGGCAGTAACCCATCATCAAATGGAAGTGCTGTGTATGAGACTGAGCTGGAGCAAGTCAAGTAGGCGAAGGTAAACTGCACGAGCAGGTGGCTCCTGCTCCCATTCCTTTTCTCCCATGACGTCCCCTGCCTCTCTCCACTCCTATTCTGGATATGGACCTACTTTTCCTGCCCAGAGCTCATTTGTGGACATCCACAGTTCCTCACTGACCACCATGGCTTCTGACCAGAAAACTCAGCACGCCAAAAGAAGTATGGCACTGGGCTTATGAACGTGGAATTCCTTGATCTTACTATGGACTCTTTCACCCAGAAATAGCTCATCTAATCAACGGTGGAACAGCCTGCTAAAGACCCAGTTAGAGTGCCAGATTGAAGACAATACCCCGTTAAGATGGCGTGATATACTACAGGATGTGATAGTGCTCTGAGTGACCCATCTATGGTGCCATTTCTCCCATAGCCAAAATGCACTGGCCTGAGAACACAGGGGTGAATATAGGAATGGCCCTTTTATGCCAGATAACCCCCAAAGGAATTTCTGCTTCCCATCCTACAACCCTGGGCTCTGCCTTCCCGAGGGAGGATTGCTTCCACCAGGTATGACAGAGGTCCCTTTAATTGTCATCTGAACCAACAAGCATGGGTAAGGCTGGCTGGTGTGACTGATCCCAACTACCAAGGGAAAATCTGTCTGGAATCTGGTGGGTTCACTGGGCATCTCTGGGTTCTTAGTACTGTTAGGTTCAGTTGTAGAAGAAAAATAAGAAGTCCTATAAAGCAAGCCCATTAAGGTCTGAAATCTTTAAGGAAGGAAGGTTTAGATCAGCCAGCCAGCCAAGGTGCTGGTTGAGGGGCAGAGAACAAGCAGTAGGCGATGGAAGGAGGTGATATTAGTTAAAGCCTTACAGCTAGTTAGAGAAACAACGGGCCATAGCATCTTTATTGTAATGTACGCATTGACCATCTCTCCTCAGATTTTGTTTATGACATGTCGTTGGTACCTTTATAAATTAACACATAGGCCACCAAATTACAAGGGGGTGGATCCAGGCTTGATGAAGTCTGTCTGTTATCTGCAGAGCCTGGGCTATTGAGATAGCTGAGACACCTCATGGGACTTTGGCAAGAGAACCAGAGCATCTTCTCTCTCATAAAGAATATTTCACGTTGGGCAGGTGCGTTATTTTTAGGGACTTGAGGATGGGGAGAAGGGTGAGAACAACTGCTGAGTAGCAAAAGAGGTGGGCCGTGCTGCTCACTTGCCCTTGTGCCTTCAGACGGACTTTTGCCCTTTCTGTGCCGCTCAGCAGGGGTGGCCTCGGCAGGGTACCTGTCCCAGGGCCGCTTGTCTAGCTTTGGCGAATAGGTGGGCAGGAGGCAAAAGATGCGCATTTTCCTTTTGCTCTGCCTCAGGCAGCATCTCTGGCAGCCTGTGCATCTCCTTGGTGGGTTCAGCTCTGCCGGAGACCCGGCCCTTGGTCCTAATGACAGCTCTGAGGATCCTGGAAAGCACTCCGCAGGCGACGATGTGCACATCACATCATGCCATCGGGAAGCTTCCTGTTCTCGCTAACCTGGGGGTTGCCTCCACGTCCCGATTCTGTGGCAGCTCTTCCCTCAGCAGGGTAATCAAATCCTTGTGTTAAATTCCACGGTTGAAAACCTGAAGTGTTTTCTGTTTTCCAGCCTGGACTCTGACTGATAACCCTGTGTTCAGTGATGGCATCCTTGGGCCAAACTTTTAATTGGTCATGATGTATCTTTTTTTTCCATCTTTCATGATGAAAGTTTTCAAACAGTATACCCACTCAACAGATTTGATATTTTAAAGAGATTTTGTCATGTTTACATAATCCATATACATGTGTGAACGTGTGTTTGTGAGAGGGCATGAAGCTTTTTGGCTGAACCATTTCAAAGTAAGTTACAAAGTCTTAACTCTTAACACTTAAATAATTCAGCATAAGACTCCCAAGAAGCATTCCCTTATGTAATTATTATCACACCTATGAAAATAATTCGATCAAATCTACTCTCCAATACATATTCAGATTTACCCAGTTATCCCCAAAGCTGCTTTTTAAGCTGTTTTTTCCAGCGATTTAGGAACCAGTCAAGTTTCCCGTGTTGCGTTTGGTAATGTCTCCTTAGTGTCTTCTAACTGAGAACGGGCCCCTCCTTGTTTCCCACTGTCTGTCTGGTGACACTAGACCAGGGACCTGGAGAATATCCTGTTTGTCTTGTTCATCGTGGTCTGATTTCATTTGGTCTTCCACCCTCTGTATTTCCTGTAAACGAAGTTAGGTGTGAAGACTTGATTATATTTGCATTAAACGCTTCTAGCGAGAACATTCCATAGGTGATGCTGTGCACATCCCATCCCATCAGGAAGCCTTGAATACCAGGCCCCCAACATGAGCAGTGCTTAGTTTGATCCCACCACCCGTCAGTTTGTTGTCCTGTGGTGGCTTGCACGTCGCTATGATGCCGGAAGCTACATCACTGGTGTTTCAAATACCAGCAGGATCACCCATGGTGGACAGGTTTCAGCAGAGCTTCCAGACTAAGACTAGGAAGAAAGGCCTGGCGATCTGCTTCTGAAAATTAGCCAGTGAAACCCTTATGGATCACAGCAGAACACTGTCCAACTCGCTTGCTTTGGACACGTCATCAGGAGGGATCATGTTTGGTGAAGTCGGGGGCCAGTGAGGGAAGGGAGCCCCTCGGTGAGACAGGCCGGCACAGCAGCTACAACAATGGACTTGAACACGCGAGCAATCACGAAGATGGCGCAGGACCAGGCAGCGTTTTTTTCCGTTGTACACGGGTTGCCATGAGTCAGAGCCAACTCCTCGGCAGCTAGCTAGCTTAGTCTGATCACCTGGTTAAGCTGGTGACCACTAGATCTTTCCATTGTAAAAGCAAAATTTCACCTTGGTCTTAGCATCTATCGATGAACCTTACCCTGAATTATTTCACTGGAGGTTGAAGAATGGGAATTTTCTTATTGTTCCTTCTGAATGAATCGGCTGGCTTTTTCTGTAGAGAAGAATTTTCCCTCATCGACAAGGGATGACCTCAGTTCATCCATAAAAAGGCAGAGTGAATGCCTCGTCTTTAAATACCAATCTCCATATTAACAAGTTGGTGTGTGTCTCCTGGTGGCTCCCGCTTTGGAGCATAACACTGTAAGAGGCATCTCGGGGGGTCCTGCTCTTAGGGCTGACGGAGATGTCAGCTTCAGCAGTTCCAGCCTGGCAGAAAGGTGGAGAGGTGACAGCTTGTAAAACAAGTGACCTTAGCCGCAGTGCTGACTAATCCTCAGAAAATGCAAACACCTGTCAGTGTTGAAGACTGAGAGAAGAACCACTGAAAAAGTACGTAATGATAGAGAACAAGTTATTTCATAGGGAAGTCTAAGTCCAGCAGAATGAAAATCATGCTGAAAGGTCCTTAAAAAAAAAAAAAAATCACTGAAATATTTATAAATATACCTGTATATTTACTAGAATTCTGGGGACGGATGTTTGAGTTTGGCTAGGCATTACTGCATGGCAAAAAGTGACTGTGAATAAAATGTAAGATGATCAGAGTTGTGAAAAGCAGTGGCAGCGGCTTTCAGAAATAAGAGTACAAAGCAAGTTAAGATTAAACAACAGGCAAGTGGCTAATTGGCTTTACTAGGTGAAAAGTGTTTGCATTCCGTGGGAATTTTTCATTTTCAGGAGTTAACAAAAGTTCTAAGTCTATATTTTATTTTTTTGCCAGTGATGCAAGCAAGCTGGATAGAACAAAAAATAAGGGCCACTCATAAATAAAACAGTGCTTTAATTTTATTCCCCCTTTTGATTTTTGTATTTTCTGTTTAAAACAAAGTTTCCAACTGTCCAGTTTAGGAAGATAAACAACAGGAAGCCATCCTCAGTTTACCCTTCTCGGAGGCAGGCAGATGTCGCTCTGCCGACGCGCCCAGAACAGCACACGCGCCTGTTCACGAGAGTACATTACCTCATGAGGGCAAGGAGCGAAACGAACTGAAATTACACCAGGCACACTCCGTCGGGTTTTGTAGCATAAAGGTTTGAACACTTGATTAACGCACTCGAGGGCCGATGCCGTGAACGTGTATCCCATGCCACATCACAAGCTTTCTTTAGGAAAAAATAACCAAATCTTTTCCTCAAACAGAGTTGTCACAGGTACGATCCACAAGGATTTTATTCATCATTTAATCTTCTGGCGGCAGGATTTTTTTGACGTGGAATCTAGATATAGATATCGCGTAGCAGTTTGTTAGAAGTCTTCACATATCTTTTAAAAACAATTTCACAGTTTTTAAATACCACACTAAATTCATCTTTATTTTGGTAAAAACATGAATTGCAATTAAAATATATAATGACTCAAATTATGGAAGTTAAGATAAACACTGGACTAATTATGCGTTGGCTGAAATACCGTCTTTCTGTGCCATCTGTGTAAGAGGAAGGACAGAGTCCCAGGTGGTGACTGAGTCATGACAAACCCATCCTAACACGACTAGTTTTCACATTTCTAAAGGTATCTTCATTTATACTCTTTGTTCTAACAGTATTTAATGACAGTCAATTATTAAGACTGAAACAAGTAGTAAGTTGGACACCAGAAGTCTTTTCTACCTTAGTTTACTTTTCTAGGGATAGTTGTAATATTTTTCAAATGGTAAGAGAAGGCGTGTTATTACCTGAAGGTAACCCCCCTAGTCTCTGCTGGATCAGTTCTAAATGGTGAATGTATTCTGTCAAGGAGTGTTCCGGATCTTGAGCAGCATCCAGGGGCCTTTCTGATCTTGAGTTTGGAGATGGAGTGGACCTTCAGACAGACAAACCACCACATCAAGAAACAAACAAAGAGCTGAACTTAACAAACAGCAGCGTGGCGAGTGAGCTCAGTGTGCACGTGGGAGCGAGGGGTCCTGTTCACCCAGACACGCTGTGGGAAACGGAGTTAACTAGGTTTCTCGGCAGTCTTTAACTCAAAAATACCGTACACCTGTTTTTTAATAAAAGTGCCACACCGTGCATTTAAAACCAATTTCTGTCTCAGAGTTAAAATGAGTAAAAACAAATGTATATCATTTTTATTCACTACATTTTCACATGTGTGTCTCACCTAAACTGGCTCATTCACCCGTGTCCTCAGATGCCACCCCTCTGTGCCCTGAGGGGCGGCCCAACCACCTACTTGCCTTCCTTGGAGTAAAACCTACAGCCATCTGTCCCCACGTCAGCTGTCCTCCCTGTCATTTTCTACAAGGCCCAGTAAGCACAGTTTGTATCCTTCACCTTCTGACTGACGAGCTTCTTGATGTCTTCACGGCACGGACCATTCTCCTGCTCACCCTCAGTCATCATTTATCCTCTCAGTAAATATTAGCCAGTCAGGCAGGCACCAGACGGACAAAGTCCCGGGCCTTGCCGAGCAGACTGTTCCTCATGGACTCATGGACTCCCACTGGGTTGGTCCCTGTCCTGCTACATTTCTGAAGCCTTACAGATGGTGATGGGTGGGAGATCGTTAGCAGAGGTCATGAAAAGCCACATGTGCAACGAGCTGGAAAAATTAGCAGGCTCAAAGATGACACTAATTGGTGTCATTTTGTCAAATCAGTAACCTCTGATCTGCCCCCAGCACAATGATGCCATTAACCCTTGTATGTATGGTTTCTCCCGCCAAGACGAGGAGACTCAGAGATCATGACGCTCGTCACGTGACCCAGCTTGTACAGGTGGTCACCAGCACAGCAGCCCCTGGGGACACTGTTGGCCCAGTGACACACCTGAAGGACTTGTCTCGCTGTGACAAGAGTAGTGCTTGCTCATTTCAGAGCTCTGGGAAAATGCGCAGAGAACTAAAAACCAGGCACATCTACGCGCAGTTCTTAGCGTGTCTGTGTGCACGTATTCACAGACTCCAAGTCGAGACTTTCCGTACGCGTTACGGATGTGTTCCAAACACTGGAGAAGTCACAGGTGAAATAAATGGCTCATAATCTAGGATGCCCTCATTCCAGTAGGACTGTTCACATAGTTCAGCCTGGGGAAATGGAATGGAAACCACATCTTTTGTAATTAGCCTTGGGATCAGGGGCTCCGTGGCTGAAGGAGAGCGAGACCTCGTGAGGACGCAGCCGTCTCGGGACAGGTGTGCCCGCCTTCCCTGGCGTCCCCAGACGAGCCTCAGGCTGGGACGAGTGACATACGCCCCACTGACGAACTACCACGGGTTATCAGGGAAACTTTTAACTCTAATTTTTAAACAAAATCACATTTTACAATCTAAACAACCACAAGTCCCATTATTTCTTAATGGAAAACTTTTTTTTTAAATAGAAAACGTGTGTTTTAACAATATCACCATAATACCTCAATTGCCAGCTGAGCCACTAATACAAAGACATACGTGTGTGTGAAAACCCAACTCCTACGGAAAACGAAGCCGCGTGAGGCCCTGAGGGCTTCTGGGAGCAGCCCTGGCCTGCAGCCCCCGCAGACCCAGGATCTGAGCAGCTGCCGCCCTCGGAGGCTGGTTTTCCACAGTGGCTACCGTCTAAAAGCACGGAGGCTGGCATCTCGTCCCACTTGTAGTGGACGGACAGCCTGGAGCACCCCAACTGACCTGTCCTTCCTGCGTGGTGAAGCTGTTGGGGTGGGCCTGGTGCCACAGGCAGGGTCCCTGACAAGGCCAGGCGAAGCATCCCGGGTTGGAGGAGACCCTGTGGTTTCGGGCAGAGGTGGCTGCCGCTGCGACATTGGTGCTTCTTCCCCCAGAATTACAGAACATGCAGGGATCAGAAAAAGAAACGGGCACATTTTAGTTGGAATGCTCGCCCACATGTCCCACATTTCACTCCTGTGAGGCTGACCTGACCCCATACCCGTGTGGGCAACTGTGAGGGGCCGGCCAGGAGGGCACCAGGAGAGATGGGGATAGGGTGCCGCCTCTACGCAGCTTAGGAAGAGGCAGGCAGAAACCCCAGAGATCACCAGGTGCGGCCTGTGAGGCTGAATCCAAGTATTTTACTTTCTAGAAAGAACTATGAAAATCTGACAGTCAAAGCTGATATGACACTGGCTGAAGTCACTTCTGTGACAGTCGGCACAGGCCCTGCGGACAGGACAGAGCCCACCTGCGCCCGCCCGTCAAAGGTGGCTCCATCCCGCGGACAGGACAGGGCCCACCTGTGCCCCGCCCCCCCCCCTGGCTCCATCCCTGGGGCCCACCCAGCACAGCCC
>NW_004444064.1:1975429-1986998 GCF_000243295.1 Trichechus manatus latirostris
CAGGCCCTGCGGACAGGACAGAGCCCACCTGCGCCCCCCCGTCAAAAGTGGCTCCATCCCACGGACAGGACAGGGCCCACCTGCGCCCACCCATCACAGGTGGCTCCATCCCTGGGGCCCACCCAGCACAGCCCAGGTGGCAAGAGGGGTGGGGGCTGGTGCTGCTGCTGCGTCCCTGACGCTAGGTGGGAGGAGCATGCTCTGTGCTCATTCAGGGCTGCAAATCTCCAGAGGGACAGTGACCCAGGCACCTGCCTCCCAGGTGCCTCGTTTGCTGTCGTGAGAACATGGAAACACAGTGGCAGAAACCCCACGCGTCGGCATCCTCTGCTGTCTCTGCGATCCCACAATGGCCCAAGACACACAGGTGTGGCCGTGCTGGAACCTGTTCACTGCACCGTTCTGTCTCCTTGGGCTCGCCGCCCATCTTGGGGTGCTCGGTCCAGCTGGGCTTCCAGTTGTAAGGGTGCCCTTTCCTTACAGGCAGTCACACACAAGCACCTCCGCGTCTCACACAAGTGCACAGACACCGGGCAGAGGGGGCGCCATTCTGCGCCACAGCAAGTGAGGGCTGCATGACCCGAGACTGTGAGAGCGCAATGGAGCGGGAAGACGTGACCCGGCCGGAAGCAAGCGGTGCTGCTCTCGGGACAGACGCAGCAGTGTGGAGCACAACCCCACTCGGTTTTGGGGAATTAAACAGGCTATCTGCTTACACATTAATTGTTAAAGAGTCGATATAGTTAGCGTTTTCGTATTTTTAAATCATTGGTATGCTCTTCTGATTTCCTTAAGTGTGTAAGTCATGGTTGCACTTCTGATTACTCCCAACATAAAACCACTCGTCTTCAGAAGACCCACCCGACTTCTTCGGCAACAGCACTAACGGACTTTAGACATTTTCTTACAGTGCCTTATTCCTTCCCACTGACCGCTGAAAAACGACCGTGAAGGTAACAAAAACCCTACCGCGATGAGAAGAGACATTTACGGACAAGCAGGTGTTAACAAGTCAAGTCCCACCTGGGCGGAGGGCTGTGCCTCGCAGTAGAGTTCCTTTTCGATCCACTTCTTGCCATTTCTTTACCAAAAAGCGTAATCTACAAAAGAAAGCAGACAAAGAAAATACATTTAAGACTAGAGCAAAACAGGAATGGAAGGGCCAACGAAAACCCTCTATAACAAAATAACCCACAGGGACGGAAACTGCCTCATCTGCGAGGTCAGCAGGCGCCGCGGGCGTCTGCACAGGGCTCGGGGTGCACCGGGGTCCCCCAGCCGCTCTCGGCAACGCCCCCGGGCAGAGATCACGGGGCCTGGGCGCCTTCCGCCACCTCCATCCCCCCAGACAAACGCTGATGGCCTCCGGAAGGATGTCTCCGTGAGCATCACGGAGCAGACACAGCTGCACTATTCTTGGTGAGACAAACGCTTTTGTAAGTTTACAAATGATCAAATTCCCAGCAGGCCGGGGAGCACGCTCCTGCTCCCAACAGTCTCTGTACAGAGGACGGTGAGTAGGCACTGCCTCCGGAAAACATGGCTCTGACGGGGCGGCAGGCAGGGCTGGGTCCGGGGTAGCGTGGGGCTTCCCAGACGTGTTGGGAAGCAAGGATGAAGACAGGGTTCCTCAGGGGAGAGTGGGACCCACAGCTATACTCACAGGCTAGAGGTGTATAGCAGCTCACTCAGTCACGTGTTTCTATGCACCTGGATGATGCAAACAGTCCGTGCTCAACTGCTAACCTAAAGGCTGGTGGTTTGAACTCACCCAGTGGTGCCGTGGAAGAAAGGCCTGGTGATCTGCTTCCGTAAAGATTATAGCCAAGAAAACCCTACGGGGCAGTTCTACTCTGTAACACATAGGACCACCATGAGTCGGAACTGCTTAGACAGCAGCACATTTGATTTGTTTGCTGTAAACCCCTCTTCCACCACCGGTCTGTCAGTTTGTCGTACTGGGGTCACTCATGGTGGACAGGTTTCAGTGGCGCTTCCAGACTAACACAGATTAGGAAGACAGGCCTGCTGCTCTACTTCCAGAAATGAGCCAGTGACAACCTTATGGATCACAATAGTACACTGTTTGATACGCTGCCAGAAGGCGAGCCCCCCGGTTGGCAGGCACCCAAGATACAACCGGGAAAGAGCTGCCTCGTCAAAGCAGAGTTGACCTTATGCTGTGGGTGGAGTCAAGCCTTTGGGACCTTCATTTGCTGATATGGCAGGACTCAAAATGAGAAACAACAGCAGCTAATATCCATTAGTAACTGGAATGTGGAACGTACAAAGTATGAGTCAAGGAAAACTGGAAGTCGTCAAAAATAAAATGGAACAACTGAAGACTGATATCCTGGGCATTAGTGAGTTGAAATGGACTGATATTGGCCATGTTGAACCTGACAATCATATAGTCTTCTATGCCGGGAATGACAAGTTGAAGAACGGCATTCCATTCATCGTCGAATAGAATATCTCAAGATCTATCGTGAAGTACAACACTGTCAGTGATAGACTAATATTCATATGCCTACAAGGAAAACAGGTTAATTCAACTATTACTCAAATTTATACACCAATCACGAATGCCAAAGATAAAGAAACTGAAGATTTTTACAACCTGCTGCAGTCTGAAATTCATCAAACATGCAATTAGGATGCATTGATAATTACTGGTGATTGGAATGTGAAAGTTGGAAACAAAGAAGAAGGATCAATAGTTGGATAACATGGCCTTCGTGATAGTAACAATGTCAGAGATCCCATGACAGAATTCTGCAAGACCAATGACTTATTCATCGGAAATACTTTTTTTCAACAACATACAGACTATCCATATAGACCTTTCTGGATGGACTATACAGGAATCAAATCGACTACATCTGGGTAAAGAAACAATGGAGAAGCTCAATATTATCGGTCAAGAAAAAGCCAGAAGCCGACTGTGGACCAGACCATCAATTGTTCATATGCAAGTTCAAGTTGAAGCTGAAGAAAATTAAAGCCACAATAGCCAAAGTATGACCTTGAATACCTCCTGCCTGAATATAGAGACAATCTCAAGAACAGACTTGATGCGCTAAATACTAATGATTGAAAACCAGAAGAGTTGTGGGCAGACATTAAGAACATCATATACAAGAAAGTTAAAGTTCATTAAGAAGACAGGAAAGAAAGAAAACGCCAAAACAGATGTCAGAAAAAACTCTGAAACTTGCTCTGACGTGCAGAGCAGCTGAAGTGAATGGAAGAAATGATGAAGTAAAAGAGCTGAATAGAAGATTTCAAGGAGTTGCCCAAGAAAACAAGGTAAAGTATTGTAAAGAAATGTGCAAAGACCTCGAGTTAGAAAACTAAAGGGAAAAACACACTTGGCATTTCTCAAGCTGAAAGAACTGAAGAGAAAATCCAAGCCTCGAGTTGCACTGCTAAAGAATTCTATGGGTTACAAAACTGAATGACACAGGAAGCATCAAAAGAAGATGGATACATAGGAGTCACTGTACCAACAAGAACTGGCCAACGTCCAACCATTTCAAGAAGTAGTAGATGATCAAGAACTGCTGGTACTGAAGGAAGAAGTTCAAGCTGCACTAAAGGAATTGGTAAAAACCAAGGCTCCAGAAATTATGGAATACCAATTGAGATGCTTCAACAAATGGATGCAACACTGCAAGCACCTACTTATCTATGTTAAGAAATTTGGAAGACAGCTACCTGACCAACTGATGGAAAGAGATTAATAATTTGTGCTTATTCCAAAGAAAGGTTATCAAATGGAATGTGAAAATTACACAACAACATCATTAGCATCACACGTTGGAAAAATTCTGAAGATAATTCAAAATGACTGCAGCCGTACATCGACAGGGAACTACCAGAAGTTCAAGCCAGATTCAGAAGAGGAAAAAGGGGTATCATTGCTGATGTCAGATGAATCTTGGCCAAAAAGCAGAGAATACCAGAATGATGTTTACCTGTGTTTTATTGACTACATGAAGGCATTCACCTATGTGGATCATAACAAATTATGGGTAACGTCATGAAGAATGGGTATTATGGATTGAATTCTGTCCCCAAAAAATATGTGTTGTAAATCCTGTGGTTATAATTCCATTTGGGAATGGGTTGTCCTTGTTATCTTAATGAGGCAGGATTAGTGTAGGGTGTATCTTGAGTCAATCTCTTTTGAAATATAAAAGAGATTCAACAAGCAAGCTAGCAAACAGATGGGGGAAGAGAGCTGCCAAGCCACATGAAGACTGCCCAGGAGCAGAAGCTCAAAGAGACAAGGACCTCCCTCCAGATTCGACAGAGAGAGAAAGACTTCTCCTAGAGCTAGCACCCTGAGTTCGGACTTCAAGTCTCCTAACTGTGAGGAAATAAAGTTCTGTTTGTTAAATCTGCCCACGTGTGGTGTATCTGTTACAGCGGTACTAGGTAACTAAGACAATGGGTATTCCAGAACACTTAATTGTGCTCATGCAGAACCTGTACATAGACCAAGAGGCAGCTGTTTGAACAGAACAAGGGGACACTGCGTGGTTTAAAATCAGGAAACGTGTGCGTCAGGGTTGTATCCTTTCATCATACTTATTCAATCTGTATGCTGAGCAAATAATCCAAGAAGCTGGACTATATGAAGAAGAATGTGGCATTAGGATTGGTGGAAGACTCATTAACAACCTGTGATATGCAGATGACACAACCTTTCTTGCTGAAAGTGAAGAGGACTTGAAGCACTTACTGATGAAGATCAATGACTGCAGCCTTCAGTATGGATTACACCTCAACATAAAGAAAACAAAAATCCTCACAACTAGACCAATAAGCAACATCATGATAAACAGAGAAAAGATTGAAGTTGTCAAGGATTTTATTTTACTTGGATCCACCATCAACACCCATGGAAGTAGCAGTCAAGAAATCAAATGACACATTGCACTGGGCAAATCGGCTGCAAAAGACCTCTTGAAAGCTTTAAAACTCAAAGATGTCACCTTGCGGACTAAGGTGCATCGGACCCAAGCCATGGTCTTTTCCGTCATCTCATATGCATGCAAAAATTGGGTAGTGAAAAAGTATGACAGAAAAATTGATGCGCTCAAATTGTGGCACTGACAAGGAGTACTGAATATACCGTGGACTGCTAAAAGAACAAACAGCTCAGTCTTAGAAGAAATAAACCCAGAATGTTCCTTAGAAATGAGGATGGCAAGACTGACTCACTTTGGACACATCATCAGGAAAGACCAATCGGTAGAAAAGGACATCATGTTTGGTAAAATAGAGGGCCAGCAAAAACGAGGGAGACCCTCAATGAGATGGATTAACACAATCGCTACAACAATGGGCTCAAACACACCAGTGATCATGAAGAAGGCACAGGACTGGACGTTTTGTTACGCTAGACATAAGGTCGCCATGAGTCGGCATCGATTCAGTGGGCACTAACAACAAAACCCAAAAACCAAACCCACTGCTGTCAAGTCGATTCCAACTTATAGCGACCCTACAGGACATGGCAGAACTGCCCCACAGGGTTCCCAAGGAGCAGTTGGTGGATTCGAACTGCCAGCCTTTTAGTTAGCAGCCAAGCTCTTAACCACTGTGCCACCAGGGCTCCAACTAACAACAAGCTCCCTTATGTAACACACATTTGACTGAAATATAGGCAAGTGAAATTTACAAAATGGAACTGTTTTGAACGTCATCAGATGTGCTTATTGTCAGAAAGAATCCAGCATGACACCCATGAAAGGATGGCACGTTCTTCTGGAATTAAAAAGCATCCTACAGTCTTTTCGTTCTAGAAGATGATGGCTTTGTACAACATGATTTCTGACAGTGTCAGCTACGTCTTCTTTAAGGTCTCAAATGCCATTCGTCTCGAAAGAGAATAAAGGGTTTCAAAGAACAAAAGCAAGAGAAAACCATGAGCACGTGTCAGCCACACAGGAGGACCTGGAGCACCCTGGGCCCAGCAGGTCAGAGGCTGGGGCTGGCGCGTACCTTAAGATTGCAACCACCACCCTGACCGCAGTCCGGAACTTGGTGAAAGGACGAGATGCAGTGGCTTTCTTATCTGGTTTGGAAGGAAAAACTCCCAAATGAGCAATCATTGAGAGGGTTTCTTGCTCAGAATCCTGGAATCCACCAATCAGCAGCAAGAGATACTTCTTCTGATAAATCAAGGCTTTTCGAAAACTCTCTGCTCTCAGATAATGCAGGTACAATTTTTCCATCTAAAAGAAAAGAAACAGTAAAACGTAATCACAGGAAACAGAGACAGCCTGCTGAGACGTCTCGTGTGGCACACGTGCACCTGCTGTTGTGGAGAGAGAACCAGAGGACTTGTTTCCTCGGCAGATTATCAGGGGTGACAGCCTCATGCAACATTCACAGCCAGAGAACCCTGCTCCTCAAACAGCGCTCTGCTATCAGACAGCGTGCAGGGCACGGACCTCCTCTCCACAGCGCCATCCGCTCAGGCCAGAGAGGCTACCTTAGATTCGACCACCTAAGCTTAGTCAGACTGGGGGCCTTATCACAGGTCCATGAACAGGCTGGGGGCTGTGTGAAACCCTTGACCTAGTACACAGAGCTTGGGGTCCGTGTCCTAAACCGCATGTTTTCCCTCAAGAACAAATCTGTAGTTTTCACCATATTGTCAAATCAAGGACTTGAGGGTCACTGCTCTCTGATTTCCAGGCTGCAAAGACTGTGATCTGCCAACTCAGTCTCACGCCTTCACCCCTAACTGCTGAGCACTGAAACATGTGTCTGTGCACGCCCGGACCAAGGTTCAGTGACCTCTGTTCTCTCCAAGCCCCTCTATCACATGACCTGACCACTGGCACGAGCGTGTCGCTGTGCGGGGCGTGGCACACATTAGCTGTCTATATGGCAAGTACGCCCAGCAGATGAGAACTTCACATCCTGGAAATGGCTCCACCAGTATGAACAAACCTGGGACATGGGCAGCACCAGCAACGCTTGTTGCCCTAGCGTCCATGGGGGCCTGACTTACCTTGACGCTGCAGGTGGCAGCCTCCTCGTTCCCAGCCAGCATGCACAGTCTCGGGTCCGCGTGTCTCGGCGAGCCCTGAGGGGCCATCCTTTCATGCTTCCACGCAGCCCGGCCCGGCTTCTGTGAAAGAACGGCCATGAGATCAATGACTGACACCACGGTGGGGGCTGAGGTGCCTGCCTGTCTCGCAGATGCCGTGATGCAGGCCCCCTGGGGTGGCAACACATGACCTGGAAAAGCAGAGGAGGCGTGTCCATCCCCATCTCTGTCTTCACCATCTCTGCAATGGGCCCCAGTTGTGACTTGATACTATTATTCAGATAATTAACATGCAGGAGTACTGCACACCATTTACTGAAGTATGATTGTACAAAACGTACATTTTTGTTAAAAACAAAATTGTGAAATAACCCTATCAAACACCCTCATATTCTTTGGTCCCAAAAATGCCAACCCTGGTAGATGCAAATACCTAATCCTACTGTAGTCCATCAAGTCACACACATGAAAACCTTGGGAAGGGCTCCACACGAGAGCTCATCACATGAGGTGCAGCCTCTGAGGGGAGAGGAACTGGGATGGGGCAGCACGTCTTGGCCACACATGGCACAGGCTGGGACACCAATAATGACGTGCGATGAATCCAGAGCTCCGCCAGGGACAAAGGAATCAATGATCCCACGGTAAAGGGAACAAAGGTGTCCCCAGAGCCCAGGCCACCCCACCACGTGGGTCAAAGGCATTATGGTCATCCACTCACAACTCCAGACAAAGGGTAAGAGGAAGAGGGGCTGCCTGCCCAGGATGCACCAGTTCCCTGGGATGTGCACATCCTCAAGGAGTGGAAGGATTCTAAAATACAGGTTAGCAACTTCTGGAAAGAACCACCCTAGGAATATAGGTCATTTGGGATATGAAGGAAAATGTCCTCCACCCGTCCCTCTCACTCACCCTTAATTAACTCCTTACACATATTTATTTACTTCATAGAAGGACGAACACATTCTGCTAGTGTCTGTGCTTTAGACTGCACACAGGCCCAGCAGGCTGCCCTCTGCGAAGAAGGCCCTGCAGGAAACACCTTCCGAGTGAATGCCAGAGAAGCAAGTCAGGCTTCTATTGACACTGTCTGCTGTCTTTATAACTAAAGCATGAAGCCTTTATAACTTCTCAAATCCAAGAATATTAGTTGTGGGTTTCCTCAGTGGCTGGACCCAACTTCAGAGAAAACAGGATTCAACTTTACAAATATAATGGTCCCTTTACCTCCACCTACCAACAGGGTTTCAAAACATATAAAGCAAAACCAGATAGAACTGAAAGAAGAAATAGACAAATCCACAATTATACTTCAGACATCAACACTCTTCTCTCAGTAATTGATAGAACAAGCAGGGAGAAGTTCAGTAAGATTACAGAACAGCAACATCAACCAGATGATCTAATTTCCTATACAGAATACTCTACCCAACAACAGCAGAATACACTTTCTTTTCCAGAAAACATGGAACATTCACAAGTATGGACCAAATCATGGGTCACAAAATGAACGTTAAATTTAAAGGAATGGAAATTATTGAATATATGGTCTCTGACAATATTGGAATTACTAGAAATCAATAGCAGAAGGCTATCTGGAAAATAATCAATGGACTGAAGAGGATGTCCCAAGAAAAATTAGAAAATATTTTGAACTAAATTAAAATGAAAACGTATCAAAGTTTGTAGGATGCAGCTACAACAGTGCTTAGAGAGAAATTTATAGCATTAAATGCTTATATTTGAAAAGTAAGGTCTCAATAATTTCTATTTTAAGAAACTAGAGAAGAAAAAAATTAAACCAAAGTAAGCAGAATGAAAAAAATAATAAAAATAAGAGCAATTAATGAAATTGGAAACAGAAAAACTATAGAGAATTTCATTGAAAGCAAAAGCTGCTTCTTGGGGGAAAAATTCAAAACTGATAAAACTCCAGCCAGATTGCCCAAGAAAAAAAGAGGCCACAAATCATCAACATTAGGAACAAAAGAGGGGACATCACTACTGACCCCACAGATGTAAAAGCATACTGAGGGAATATTATGAACCACTGCATGCACATGAATTCAACAAGATGAAACAGAACAATTCCTTGAAAGACACAAATTACTAAAACTCATCTAAGAAGAAAGAAATTAATAACCTGAGTAGCCCGATACATACTAAAAAAAAAAAAAATCTAATCCATCATTAAATACCCTCCAAAAAAAAAAATACACTAGCAAATTTTAATAAACATTTAAGGAAGAAATAATACCAGCTCTATGAAATCTCTTCCAGAAAATAGGAGAGGATATGACCCAATTTATTTTATGAGGCTAAGCCACAAAAGAACATTTCAGACCAAGATCTCTCATGAACACAGACACAAAAATCCTCCACAAAATATTAGCAAATTGAATCCAGCAATATATAAAAGGAATGCTACATCATGACTGAGTGGAGTTTTTCCAGGAACTGTAAGGGCTACTCAACATTCAAAAATCAATCAATGTAATCCACCACATTAACAGACTAAACAAGAAAAACCAACATGGTATTCAACAGATGCAGAAAAAGCATGATAAATATCAACATCTACTCATGATTTAAAAAAAAAAAAACAACAAACTCTTAGCAAGCTAGGAGTAGAAGAGAACTTCTTCAAGAAAGGGCATTCACAAAAAACCTACCTGCAAACATTATACTTAATGAGGAAAGACTGATTTCTCTCCGCTATGGATCAGAAATTAGGCAAGGACATACTTTCCACCATTTCTATTCAACAATCTACTGGAAGTTCTAGGCAGTGCATAAGGCAGAAAAAGAAACAAAGGCATTCATATTGGAAAGACAGAAACAAAACTACTCCTATTTGCAAATGACGTGACTGTGAAGAAAATTCTACAAAAAAGCTCACAGGGCTAAAAAGTGAGTGTAACAAGGATGCAGGATACAAACCAATATAAAAAAATCAACTATTTTTATATGTCAGCCATGGACAACTGGAAAACAAAAAAGTTTTTTAAAGTACCATTTACAAGAGCCCCCTGAAAAAATGAAATATTTAGGAATAAATCTAAAAATATTTGCAGGATCTGCATGCTGATAATTACAAAGCATCGAAAAAAGAAATACAAAAGACCTAACTACATGGAAAGACAAGGGCATACTCACGGAATGGAAGCCTCAATACAGTTAAGAGGTCAGTTTTCCTAAAACTAGTTTGATAATAGCTTTGAGATATAATTCACATGCTGTAAAATTCAACTTCTTGAAGTGTACAATTAAATTGGTTTTTAGTATATTCACAAAATTGTGCAACAATCACTACACTAATTCCAGAACATTTTCATCACCCCAAAAAGAATTCCCATTCCCATTAGCCATCACTCCCCATTCCCTCCTCCCCCTAGACCCTGGCAAATACTAATCTCCTTTCTGTCTCTATGGATCTGCCTATTCTAAATACTTCACGTAACTGGACTCAAACAACACGTGGTCTTGTTGTGACTGACTTCTTCTACGTAGCATAATGTTTTCAAGGTTCATCCATGTTGTAGCATATACTTCATTTCTTTCTATTGCCAAATAATATTCTATTGTATAGACAGACCACATTTTATTTACTCATTCAGCAGGTGATGGACATTTGGATTGTATCTATTTCTTGGCCATTATGAATAATGTTTCTATGAATATTAGTGTGCAACTTTTTGTGTGGACTTATGTTTTCATTTCTCTTGGGTAAACACCTAGGAATGGAATTGCTGGGTCACATGGTAACCTGACATTTAACCTTCTGAGGAGCTGCCAGACTGTTTTCCAAAGCGCATGCACCATTTTACGTTCCCATCCAATTTTTCCCAAATTGATCTATAGATTTAACACAATCCCAGTCAAAATAACCATCAGGATTATAAACTTTATATTGAAGGACAAAGGAACTAGAATAGCCAAAACAATTTGAAAAGGAGAATAAATTTGGAGGATTCCCAATACTCGATATGAAGATGTGCTATAAACCTACATTAATCAAAACAGCTAGTAAAGGATAAACAAAAAAATACCAATGGAACAGAGAATCCAGAAATACACACCCAAATATTCTATTTTTTTGTTGTAATACACAAATATTCTCGATTGGTTTCTGACAAAGGTGCAAAGACAATTCCAATGGAGAAAGGACAGTCTTTTCGACAAATAGCGTGCTAGAACAACTGGATATCCATATGCATAAAAATGCTCTTTGACTACTCCTCAGACCATAAACAAAAATTAACTCAGAATGGATCACAGACTGAAATGCAAAGCATAAAATGATGAAACTCTTGGCATGATCCATAAAAGGACAAACTGATAACACTGGACTTGGTCAAAACAAAAAACTTCTGCTTTGCAAAAGATAACTACACAGCAGAGGTGAAGACCAGTCACAGACTAGGAGAAAATATTTGTAAGTCACGTATCTGACAAAGGTCTTGTATCCAAAAAAACTCTCAAAACTCAACAATAAAAAAA
>NW_004444064.1:1988020-1990026 GCF_000243295.1 Trichechus manatus latirostris
ATTAAAGAAGAAAAAAATTAGGCATTCCAGAAAAAAGTCTATTAAACCACATAATCAGGAAAATTTATAAATCACTTTAATTAGATAAAAACAAAACTGATTTGATCAGATCACTATATTCTTAGTCAAAATTTTCTTTTATAAATATCTATCAAACATGATCTACAGGACAAGATCACATACGTAACAGTGCAAATCTCTGTGTGTGTGTGTGTAAGACAGTATGTGAATGTGTGTGCATATGTTGTGTGTGCGAGTGTGTGAGCATGTGTGAGCCAGCGAGTGCATGTATGTGTGTGAGACAGTATGTGTGAGCGTGTTAGTATGTGGGAGACAGTATGAGTGTGTGTGACAGTATGAGTGTGACAATATGTGTGTGAGACAGTATGTGTGTTTATGTGACAGTATGTGTGAGTGTGTGTTACAGTGTGTGTGTGACAGTATGAGTGCATGTGTCAGTATCTGTGTATGTGTGAGACAGTGTGTGTGACTGTATGACAGTGTGTGAGACAGTATGTGAGCGTGTGACTGTGTGAATGTGTGTGTGTGTGCGAGCATGTCAGCATGAGTGTGTGCATGCATGACCGTGTGTGTGACAGTGTGTGTGACAGTGTGTGTGAATGTGTGTGCATGAGTGTGTGTGAGCATGTATGTGACAGTATGTGTATGACAGTGTATGTGAATGTGTGTGCATGAACGTGTCAGCATGTGTGAGACAGTATTGTGAATGTGAAACTGTGAATATGTGTATGCATGTGTGGCAGTGTGTGTGAATGTGTGTGCGTGCTTGAGCGTGTGAGCGTGAGATAGTATTGTGAATGTGAAACAGTATGTGTGAACGTATGCATGTGTGACAGTGTGTGAATGTGTGCATGCATGAGTGTGAGCATGACTGTGTCAGCATGTGAGACTGAGTGTGAGTGTGTGAGCGTGAATGTGTGAGCATGTATGAGACAGTGTGTGCGAGCGTGTGAGCGTGAATGTGTGAGCATGTGTGAGTGTGAGACTGCGTGTGTGTGTGTGCGCGCGCGCACACGCGTGCATGTAGAAAGCCCAGCTTCTTGCCCCGGGAAGCTCATTTCAAGCGTGAAGGTTTGAGGCCGGCACCTAGACGTACCCACTGAAAGGCAAAGGTAACAGTACGTACGCTCAGGGTGCAGCCTTTGTGCAGATGGTGCTTCAGGGTCTTTTCAAGCTTGGACACAGCCTTGCACAGCTCCGCTTTCTCTTGGGTCACCGTGCTGAGCACTTTTGTGAGGGAGTCATTGTCTTTTAGCAAGACATCCACAAGCTGGGTTTGTAGCTGTGCTGCTGTATTTTTCTTGATAAAAAGAAAACAACAAAAGCTTATAAGTACTTTTTGTTAAAAGCATGCACCTTGTTTCTGAGTTTGTGTTGGTGGTGGTGATTTTCAGGGGTTATCATCTTAAAGCCTTTAGTGTTGGGGGAAGCACGTGCAGCTGAGCGGCGCTACGCTCCTAGGGTACAGAGACAGTCAAAGTCATCCCACCACGCTTCTTCTCAGGGCCCTACAAGAGGGGCTTGGCACTAAACTGGCTGTGTGACAGAGTGGGCCTGGCACAAGCCCAGCCCTGTTCAGGCTGCTGTAATGGTGCTGTAACAAGTCCCGCCCAAGGGGTGACCAAAGAACATCCCTTGTTCATGACGTGGGGACAGACCATACAAGTCCCTTAAAGCAAGTTTGCTATTTCCATGAGCAGATCAACGTTCTGTCCACAGAAAGGGTGTGGCAAGACTGGAGAGGGCGTGGGGCCAGGCACAGGGACCTGGGGGCAGTGGCTGAGGTCAGAGAGCCTCAGATACGGGGCAGGAGGATGCAGAGCAGGGGGAACGGGGCGGGAGGACGTGGGGCAGGAGGGACGACGGCCAGGGACTTGGAGCAGCAAGGAGAGGAGCAGGGGTATGGGGTGGGAGAAGAGGGGTAGGGTGGACGTGGGGCAGGAAGGACGAGGGCCGGGGAATCGGGGCAGCAAGGAGAGGAGCAG
>NW_004444064.1:1990253-1995396 GCF_000243295.1 Trichechus manatus latirostris
GGTTGGGGGCGGGGGGGCAGGGAGGAGAGAGGCTGAGAGGCCAGGGGCACACCACGTCATGAGCCCGTCACCCACCTGAGTGGAGGTGGACATGCTCAGGTCAGATTTCAGTTCCTCCAGTGTCCGCAGCAGCGAGGCCACTGACTTCTCATTTGATGATGTCCAATCGTTAATTGTTCTGTAAAAACGAACAGGCATTTAAAGTATCCGTGGGGACACAGCTGACTGTCACTCCACAGCTGTTCCCTGCTAGAAGAGGAGACAAGAGAATGACTCTGTCCAACCCTGCGGCGCAGCACCAGACGAAACGGGGCGCCACGAGCACCGTCTGAGTTACTTGCTGGGCCACATTTGGTTCCTGCTCTAAGGGTGGCGCGCACCTGTTCACGGTCTGGTGGATGAAGCTGGTCAGGAGCCCGGCGGCACAGAGCAGCTGCTGCCGCGTGCTCTCCAGCTGCTCCTGCTGTTCTCGCAGGCGGCTCAGCTCCAGCGGGACATGCAGCTCTGCATGGCCAGCACTTCGGGGCGCACTGGTGCAGACGCCGCCGCCTGGATGCAGGTCTTCCCTCAACTGCAGGTCCCTCACCGTCCGCTGCAGCTGCTTGATCTTATGCTCGTCGCGCTGACGCCGCAACTCTAGTTCCCGCTGTCGCCGATGGCAAACAACAGAGAGAGAGACCGTCACATACGTGTTCCCAACAGCAAACCACCAGGAGAAGACCAGACACACAGCAGGGTACGGGGAGGCCCTCACGGGCCAGGACAGAACCTGCAGGGGCAAGTGAATGATCTTTGGCACACAAGCCTCCCCCCATGACTGCGTGGAGTGAGTCACCAGACACCCCACACTGGGGTGCTCTGGGTGCAACAAGGGTCAGGGGACGGGCCAACCACACCCATCTTCACTGGTGAGGGAGGCTAAGCTTTCACAGGGTCCAAGCTAGGCACTCTGAGGGGAAGGCGAGGAGCTGGAGGAGCTGGAGCAAACAGGATGGCGCTTCACGGGCCCTGCATTCTGGTTTCCACGCACCAACACAGACATGCTGCACGCACAAACTCACACGCACACACAGACACACAGGGCCACAAACAACATGTGCACACAAGTATGAGTGGCACACACAAACACATACAGACACGAACACATACACACAGACACAAAGGCACATGTATGCACACACGCACAAACAGCACACCCATTTATACATGTGAACACATGCACAGACACAAAGGCACATGTATGCACACACGCACACAAACAGCACACCCATTTATACACGTGAACACATGCACACACAGACACAAAGGCACATGTACGCACATGCATGCACACACAAACAGCACACCCATTTATACACACGAACACATGCACACATGGACACACAGACATCTACACAATACATACACGCGTGAACAGGCATGTATACATGTGTGTGGAACATACATGATATGTGCATGCATGTAAACACATGTACGTTCCGCACGCAGACACAGGGACATGTACACAGAGACATATGTACACGTGAACACAAACACACACTACGTGCACACAGGTACATGTGGACACACAGGGACGTGAACATGCATACATATGCACACATACACATGCACGGAAACACAGGGCCATGTACACACATACTACACACAAGTGCACACACACGTGCACGCACAGACACACAGGAGCCTGTGCAGCTGGCTGAATGCAGCCCTGGGTCTGAGCCACGTCATCTGAACACCCTCTGCCCTCCTGGGCCTAACCTCACAGAACTTCCACCTTGTTATTTGTAACACAGAGGTTAATCACTCCATTCAATGCACTTTCATTAACTTATTGCCAGTTATGTGCCAGGCCCTGTGAAGGGCCAGGGAGAAAGCAGTAAGCAAACGCATGAGGTCCCTGCTCCAGGATCTAACGCCACGGGGGAGACAGAGGAAATCCCTAAACAAAGTCACAGGAGAGCAGGCTACGAGAGCAACAGGGTGCTTTTCAAGTGATGTCCCAGGGGCCTCCTTGTGGGGAAACAGACCAAACGGGCAGGAAGGGATTCCTGAGTGGGGACGCACAGCTGGCACTGGGGAGGGAGCCACAAAGCTAAACAGTGACAAGGTCTACAAATGAGGGACCAACGGGGCGCCCCAGTCCGAGGCCCCGCCGAGCAGACAGCAGGAAGGGATGGTAGCCCGCCCCACTGGTGCAGGGGGTATATGCCGTTATAATGGGCAGGTCCACCAGTCACAGCACACCCTGAGACTGCTTCTTCTGAACACGCCTCAGTGCACTCAAGAGAGGGGACAGGAATGACCATTTTATCTTTAATTTCCCAGATGAAGGAAGTAAGGCACAGGAACTGACAAGCTCATTCTGGTCAGAAAAGAACTCAGTCTCTGGACGGGGACACTTCAGCAGCTAAGCTGAAGTCTACGACTGACATCAACCCAGTCAACCTGCGTCAAGAGTAACACCCGAAGGGCCACCTGACCTAAAACACACACATCCAGGCGCACCGCCAAGAACCGTCACTGATTTGACTTAGAAAGCATTTTCTTTGTACTTACTTTTTAAGCAATAATGTTACCACTCATTTTTACAAAAAGTCAAGATCAAATAAAAGGGCTGTCTGAAAACTTTCAGCATGGTTAGAGGAAATACCCAACAGAGAACAGACTCCTTTGACAATCACAAGAAGGCGGCAGACAGACCCCTCTTCCCAAGGGCACAGTTCAGGGTTCCCAGCCACCAGGGCCCACTCGACCACTTCAGTCTCGGCCACACTCTGCCCAGAGTCTGCACCTCCAACACATCCCCACTTCCCAAGACTTCTGGTGATTAACCACCAAGACATTCTGAAGTTTTTTTTAAATGGCAATAACATTAATCATTACTGACAGATGCTCCTACGTGGAGGAACCCTGAAAACTCTGTGCTGAGTGAAGAAGCACAAGAGGACAAATAAGCACAAAAACAGGTACAAAAGGACAAAGTGTAGGATCCCAGTTCCATGAAAACCTAGGCAGAAAGGAGATCAGAGGTGACCGGGGCTGGGGGAGGGATAAAGGGGAGTGACTGCTTAATGGGTATGCGTTTCTTTTGCGGGTGACGAAAATGTGCTAAAATTAGACTGTAGTGGTGTTTGCACAACTCTGTGAATATACTAAAAACCGCTAAATTGTATACTTTACATGGTGAATTTTATAGTATGTAAATTATATCCCAATACAGTTCCCCCAAAAACATCAATCACATCTCTGACAGGAACTTACAGAACAATTTTATAGCATTTTAGAATCTAATTTATCCTCGTAACATTGAGAAACCCAAAGCTTTGTCCTTAGAAACACGTTTACTGTTGAAACTATTTTATGGCCAGCTGACCACTAAAAACACCAGGCTTCTGGTCCCACCTGTGTGTTTTTGAAAACTTTTTATAACTTCTCACAGTATAAAAAGAAACAGTGAGGGTATTTTTAAAAAGTATTTTAAAGAATATTTTTAAAGAGGGTAAAACAAAGGTCAGTCCATAAGAAGACGCAGGGTATTATTTTATCAAAAACCAAGGCTTTTGGTTGACGTAAAATGCAACAAAAAATGAAGGGCCAGACAAAAAACACAAGTGGAGGGAAAACCACCCAGTGCATCCTATGAGGCTAACATTATCCTGATACCAAAACCAGACAGACACCAAAATGAAAACAAAAAAAAAACTACAGACCAATATCACTCATAAATACAGATGCAAAAATCCTCAAGAAAATACTAGTGAAGTGAGATTTATCCCAGGAATGCAAGGTTGGTTTAACATCTGAGAATCCATCAACATAATATATTAACAGAATAAAGGAAAAAACCTTATGATCTCAATAGACACAGAAAAAGCATTTGATAAAATCCAACACTCATTGATAACTAAAAAAAACAAGGGTGAACAAGCTAGGAATAGAAGGTAACTTCCCGAACCTGATAAAGAGCATCTATAACATACCCACAGCTACTCACACTTAACAGTGGAAGGCTGAATGCTTTCCCCCTAAGGGTGCGAACAAGTCACTGCCGGAGACTGAGGCCAGGGTGACCAGTCAAGAAGAAATAAAAGGGATCCAGACTAGGAAGGAAGAAACTATAACTATCCCTATTCACAGATGGCATGACCCTGTATGAAGAAAATCTTACAAAGTCCACACAGAAACTATCAGAGCTAATAAACAAGTTCAGCAAAGTTGCAGGGTGCACGATTAATAGACAAAAATCAACTGTGCTTCTCTGCACCAACAAGGAACAATCTGAAAATGGAATTAAGAAAGCAATTCCATCTACAGTGGCATCAAAAAATTAAAAAATCCTTCGAAATAAAGTCAACAAAAGAAATGCAAAACTTACACTCTGAAGACTACAAAACATTGTTGAAAGAAATTAAAGAAAACCTCAATAAATGAGAAGACATTCCACTGACTTAGTGCCAATTACGTGCCAGGCCCTGTGTGAAGGGCCAGGGAGAAAGCGGTGAGTAAATGCATGAGGTCCCTGCTCCAGGATCTAACTCCACTGGGGAGATGGAGGAAATCCCTAAACATACGTCCATGTGGAAATACAAGGAAATACAAGGGACCCTGAGAGCCAAAACAATCTTAAGAGAAGAACAAAGTAGGAGGACTCACACTTGCCAATTTCAAAACTTTCTACAAAGCTGCAGTAACCAAAATGGGGTGGTCCTGGCACAAGGACAGAACCACAGACCAATGGGACAGGACTACCAGTGGGCCTGTCCCTCTGCCATCCCTCATGCTTCCTGGGCACCGAGCAATGACAGGCCAGGGCCCTGTGCCGGCGAGGCGACGCTCACCAGTCTCTCCTTGTCTCTCTGCCACTTCTTCCACTTCTCTGCGTCTGCACGGCTCTGCCTCGGCTCCGCTCTCCTCCTCCTCTCCTTCCGCGCATCTTGCTCTCTCAATCTTGCGTGTAACTGTTCTAATTCTGCCTGTAACTGTGCTGGCTTCTCCCTCTCCTTCTCCAGAGAGCACCTCAGCTCCTGCTTCTGGGTCTGCAGGGCCTCCACGGTCGCCTCCAGGCCGGAACTTACCTCCCTCTCTCGCTTCAGCTCCTGGCTGCGCATCTGCACCTCGGCCTCCAACCGCTGCTGGGCGCACG
>NW_004444064.1:1996137-2000575 GCF_000243295.1 Trichechus manatus latirostris
CCTCAGGCCCAGCCGGGTGCTCTCTGCGAAGTGGTGCAGGTAAGGGCACACGCGTGCCTGGGGGCTGCAGACACACCTCCTCCCAGGACGCTCACACAAACACACGCCCTGGATGTCAAGAACCAAAACCTGTGTGTTTTGGAAGGATACTTCACCATCGTTCACGGCATGTCCGCTAAGCTTGTCCTGCACAGGTGAGCACCAAAACCACCAAACAGAGCATGCACTCACTGGCACAAGCTCCGCTGCGGAGAAGCTGCGTCACAACGACGCCCTGAACCCTGTGTAGGGACCTCGCCGGCCGACGACCAGCTACGGCCGAGGGGAGGCTGCTGCCTACCTTCTGGAGGCACGAGGCTGCCGAGGGGAGGCTGCTGCCCACCTTCTGGGAGCACGAGGCTGCCGCGGGGAGCAGGCTGGCCCACACAGCCACTGCTGGCATCACCCCTCTGGGGCCCTGATGTGTCCCATCACAGAGATGGTAACTCTCTGACCTGAAACATAGCTCTGCCCCCGCCCCAGGCCCCCGCCGTCGCCCGAGTGCTGCCACACGCTCACACATCCGGCCCCCAGGGCGCGCCAAGAGGGTACCAGTGAGGGAGGGGCAGCCCCGCCACCCTGAGTTACCTCCAGGGCCTGGGAGCTCTGGCCCTCCTTCTGCAGGTGCTGGAGCTGCTCCTCCTCCAGCTGGCTCTGCAGGGCGTGCTCCTTCCTGCGCTCGGCCTCCAGCTCCTTGAGCGCGGCCTCCAGGTCCTTCTCCTTGCTGTCCAGCATGGACCTGGGGGGACGGCAACCGGAGACACCGCGTCAGAGCGCTCTGCGGGGACATGTGGACGGACCGGCACTGGCCGAGCGGTGGGCCGGAGGAGACCCATCACCGTCTCACTGTCAGCACTGGGGGACCCTTCTCCCACGGCCACACACCCAGTCAGAGCAGGCGCTACCTTAGAGCTAAGTAGCACCCAGCACGGTTCATGGCGCACCACGTTTTACTTTCCTCAGACGCCAGGAAACGTGTGGCAGGAGCTCTCACTTCCATTATACACATATCAATTCACTATCTCGTGGAAGTTAGTAACGACGGGGGCCAGTCAGCGACGTGCACCTACAGCGGTTCACCGTCTCCCTACCTCAGCTGGAGGACCTCCTTCTGCACGTCACTCAGGGACTTGAGCAGCCTTTCGTTCTCCTGCTTACACTCGCAGAGCTCGGTCTTCAGATCCCTGACGGCGTTCTGCTCCGACACAAGCAGCTTCCGGACGCCAGTCACCTTCTCCTGCTCCTGGCTCAGCGTTTTCTGTAAGTCGCTGGCTATGCACTTCTCCTGCTCAACCTTGTACGCCAGCAGCTCAACTGAGAGAGGGTGAGAAAACGCGGAGCAGTGGCGTTCGTTAGCCCCCAGTGAGCTGCACAGGTGACTCAGGAAGTGAAAAACACTCCCATGGCCTGGGGCTGTCTTCCTTCGGGGGGTGACCCTCTGTAACGAGAAGCCCATGGCTCCTACTGCAGTTAAAACCCTCAGCACATTCTCCTCCTGCGTGCCACCCACCGCCACTCTGCACTGGGTCTGCCCTGAGCCCCCTTCCTGTAACTTCCTTTTCCTTCCAGGCCTCCACTTCCAGCTGGGGGTGCCAGACTGGTGGGGCAACACGCTCTTCTGGAACCATTCAGGGCTGGGGTCTCCCTGGAGGCGGGGCAGGGGCCGAGACAGACGGCGGCTCAGAGCGAAGCCTGGGCGCTGCCGTGGACGGCCCAACCCCAGGTGGCTCCACTGGCGAATGCCGCCAGCGCTCAGGGAGAGACAACAAAAGCCTGAGCAGCAAAGACAAAACAGATGAGCAGGACCTCATGACAGCTACTTTTGGAACTCAAAGGACTTGTCAACAAAGTGAGGAGACAACCTAAAGACCAGGGGAACATTTCCGGGAACCAAACATCCAATAATGGTTTAATGTCCAAAGTAGATCGTAAAAACAGCTTCTACAACTTCACATCAAAAAGACAAACAATTCAAAAAATGGGCAGAAGACCTGAACAGACATTTAACCAGACTGTAATCAAACAGCCAACAAGCACGTGGAAAGATGCTCAACGACACGAGCCAATTCCAAAGACCAAACCCGCTGCCGTCGATTCGATTCCAACTCACAGCGACCCTACAGAACAGAGTACAACTTCCCCAGAGGGTTTCCAAGGCTGTGTATCTTTACAGAAGCAGACCCTACAGAACGAGTCAAACTTCCCCATAGGGTTTCCAAGGCTGTGTATCTTCACAGAAGCAGACCCTACAGAACAGAGTAGAACTTCCCCATAGGGTTTCCAAGGCTGTGTATCTTCACAGAAGCAGATTGCCACATCTTTCTCCTACAGAGCAGGCTGGTGAGTTTGAACCACCAACCTTTAGGTTAGCAGCTGAGCGCTTAGCCACTGCGCCACCAGGGTTCCTTCATTAGCCATTAGGGAGATGCAAATCAAAAGCACAAAGAAACACCACCTCACCCCTATTAGAACGGCAATGATCAAAACAACAGAAAATAACAGGTGTTGACAAGGTGGTGGAAAAACTGGAACCCTCATCCACTGCTGGTAGGAATGTAAAATGGTGCAGCCACTGTGTAAAAGGGTTTGGTGGTTCCTCAAAAGTTGAACACAGCATTGCCATATGACCAGCAATCCCATCCAAGGCATATACGCAGAAGTGAAGGCAGAAACGCAAACAGAAACCTGTAAACCAACGCGCACTGCAGCACTTCTCATAACAGCCAAAGGTAAAATCAACGGGAACGTCCGTCAACACGAACGGATAAAGAAAACGTGGAACATTCGTAAATGGCCCACGACTCAGCCAGGAAGAGAAAGGAAGTCTTAATGCACGCCTCACCACAGACGCACACGCCACAGCACGGACACACATGCCTCAGCATGGACGCACACGCCACAGCACGGACACACACGCCTCAGCACGGACGCACACGCCACAGCACGGACGCACACGCCCAGATGCACCCTGAAAGCATCATGCTGAGTGAAATTAAGTCGGTCACAAAAGGACAAATACTGTATAATCTCACTTACACAAAATAAAAAAATACACAGAAGCCAAAACTTACTAGTGGTTACCAGGGTGGGAGAGGCGGAAGGAGGTGTTTTTGCTTAGGGAGCGCTGGGTTTATGTCAATGGTGGGAAGGATTTGGAAAAGGATGGTGAGAACAGTAACACAACCCGAAGCGCAGAATCAACGTCACTGAATTGTACACATGGAGACTCTTGAACTGATGAAGGCTTCGTTGCATATATTTCCTTCCCAATAAAACATATAAAGTGGGAAAAAAACTTCAGACAGCGCCATGATTCAAACTCCTGTGGAGACAGACGAGGAGGGACCAGTCCTAACCCTTCTGGGGCGCCAGCATCACCCGGCCACCACAGCCAGACAAAGGCTCTGCAAGACGCAGAACAACAGCCAGACCCTCACAGACAGACACACAAACACCTGCGTCAGCAAATGAGACCCGGCTTCACAAAAGGGCCATAGACCACGATGGCCGCCAGGGCCACACGCTCCTCCACTCCACACGGCACAACCCTGCCTGTGCCAGACCGACACCGGGGGCCCACGTCAGTCAGAGGCAGACACTCCCAAGAGCAGGGCAAAGACGCCACCCTCAGGGGTCTGAGCACGGCAGACTGGGGGTCTGAGCGACAAGGCAAGAGGTAGAAGTAAAGGCATCCAGGTGGGACAGGAAACCAAGATGCGTCCTTTGCTCAGAAAACGTGACCTTCACCACACAGGATCTAAACCAGGTTCAAGTGCAGTGACGTGACACGACGCTCCTGGCCTCGGGGGGCCCCAGGAATCTTCTAGAAGGAAGCCTGGCCGTGCAGTGTGCCCTCGGCCACCCCCAGCCCCCGGTCACTTCACCCCGAGCCCTATCACCCGAGGAAGGCGGCACTGCTGTCCTTCACGTCTCACAAAGACACGCATGTTGTTTTCAGAGGGTCCCTCTCTGTTGCCCTAGGACGGCGCGATGCATGTACTGTGGACGGGCAGCCTCGAGGCGCCCCGGGGCCTTGGTCAGCTGTGCGTCGCTCACTGAATGGGTACGTGCTAGTGGACGTGGGCACGATGCCAGGACGCACAGGCACGGGGGGCGGGGCCTACACACCCTGCCTGCGCAGCTGGTGCTCCTGGCGGCTCCCGCGGGCCTCTGTGCTGGTGAGCGCGGCGCACAGCTGCTGCATCTTCTCCTGGTTCTGCAGGTGCGTCATGCGCAGCTGGGCCCGCAGGGCCTGGACCTCGGACAGCAGGCTGCTCCGCTCAGACAGACAGAGGGACTCCACGGACGGCTCCCGCAGGGCACCCTGCAGACAGCGGGTAGGGAGGTGTAAGGACAGGTACCCTGCAGATGGGGGCGGGGAGGTGTCGAAGGACAGGTA
>NW_004444064.1:2000920-2005755 GCF_000243295.1 Trichechus manatus latirostris
GAGGTGTAAGGACGGGCACCCTGCAGACAGGGGCAGGGAGGTGTAAGGACGGGCACCCTGCAGACGGGGGCAGGGAGGTGTAAGGACGGGCACCCTGCAGACGGGGGGACGGGGAGATGTAAGGACGGGCATCCTGCAGATGGGGGCGGGGAGGTGTAAGGACGGGCACCCTGCAGACGGGGGCGGGGAGGTGTAAGGACGGGCACCCTGCAGACGGGGCAGGGAGGTGTAAGGACGGGTACCCTGCAGACGGGGCAGGGAGATGTAAGGACGGGTACCCTGCAGATGGGGACGGGGAGATGTAAGGATGGGCACCCTGCAGACAGGAGGCGGGGAGGTATAGACGGGCACCACACGGGCAAGGAGGGGTGTGAGCTGGGAGAAGAGAGGGCGAGTGGGTGTCCCACACACCAGGAACCCAGGACCTCGCTGGGACAAGGGGCCGCACTTGCTGAGCACTGAGGACGAGGAACAGCGCGTGCAGCGACTGTACAAAGAGCTCACAAGCAGGGCAGCCACCTGCGCCCTGAGCCCTCCTGCCTGGCGATCCAGCAGAGCTGCCGGGAGCAGCCAGGGATGCTGCCTGAGTCACTGATGCCAACAGCACAACCTCCCCACTGACAGGTGGCCAGGTGGGAACAGGGGTCTCCGTCCTAAAAGCTGTGGGTCTGTGCCCAGAGCCCCCGAGGAGGCTGCTATCCACACAGTGTGGGGACGACGCACACACACCTCCCCATCTGTGTGCTCAGTCATGACGACACAGCGGGGCACTGTGGACACTGCTGCAATCCAAGGTTGACTTAAAATGGGAATGCAAACTTGGCGTGAAAACAGGGCGGCACCTTCCCCAACCCGGGACACCCATGCTTGCACACCTGCTCCCGGACGACCTTCTCAAGCCGCTCAAGCAGGGAGCTACCATCCCCCGGCTCACAGCAGCCCAGCCTGGACTGCAGCTCCACGCCCAGCGCATGCCGCTCCTTCTCAATCGCGTCCTGTACAGCCCGCAGGAACGCCCCTCTCCAGTCCACACACACGTCAGAAGGTTCCTGAAACAGGGACCAGAGAGCACCGTCCTGACCTCACATACCGTGGATGACAAGCAGAAGCCACTGGGACAGAGGAGACCTACCCCTGGTCATGGGGGAGAAGCCAAAGGCAGACCTCGAGGGCAGGTGGTACAGTGCACCCACACCGCACCCTTAACAACCTGGGTGAGGACCCCGCTGCCACCTGACTGGGGTGAGGACCCAGTGCAGGCCACTGCGGGCCTTGGTGGCACCATGTGGCCCTCAAGCGGCATAGTCTCAGGGATGGCAGGTGAGCGGGCTGCAGCCCTCACCCCCAGGATCAGCGCCCCAGGTGGCAGCGCAGCAGCAGGGGACGACACAGGGCAGAAACAGTAGCTGTTGGGAATGTCCAGACTTGGTGAGCACCGGCCGGAAGGTCACAGCTGGAGCCCCCACCCGACAGCACATGGCATCTGCTGAGGCCGGGACGGGGGCCAGGCCTCGAGTCAGGCCTCATCTGAGATAAACACAGCGCTAAGGGACAAGTTCCTCCTGCTGTCAGCTTGCCCTTCTCCCACGTCACCCCACCTGAGAGCCCGTTCCCAGGACCACAGGTCACCTGCCCCAGGGTCCCGCTGTTCACTCGGGGCCTGCAGTGCGTCACCGTCACTCCTGGGAGAGGGGAGCGTGCACTGTAGGGGCACCGCGCTGTTCCGTAATGTGGCCTGGCACTGACAGCGGCCCTCAGTGCCCCAAGGTTTCCACGAGCATCGTCTTACCTCCTCTCCTTTCTGGGGTGCTCCGAGGGCTGGCACTGCCTCCATCAGGCCCAGCCCCTCCCCCAGGCCACGCTCTGGAGGGTCATGTGGTTCACCCCTGCCCAGCGTGCTAGGGGCGCCCCGGTGCTCGGACAAGGCCAGGATGTGGTGGCTCTCATCACACACCATCTTTAGCAGCGCCTGCAACGAAAATCAGGTCAGAGAAGACAGCTGGCCTCGTGCCCTGGCGGTACGAAGGCCCCCACCTGCCCACCCAGCAGTGAAGACCCCTACCTCTGCGGCCCCCGCAGCACTTCCTGTTCTGTTCTAATTGCGGGTTTTTATGTATGTACCCCATTTTACTGCTCCATTCCCCCGCTGACGGGCACTTGGTTGTCTCCATCTTTTTGCTATTGTGAACAGTGCTGTGACGAACACAGGTGTGCATGTCTGCTCCTGTCATTTCTACCAGGTCCCGTGGATACAGACCTAGGAGTGGAACTGCTGGGTCACAGGACAGCTCTACCTCCAGTTTTTTGAGGAACCCCCAGACTTTTCCACAATGGTCGACCAGTTTGCATGACCACCAGCAATGGATGAGGGTTCCAATTTCTCCACATCCCCTCCAATGCGTGTTATTCTGTTATTTTTTTTTTTTGTCTTGACCGTCCTCGTGGGAGTGAAATGGTACCTCACTACGGTTTTGATTTCCATTTCTCTGATGGCTAATGACGTTGAGCATCTTTTCACGTGTCTGTTGACCTAATTGTGAATTTTTTAAGCTCTCTCCCGTGACCTCCAGAAAGACAACCAGGAAGCCAGTCCCGAAGCCCTGGAATTCTGGGCCCAACATTCCACAGATGGCCTCAATACACCAACCTCCTGCCCTTCTCACAGGGCAGCAGCAGGACCACCTGGCTGTCCCCAGACTGGGCAGTGAGCACACTCATCTGCACCTCCCAAGGCCAAGTCTCCCGCATGCCGTCTCCCCAGGCATTCGGGACGCAGCCACCATGCAAACAGGACACCAAGGGGAGCCTCACGAGGGAGACATCACAGGGGCCACACAAGGAGTCGTCATGGGGAACCACAAAGGGGCCACACGAGGAACCCATGTCTGTGCGGAAGCGGCAGCCCAGGGACAGCCAGCATCAACCGCCTCTCGCGGGGGGATGGCCCCGCACGATGTAATGCCACACCAGCCCACCATGGTCCTCTCAGCAGAGGCCCAGACACGGAGCAGAGCTAAGCTGCCTGCAGCGCCTCACTGACCAGGAACATGAGCACAGAACCACGTCACCATCACCACCAGGGTGTGGCATGACCAGTTCACGCAGTGCAAAGCTGGACAGACATACTGCCCACCAGTCCTCCCTCCGGGGGCTAAGAGGAAAGGAGAGCCACCCACCACCATGTCTGCCCACAAGCTGCTTGAACACTGTCATCATCACTGCAGCAGACAAGTCAGTAGGGGTCAATAAATGGCCAGAAACAGGAAAATGGTAAAATAAGCAATGAAGACACACACCAAAAACCCAAAATACCCACTGCCTCCAAGTGAGTACGAACGCACAGTGACCCTATACCCATTGTCGATTCCGACTCAAAGTAACCCTATAGGACAGAGTAGAACTGCCCCCTAGGGTTTCTAAGGAGCGGCTGGTGGATTCGAACTGTGGATCTTTTGGTTAGCAGCCAACTGCTTAACCACTGCGCCACCAAGGCTCCAAAGACACGCACCAAAAAAAAAAAATCAAACCAGTTGCCGTCGAGTCGATTCCAACTCACAGGGACCCTGTAGGGCAGAGAAGAACTGCCCCATAGAGTTTCCAGGGAGCACCTGGTGGATATGAACTGCCAACCTTTTGGTCAGAAGCCACAGGTCTTAACCACTATGCCACCAGGGTTTCCGAAGACATACACAGAGTGATAATTTAGTATTTTAAATGTTTTCCTCAGACTTGCCCACAAGATGGCGGCATAGGCAGTTGAGCACCTCTATTCCTCCACAATAATTACAGAAAAATGTACTAAACACACCAAATATTGTGGGGAAACTGATGACTCAGAACTCCAGAAACCAGATTAACAGATAAAGCACCAGGCAGAAAGCTGAAGAAGGGCAAGTCAGCAGTCATGGTAAGAAGGTTTTCCCCTCTGTCACACTGGAGACCCTCCTGCCAAGCCCCCATGGCAGTGAGAGCAGAGCACCCACTAAACACCGTGAGCTGTGAACTGCAAACAGTGAACTACCTTATGTTAGCCCAGGAGAGTGGTGAATGCATTTCGCTTTTGCTGATGGTCTAGTGGGCAGATTCTTCATATCTGCCTGGGGGATCCAGAAAAACTGAGGAGATAAAGGATCCTCACAGAGAAGCCAGTCCCCCACCCCTCTCCAGGCAAGAATGAGGAAAAACAAAATTGTTCTGCCTCCAGATTCCATAACAAAAAGCAGCAATTTAAGTTAATGGCAGCAAAAATAGATGTATCTCTGAGATAAGCTTACCTCCAGAGACTTAAAATATTTACAACAAAAAGGGGAGTAAAAAGTGACTAAGATCTATCCATACATCAAACCACCTACAACCTGTGAAAAGCCTACTGGGTCTATTTAGAGGCTCTGGAAACACAGCAGCCACTTATCAACCAGACAAATGCCTGGGGAAGAGACAGGCTGCAGAACTTGCCTAAGTGAGCTACATGCACCAATAGGCTAGCACACACGACTCCTCAATGCTGCCACAAAGGCAGGGACTGTGGCACATTGTCTTAGGCTTGGTTCTCTAGAGAAGCAAAACCAGTGAAGTGTAATTATATATACACAGAGAGACAGGAAATGGCTCACACGGTTGTAGAGGCTGGCAAGTCCCAAGTTGGTGGGCCAGGCATCAGGCTGGAGGGTTCTCCTAACTTGCGTAGCTGTGGAGGCCAACAAATCCCAAGATCGGCAGGAAATACGACACTCCGCTGGCTCAAGTCTCAAGAACCAGAGGTCAGATGATGATGAGCCAGATACAGTATCCACAGCGAACAAAAGCCAGCGAGCTTTGGCAGAACACCCGTATAT
>NW_004444064.1:2005855-2010167 GCF_000243295.1 Trichechus manatus latirostris
TGACAACCTGGCACATGTACACATTTCCTTAAACCATACACAATCTCTAAACAAAGACAATTACGAAGTCATACTAGCACCTGATATGATACAATTAACACACATACAACTGAAAATGCACTAGCCCTGTTTACATATTGTATGAGTGAAGCAAACAAAAATACCTGATGCACACACACAAGGAAGAAATACTCATAACACTTACAGTTCTCACTTCTGCAGCTGGTCACGTGGTTGTAACTCGTATTTAGAACTACCTTCTTCCACCACCATATTCCCTTTACCCTCAGCAAGCACCTCAGCTGATCGTGGTTCTTTGCCTGGTTGGGTGACCCAAACCTTCATCCCTGAAGGGTGTGGGCCATTACTAGTCATGGCAGAATTAGGTTGCTGTAGTTTTCTATTGACTTTAATCACAGGGCCTGGTAGTACTAACAGACGTTCTAAGGGATCGTGTGTATTCCAGACTTACTCTTCATTACCCCTATAATATAATAACAATCTCATTTCCCCTTGATAATCAAGATCAATCACACCAGCCACTTTGACTGTTGATCCAAAGGCACGAGGAGCACAAAGAGGCCAGTGGCATTCTTAACTTGAAGTTCAATGGAATCGTTGTGTCTCTTGGTAAGAGTATTCCTTCTTTTGGAACTAAGACATCTAGACCCACAGAGCATAGGGTCACTGAGACAGGAAAGCAAAGATTTTGCAAGTGGCTCACTAGGGATAATAGTGAGTGGTGCCACTCCCATTTCCACCCCTTGATTCTCGAACCCATGAATCCTGGCTGTTGAAGAAATGCCACCATATATTGGTCGCTGGTTTAGGACATATACAGACAGCCTCCTGGAAAATACTGCCCCAACCCTGTAAGGTACTGCAACCTTGCTGGCACTGTAATTGTGTCTTTAAAAGGCCATTCCATCGTTCTATCAAGCCAGCTGCTTGGGGATGATGGAAAACATGGTTTAAGACCAGTGAATTCCATAAGCATGGTAATATTGTTGCACTTCATTTGCTGTGAAGTGAGTCCTTTGATCTCAGGTGATGTGTCAGATACAATGATGGTGGATAAGGCATTCTTTAAGTCCAAGGACGTAATATTGGCAGAATCATTGTGTGCAGAGAAGGCAAATCCATATCCAGAGAAGTGAATATTCCAATAAAAACAAAATGCTGCCCTTTCCATGTGGAAGCAGTCTAAAGTAATCAATCTGCCACCAGGCTGCTGGTCAATCACCTCGAGGAATGGTGCCATACTGAGGACTCAGTGTTGGTCTCTGCTGCAGGCAGACTGGGCACTCAGCAGTGGCTGTAGCCAAGCTGGCTTTGGTGAGTCGAAGTCCATGTTGCTGAACCCATGCATAACCTCCATCCCTGCCGCAATGGCCTCTTTGTTCATAAGCCCATTTGGGAATGACGGGAGTGGTTGGGGAAAGGATGACTGGTTTCCAAAGAATGCGTCACCCTATCCACTTGATTGTTAAAATCCTCCTCTGCTGAGGTCACCCTTTGGTGAGCATTCACATAAGACACAAATATCTTCACTTCTTTAGCCAATTCAGAGAGGCCTATCCACATACCTCTTCCCCATAAATCCTTGTCTCCAATTTTCCAATCATGTTCCTTCCAAGTCCTTGACCATTCAGCCAAACCATTGGCCACAGCCCATGAATCAGTATATAATCGCACATCTGGCCATTTCTCCTTCCAAGCAAAGTGCGCAACCAGGTGCACTGTTCGAAGTTCTGCCCATTGGGAGGATTTCCCTTCACCACTGTCCTTCAGGGAGGTCCCAGAAACGGGCTGTAGTGCTGCTGCTGTCCACTTTCAAGTGGTGCCTGCATATCGCCCAGAACCGTCTGTAAACCAGGCAGGAGTTTTCTCTTCCTCAGTCAACTGATCATAAGGAACTCCCCAAGAGGGCACAGGTTCAGACTAGGACAGGGCAGGTAATACGACAGGAGTGGAGACCATGGGCATTTGGGCCACTTCTCCATGCAACTTATTTTGCCTTTGGGTCCTGCTCTGGCCCCATCTCGTATATACCACATCCATTTAATCATGGAGTGCTCCTGTGCACGTCCAACTTTATGACTCTGTGGGTTGGAAAACACCCAGTTCATGATGGGCAGCTCGGGCCACCTTGGTGGCCCATGGTTAAGTGTTCAATCTTTACTAAGGCCCAGTAACAAGGTGCCAGGTGAAAAGGTAATTTATAGACTGGAAAAAAGTTTTGGGAATGATATATCTGATAAGGGTTTAACATTCAAAATTTATATAAAACTTCTACAACTTAACAACTAGAAGACAATCCAATCAAAAAATGGACAAAGGACTCTAACAAAAGACATTTCACCACAGGATATTCAAATGGCCAACAAGTACATGAAAAGATGCTGAATGTCTTTAGCCATCAGAGAGAGAAAAATCAAAACCACAATGAGATATCACTTCACCACCACGAGGATAGTTAAGATTAATAAAACTAAAACTAGCAAATGTCGGTGAGGATGTGGGGAAACTGGAGTCCTTATCCATTACTAGAGGTAATCCAAAATGGTACCATCACTGTAGAAAGCAGTTTGGCGATTCCTCAAAAAATCAAACATAGAACTACCACGCTGTTGTGTTGTTGTTATGTGCTACCAAGTCGATTTCAACGCATAGTGACCCACGTGACATCGCAGAACTGCCCAACAGTGTTTTCTAGGCTGTAATCGTGACAGTAGCAGACTGTCAGGTCTTTCTCCCATGGAGCTCCTGGGTGGGTTTAAATTGCCAACCTTGTGGTTAGCAGCTGAGCGCTTAACCATTGCACCACCAGGGCTCCTCAGAACTACCATATAACCCAGTAATTCCACTCTGAGGTATATACCCAAGAGACTTGAAAGCAGACACAAACACATACGTGTATGCCGATGTTCACAGCAACACTATTCACAGTAGCCAAAAGGTAGAAACAAACGTCCATCAACAGCTGAATGGATAAACACAATGTGGTCCATCCACACTGAGAACGACTCAGCCAGAAAGGGAAATGAAGTCCTGATACACGCTACAACACGGATGAACCTTGAAAACATTATGCTGAGTGAAATAAGTCAACCAGAAAACGACAAATATCTTATGCTCTCACGTATATGAAACGACAATAGGCAAATGTCTAGAGACCAAAGTTTACTGGTGATTACAGGGGTGGGAGGGAGGGAGACAGAGCAGCCATTGTTTGGGAAGCAATGAGTTTCTGTTTATGGGGATGAGAAACTTGGCATCAATTAAGGGTAATGCTTGTACAACATGACTAATGAAATTGATAACATTAAGTTGAACACCTGAAAACTGCTGAATTGGCAAACGTGTTATATATATTTTTACAACAATAGAAAAGAGAAAAAAATATCCTCTAATTTTAATGAGCTGATGAAAAGTAAACTATTAACTGCAAAGTGCTGGAAACGAATCTGTGTGTCCTGTTTTCTTTACAAGCAGGCACCTGTAAAGGTGTAGGAGCAAGATCAGGCCACATAAGCATCAGGGAGGACAAGGTGCAGCATGAAGCCACCACACACCCGCTGGAGTCCCCGTCTCCGGCATCCTCACCTAGGGAGACGCCGGGAAAGGGCCAGGTGAACCACTGCTTCCACTTCCCCACACATTCTCTGAGCGTTTAGTCTCTCAGACAGACCTCTTGGTGAAGGCTGTCTGCAAAGACCCACCTGGCAGGAGGGCACTTATCTGCAGAGCTAAAAGAGCTTTGTAACACTTGCCCGAGCGGGGCCGAGGCTGACAGGCCACAGAGAGGTGTGCCTGTGGGCATGGCTGAGAAGAGGCTGTCCTGATGGACGAACTGTATCTTGAGTGTTCCTGAACCCGAACTGTAACCTGTTACTTCCCTAATAACCCCCATAATCATGAGTATTGTCTGTGAGTTCTATGCGGCCACTGCAATGAGTTATAATGCTCAGCAGACAAGGAGAAGGTGCAGTGGGAGGGACGGTTGGTGTCAGAATCGGAGAAAGGGGGCATGTCTGACCTCCACCTCATAGGAATCAGCCTTGGACTATTCGTCTTGATCCTCTCGCCCCCTTGTGAAGTTAGAGGAGGTGAGACACCACACTCACACCATTTTTATACTCCCCCAGGTGACGAGGACATCCTCCTCCAGGCATCCAGAGACAGATGTGACGATGCCGCCGCAGCTCTGGGATATGCTGCATGGAGGGACCAGCACGACATGGAAGCCCTGTGGCCCCCCGCCCAGCAGCCCCCCTACGCAGCAGGTGTTCAGCGCTCACTCTGAGGTGTG
>NW_004444064.1:2010267-2014285 GCF_000243295.1 Trichechus manatus latirostris
GCAGAGCTAAAAGAGCTTTGTAACACTTGCCCGAGCGGGGCCGAGGCTGACAGGCCACAGAGAGGTGTGCCTGTGGGCATGGCTGAGAAGAGGCTGTCCTGATGGACGAACTGTATCTTGAGTGTTCCTGAACCCGAACTGTAACCTGTTACTTCCCTAATAACCCCCATAATCATGAGTATTGTCTGTGAGTTCTATGCGGCCACTGCAATGAGTTATAATGCTCAGCAGACAAGGAGAAGGTGCAGTGGGAGGGACGGTTGGTGTCAGAATCGGAGAAAGGGGGCATGTCTGACCTCCACCTCATAGGAATCAGCCTTGGACTATTCGTCTTGATCCTCTCGCCCCCTTGTGAAGTTAGAGGAGGTGAGACACCACACTCACACCATTTTTATACTCCCCCAGGTGACGAGGACATCCTCCTCCAGGCATCCAGAGACAGATGTGACGATGCCGCCGCAGCTCTGGGATATGCTGCATGGAGGGACCAGCACGACATGGAAGCCCTGTGGCCCCCCGCCCAGCAGCCCCCCTACGCAGCAGGTGTTCAGCGCTCACTCTGAGGTGTGATCCTCACCCCATCAACAGTGGGTTAGGACTGAACAATCGAAGGGTCTGGGCGGGCAATGACCCAGGTCCAGCCAGAGGAGAGAGGTCTTTATTGGTGGGGCGGGGGGTCCTCTGTAGAAGAGGCTTCAGGAAGCACCAGGCCCTCCTCTCTGTCGGACTTCGGAGGGGCCACAGCCCCAAAGGGCACAGGCAAGGACAGGCTGACAACGCCAGTCAGGAAGCACGTACGAGTCGTGCCGGAGACACCATCTGGGATGCTGATACCAGAGCCACCCTAGCTTTGGGCTGTGAGAGAACAAAGCTCTCATGTGTCCCCAGGCCAGGGCCAAGGGACAGTCAGCACCCCAACTACTAAATGACCAAAGGAAGACATGCTTCTCCTCAGGCTCCAACTTTGGGAAAGGGTGAAGAGCAAGGAGCAAAAACAACCTGTTAAACGGTAGAGATCACAACGCACGCGTCTGCTTGTGAGCTGGGTCGCCTCCCCGACCGGCGTGTGCTGTCTCCCCTCGCTGCAGGTCTGCCTCCAAGGGGACACCACGCCCATGTACAGACTGGCACCCGCAGAGGGCAGGCCTCCCCCTCCACATCAACACACACCTCAACGTCATCTCAAAGAGTCTAAAGGTTTGTCTCTAAACCAAGATGAAAAGTTAGACCAAACAGAAAGAACACAATCACTTCCCGAAAGATAGTCATAGGCTTTGCTCCCTGAACTGAATTCAGGAAGAGTAATGCGAGTTTGTCTCTGTTATAACTCATTAAACACGTGTATTCGTGGGCCTACTGCGCACTGCACTGCGTGACAGATGCCAGATCAGCCTGAAGCTCCTCACGACAGTTTATTTCTTTCTGAAACACTCATATGGGGTGTGAAATTAAAAACAGCACCAGGTAATGGAACTTCTGAATCCGAGTGGAACAGTTATGGATGGTCCCCCAAAAAAGACAGGTGGAAGGGAAGCCCTAACTGCTGCACCAGCGGTGGGCCTGTGTGGGGAAACGGAGCCTGTCTTTGCAGACGTATCAGTTAATGTGAGATTATACCAGAGGCGTGTAGGTTCTGATTCTACGTGGGGTGTCCTTATTAAAGAGGACGAGACACAGAGACAGAATCACACGTGTGTGAAGATACATCTACAAGCCAACAAGTGTCTGGGGCCACCAGAAGCTAGAGGAGAGAAGGAAGGATCTTCCTCTAGAACCTTCAGAGGAGCGTGGCCCTGCTGACATCCTGCATTCTGAGACAATAAACCTCTGCTCCTTAAAGCCACATCTTGTTCCGGCAGCCTCAGAACACTCACAGTGGCTCCCATGTGACACAATGCAGGGTCAGAGGGTTTTCTGGATCTCATGGACGCACGTGTGGACTCACACTGCTTCCCACCATCCATTACCTGCACTTGCTTTGCGTGGACGGCCCGCTCCTTCATTGCCACTGGTGGCGATTGACGCCTTCCAGACTTCTGAGGAGGAGCCGTGGGACTCGCCAGGGGAGCTTCAATTCTTTCTGAACCTTCGTTTAAAATCTCTCCAAAACCCGAGCCGTCACCTAAAAACAAACACCACAAAATTAGGGTCTAAATGGAGATTCCCTTGTGGCCTTCCCCAAGGACCCCCGCGGGGGGTCGCTGAGACATACATCCACGGAGATCTGTGGTTGTTGTGCTGCTCAAAGAATTTTCCTCATGTTATTTCTTAAGAACAGCAGTTAAACCACCCATCAAAGGGGGTGACGGTATTTTTACATAGCACAATTGAGATGAAAATAGCAGAAAAACTATAATTACTATCTTCAGAGAAGTAAGAAGGGGCATATTACCCATGAAACGAACAGGAAGCTATAAAAGAAAGGACTGGTCAGAGAACAAGAAAGAACCGTTAGAAATTAAAAATATGAGAGCAGAAAGAAAAGCATTCAGTATGAAGGTTAGGAAGTAGAGTTTTAAAAGTCTCTCAGAAATGAGAACAAATACAGAGAAAAAGAGAAAAATAATCAGTCCGGGAGTCCAATATTTGATTAGTGAGAATTACAGAAAGAGAGAAGAGAGAAAATCGTGGGAGAAATCGTCACAGGAAATTACAAGAGGATTCTCGGAGCTGTGGGCATGCAGAGCTGTGGGTGCTCAGTGGAGACGAGGGGCAGGGTACGGGGCAACATAGGTGGGAGGCAGGAGGGATGAGGACGGGATGTGGCCAGGACATGGGGCACAACTCTGCTAGAACTATGTTCAACAAGAAACATTCAACGATGTTAAACTTAACAGGAAGTGTAGACAGGGCTCTCTTACGAAGATGAGGGGAGGGACGGGTGTGTCAGTGTACTGACAGGGAGTTAAACATGATTACTTAAGTGGCAGATGTATGTTACGTATGCTTCTGAAATGGTCTCAAACCACTCATAATGTGAACTTAGATGACATGAGAAATAGAAGTATGTTGTAAACAACCTCTCTAAGTTTGCCTTCTATCTGCATGCTGTGATAAAAAAGATGTAACATATAGCTAAATTAATGTAAGTTGGCCTTGAGACACAGGTAAGTTGTAAACAATCTCCCTAATTTCTGACCTTGAAGAAAAGATGTAACATGCTAATCTTTGCTAGACATAACGTCAACTGGTCCTTAGCATGTGAGTCCAGATAAGAAAATCACATACAAACCCTAGACTTGTGCTCACTCAACGAGAGAAGACGGGCAGAACATCTCTCTCTAGACTGATTCTCTTCAAAAGCTGAGACCATGCCAGAGACGAAGACTGTGACAGACCACTGCTGCTGACTTGTACTCCAGCTACGAGGGACCTCCACTGAGCACAAGCCATGGTCAAGCCTTCCTCCCAAGACCACTCATTAAAGGTAAATGCCTTCAGTCTAAAGATTCGGATTCTAATCATTGGACTAACCTTATATTGCCCTAATTCTCTGCTCCTAATTGAACATCTTGTGGTCTTACCTGTGTACCTTGCCATGACTACCTTTCAATAAACTAAACGAGTTTATGTATGATAAACCTGCACATTTCTGTACTTATTTTAAAATAAAATGTCATGGGACAATGCGATTTTAAGGTGAAGTAAACACTACAACAGATTTTGAGAGCTGGAAGTGGACGTCTCCAGGGAACAGCCATCAAGAGTGGGGCATTGAACGAAGACCACTGTGCCTGCAAAAACCTTACAGAATCATTCAACTTCTTAAACTACATTCTTATTACTTAGAATACACAAAAATTAAAATTAAAATGTTGCTTGCCCTATTGTGCAAGCACATGATAAAATTCCCAATGAACTGTATAGATTTCACTGTGGCCATGTTTTCAAACGCACTGACTGGGCCAATTATGATTTTTTAAAAAATCAAAATGCCTCAGAAAGCGATGAACTTGTAAAAAGCTAACAAGCAATGGTAGAAGAAAACATGAGATTGGAGAATCACCATTTGGCAGCC
>NW_004444064.1:2023854-2024822 GCF_000243295.1 Trichechus manatus latirostris
CGAGTCCCTGCCAGCAAAAGACCTGACCTCTAGACGCAATGCATAGTCTGGGGTGTTCTTTCTGTAAAGAACACTGCTGTTGGGACAACCGGCGAAACCTGAATCAGGTCAGCGGGTGGGAGCTGGCGTTGCACCACTGCAAACTCTCTGGTTCTGAGCACTGTGCTGTGACCTCAGTTTTCGGAAATGCCCAGTGACATGTGAAGAGCAAAGGGGCACTGTGTCCACAACCTCCATTCAAACGGTTCACAGAGACAGAGAGACAGACAGAGAGAGAGGAAGAGAGACAGAGAGAGACAGAGAGGGACAATGTGGAAAAACGTTAACATTTGGGGAATCTAGGTGAAGGAGATACAGGAATTCCTTGTACGATTCTGTCTTGCAAAATTGTGAAAATAAAATTTTTTTTCAAAAAAGGTAACTGACTCACTTTTTTCACTTCCATCGCTTTTTCCAGCTCCAAGAGGAGATGATCTTAAATTTTCTTGTGAACCAAAAGACGTTACGACAAAATCTTCGACGTCCTTCTCCTATTCAAATAGACAAACTTTTAAGTGGTCATAAAGTAATAATTTATCACATCACAGGGCTAAAGTTGCCAGAGGGGAACTTTCTAAGTCACCTCCCCACACAGAACCCACAGGAAAGAATTCAGACTTCCAAGCACATCCAGGTCGTGCGTCTCCAATAATCCGATTGCTGGGTTTTCCCGCATTTCCTCAGACGTGTGTTAAAGTAGAGTCACTTGCAAATATTTCAGGCAAAAGGAATTCACATGAAATGACAATCTACCTGAGGTAACATTACGATGACCTAAATTCATTTTTTATCTTATCTCATTCAAGATACTTAACATCTTAAGATTACTATGCTAAAAGATGTAACTCAACAGTAACAAATCGAAGTGTTTTTAAAATTAATTAGCAATATACATGGAATCTGTTAAACACGAAATACTACTGAACATA
>NW_004444064.1:2025405-2026282 GCF_000243295.1 Trichechus manatus latirostris
CTACCGCGAGGGGAGACCCCGCCCAGGGCAGGGCCCTCCCCTTGGCTGTGGGCACCGTGTAACAAAGGCGACCAGAGTCACCTGCCTGGAGCAGCGAGGAGCCTGGGCTGCGCAGGCCCGCGGCGTCTGAGCAGGGCGTCAGAGGCAGGCTGGGCGGGGGCTCCAGGCTCGAGTCCCTTCTGACAACCTCAGGGGAGCCCCAGGACAGGTCCATCGCCCGCACTGGGCTCCTGGGGGGCTCCGCACCCTGAGAGCTGCTCTGCAAACCAGTTTTTAAAGACAATGGTGAGCCTTGCGGTTCCATTTTCTCTCGAATTGGAACGTTTGATGTTCCGGTTCCTGTCAAAACATCTGGATATTCAATAACTTCCGTTACATCCCACGTGGTTCTGTGGGTATTGGACACGTCCGCAGGGGTAGATCTGTCAGTCGACTCATCACTGCAGGAAACTTCGCTGAAGCTATTTTCTAGAGAAGGCGTTGAGCGTGCCGATGGCGGTGGGTGCATGGAACCTTCCGGGCCCACATCATGGGCAGTCATAGAACAGACCAGATGAGCCAATCTCTCCTGAAGGTGTTTCACCTGAGTTAACAGGTCTGCTTTCTGCAGCTGACAATCTTCCAGCAGTCTCTCCTTACCCTGCAGGTATAAAAGACACACGTAGTAAAAGAAGTGGACTGCATGACAGCTTCACACCTGTGTACGAGAGTCCACGACAAACACGTAGGTCCCTCTAAACTCTTCATGATTTCAAGTTTATTTAATTCCACAAATTAAATTTACTTCCAAAATCAAAGCTGAAAACTCTTTGCCTAAAAGGCAATTATCATAACAGAGTTCCATCTTAATTTACTAAGGACACACACTATTTTGGTT
>NW_004444064.1:2026608-2027646 GCF_000243295.1 Trichechus manatus latirostris
AAGCGGATCTGGCAGCAAATTTGGGAAAACAAGCTAACCAGTTACTCTGGGTTTCAGAACTCGGACCTGAGCCGTGGGCCCGTTCTGTGAAGCACAGTGGGACAGACAGCGAGGATGGGCCCAGACCGCCGGGGGGGCCACAGTCAGAGCACCCGGAGGGCATGGTGCCCGCCGACGGGGAGGTGACCTCAAGGCAGGTCACCCACGGGTGAGGGGCTCCCACACCGCCACGTCAGCCTTGTCCCGCAGTCACCGACACGGCTCCTGCTCTGATGTCAGGGGGTCAAACACTCTGAATTCATGACTCTGCTTTTTCCTCGGAGCAGGAGTCAACACGTGTATGAGAAAAACCTAGGGTTCAAGAATAGTCCTAAAGTCTTTAGAAGAAAACCAGATGTAGGTGATGGAGGCCCTGCACGTGGGGGAGGCCGCAGGCAGCTCCGTCCTCACAGAGAAAATCCAGGGCGAGCCTGCAGCACATTGAGGGCCTGTTCGTTAGAAGGGAAAAGTGAGTGGCCGCTCACGTTTTAAAAGCTGATTCGACCACGATAAATATGTGCCTCCTAGAGGTTTTAAACGACACGTGTAGACTGCAAACCGTGTAGGGATAGGCCATGCTAGAGCATCACGCAGTAGTCTGGAGGGCACCTAGCTCCGTCTGTGACCACACTTCCGACCAGAGGGATGGACCAGCCCGGCTCTGCGGGCCCCTCCTGGGGCTGCACCAAGTACCTTGTCCCGCCGCAGCCGACCACGGCTGTTCTCTCTGCTCAGGAGCACCTCGTCCCTCACCAGGAGGAGCTCAGATGCCAGCTGCTTCTGGCAGGCGGCCAGCACTGACATCACGCTCTCTCGTCCCACCAGACCTGCACCTCCCGGAGCCTCACAGCCGGGGGCTGGCTGCTGATGGTCCTTCACGAGGCTCTGCGGTGACGGGGAGAGCGACACGCGTCAGACGCAGAGCTGAGCCTGGCCGGGAGCCAGCGTGCAGTGAGGCGGGGATGGGGCTGTGCACAGCTGGGGCTGCCCAAGAGCCCG
>NW_004444064.1:2027746-2029799 GCF_000243295.1 Trichechus manatus latirostris
CCTGCACCTCCCGGAGCCTCACAGCCGGGGGCTGGCTGCTGATGGTCCTTCACGAGGCTCTGCGGTGACGGGGAGAGCGACACGCGTCAGACGCAGAGCTGAGCCTGGCCGGGAGCCAGCGTGCAGTGAGGCGGGGATGGGGCTGTGCACAGCTGGGGCTGCCCAAGAGCCCGTGTGCAGTGAGGCGGGGATGGGGCTGTGCACAGCTGGGGCTGCCCAAGAGCCCGCGTGCAGTGAGGTGGGGATGGGGCTGTGCACAGCTGGGGCTGCCCTCGAGCCAGCGTGCAGTGAGGCGGGGATGGGGCTGTGCACAGCTGGGGCTGCCCCACAGACCATAACACCCACAGGATGTCCCTGCCCACACCGCCCACAGGATCCCCACACCACACCACCCACAGGGACCTGGAGGTCAGAGGGGTCAGCTGTGGCACTCCTCCACAGGCTGTGGCCATCACACCGCCTTTGTCCTAAGGGGACACAGGGCCGAGCACGTGGCACCAGTAAGGGGCTCTGGTCCTTGGCAGCCCCCATCCCTGCAGCAAGTGCCCGACACCAAGGACGTGGCGCCACCCGGGGGCAGGACGGCAGACAGCACTGGAGCGAGGGTAGCTCATGTCCCACTGAGGCATGAAAACCAGGGACACAGGCTTCTGCTCCCGAAGGAAACACACGTGCCTGAGAGGTCTAATCCTGGGCTGCGTGTGAGAAGACAGGCCCGTGACTGAGAACCAGAGGGGGCAGGGAAGTCTGGACACAGCGGTCACGGCAGCACTGCCCCTTCCCATCGTCCAGAGGACAACGTTCTCACCAGCTGACACCACTAAGCGCTGCGGCAGATTCAGCGGTACGGACAGCGAGACGGCCTCACCGCGCCATGCTGACTGGGGCTGCGCACCAGGCTCAGGGGCCAGGACGCCCACACTGCTCCACATTCACCGCCCACTCACAGCTACCCACTGACAACTGCTTCCCGTCACCATCGGTGACGGAGAAATGCCGTGAAAATTTTTGAAAAGTAGCAAAGTAAGAAAAAATCCCAACTTCCTAGGAGAACTCTGGCCCACCCCCACACCATGCCCAGGAAGGAGGAAGCCCACCTGAGGGTCCTGGCCGTGGGGCACGGTGTGCATCGGCCTGCTACCTCCGTCCTGGTCCGAACCGTTACTACACACAGTCTCGACGGCAGCCGTGCCACTGGGGACTCCGCTCCTGGCACCGGCCTGCCCACGGGCCTGGTGCCGACCCAGCTCCCGCTGGCACAGCAGGAACCGCTGGCTCATGGTCTGCAGCTGGCGGCCGAGATGCGCGCACTGAGCCCGCAGCGCCTGCAGCTCCGGGGGCTCCGCCACCTCAGCCCAGGGCTGCCGCTCCAGGGTGCGTCGGAACCCAGACACCGCCACCAGCATGGCCTCTAGCTCAGCAAGGCGGGCTGCTCTCTGCTTGCTCAGTGCACTGATTTCTAGATCTTTCTCTGAAATCAACGCTTCCTTTTCTCTCAGGGTATCCTCGAACTCCGCCAGGCGGGAGGCCAGCGCCTCCAGTGCGGACTCCTTGAGGGCCACGCTGCGCCTCAGCCCAGCCAGCTGGCGGGTGGCGGCTGCCTCAGCAGCCTGCAGGCTCTGCCCCAGTGCCTCCAGGGCCTGGTGGTGCCCCTGCTCCCGCTCCTCCAGCAGCCGGCACAGGGCCGCCTTGCCCACCAGCGCCGCCTCCAACTCGGCCTGCAGTGCCCACACGTGGGGCCCCGGTTCCGCCAGGTCCTTAGCCACCACCTCACGGGCACCCAGCAGCTCTCGCTCCAGCTCAGTCCGAAGGCTTTCTGCTGGACTGTCGCTGATTTCGGGGGTCACAGGTCCCCCGGGAGAGAGCTCCTTCTGCAGTTTCTCAATGACCTCGTGGAGCTGCTCAATCTCCTCCGCCTTCTCCTTCTGAAGCCGAGCTTGGTTCTCCTGCAGGTTTTCAATAATGGACTTCAACTCTTCCACTTCAGGGCTTCTGTCACACACAGCCTGAGGAGATAGCACATTTCACAGGCAAAATCAACACATCAATTCAG
>NW_004444064.1:2036170-2038796 GCF_000243295.1 Trichechus manatus latirostris
ATCTGTGGTATAGTTATACATTACTGCTCAGCAATAAAAGAAATGAACTATTAATTTACACAACAGCATCGATAAATCTCAAATGCATTATGCTAAGTGACTTTATATAGCATTCTGAAAAGGGAAAACTTCAGGGCTGAAGAACAGATTGGTGGTCGCCAGGGGCTGGGAGTGGAGGATAGGTGATCAGAAAGGAGTGGGGAAAGGGAAGGTTTTGGAGTGATGGAACTGTTCTGTATCTTGACTGTGCACCTGTTAAGACTCATAGACTATAATCCAAAAAGTGATTTACCATGTGCAAATTTTTTAAAAAACTTAAAAATTCTTCTTAATTGTTACATTGAATAATAAGAAATACCTAAAATCAATGACCTAAGTTTCTACCTAAAGAAGCTGACAAGAAAGCAAAAAAATCTAAGGTAAATAGAAGGAAGTAAATAGTAAACATAAAAGGAGAAATCAAAGAAATAGAAATAAAGAGAAAACTAAGACCACCAACAGCTGTGTTTCACTTTGTTGTACCCAGGGTTGCCACGAATCAGAGCAGACGCAATGGCAATCAACAACGACAAAAGAACAAAATTCCAGACAAAGTATCTGGGATTGTCTTCACAAAACTTTCTATTCTTAATGAAACTAAAATGCTTTCCTTATCACATGAACTATTTTTAATATTTATGAATTCTTAATATCTAAAATCATACTCACATGGCAAATTCTAGAGCACTAAGGACAAATAACAGATATAATCTCCTTTAAACAATCAGTCACCAGTTTTAACGGCGTTCCTTGAAGTAACACACAAGGATAACGATTTTTAAATTTTGCCAAGTCTACAAGATACCAGATTAACATCCCAGCAGCCTCTGGCGCTGGAAATGTGGAGAAGGAGAAACTGCAGATGAAACTGCCCCTTTTGGCCCCACCATCTCCCCCAGCCTCACGCCCTCCTCCAAAACTGATGAGAACAGTATAAACTTTGTGAGGACAGGAATCACTGTCACCTAGAAACCCAGAGGCCCTGTGGATCCCCAGAGCACACGCACACACTTGCGCCCAGAAGAACCTGCGCCCCGACGTCAGGAAGGGCCTCACCTCTCTCTCCACGGACTCTCCCGACCCATCCGGCTGCACCTGCAACTGCTCCCTCATGGACACGATCTCCTCTTCTTTGCTGTGCAGAAATGCCTGTGGAAGTGATGATGATGATGACACAGAGGCAATGCCACGTGAGAGATTCTCGCCACCGCAGACGGGAGACACCCTAACAAGCCTGCAGTTTACATACTAACACTCAGCTGCAAACCGTGTTTCCATTGAAGTGCCTTCTGTTTAAAATGACCTATTAGTTCGGTTTCTAAAAATCCATTACAGTATTTCCCAAGACGGTTTGTTTCAGAGCAATCACCAGTCTAAGTCAGGTGCTCTCTCACCTGCTTCTCATCCACCAATTCAGGAAGAGTTCCCATGCAAAGGAGCACTGGCTACTAGGGTAGCTCGGCCTCAACCTCCCTTCACTGCAGATACAGGTATGCGTCACTTAACGTCCATGATACGTTTTGTGAAACAGGTCGTAATGTGATTTGGATGTTGTGGGAACACCTGTGTCCATGGGGGCGCAGGGCTTGCAGGTGCACTGGCTTCAGGGGCTGATGTGCGGCACGCAGCCTGGGCAGCTCCCGTGCGCATAACTCAGGTGAACGCTTGGCTGGGTCCCACCCAGCTATTGTCCGGTTGTGGCCACCTTCTCTGCTAAGCCAGCTGCAGGGACGGCCAGCTCACCCAAGAGAACCCGCCCGGGGAGGAGACCATGTGGGCCAAGGGGGCTGAGGGCACCCGAGTCAGGGCTGGGGCATTGGGGCACATATCTGTCCATCGGCGCCCTACAGGACCACAGCAGGCAACACGCGGGGACTAGAAGGGCCAAGTCATGGGAGCCACGGGGGACCGGGGCAGGGAGTTTGGGCCTGCGCCTCTATCACCACAGACTAGGTGGCTTCCAGGCCGTGCACAGAGCCGGACAAAGTGGGGCTCCAACCTCAAGACAGGGGTCTGGCATCCTGGCACTCAGACACCTGGTTGCCCCGGCCCATGGACGTATACGCAGTGGGACACTGCCCAAACAGACGTTAAGAGGCACATACCTACACTTTAAAATCGTGCAGATGCTGCCTGGATGTGGGTCAGGCAGTAAATCACGACACTTCCTAGAATTTCTCTCAAGGCTGTTACTTCGTTCACCGGACCTGTGCCAGGGGCACCACACACAACGATTCTAATCTTAATTTGTTTCAAGGCCACCTTTGAAGGGTACATTTTCTTTATAACTTTGAAGAGTGTCTACAGCATACAGAGACTGCTTTTAATTTCTGCTTCAAACGTACAGTTACATTAAAATAATAGGGAAGATTTAAAATTAGATATTTTTAATCATGCTGGTGTGAAGGATAACAATGAGTGACCATCTACTAAAACAAACCTTCTCTTCCAGAAAGACCCCACCCTGTCAGGGCCTACACCAGTCTTTACTAAAACAAGCCCCCCACGCAGGTCAGGGCCTACACCAGTCTTTACTAAAACAAACCCCCACCCAGGTCAGGGCCTACACCAGTCTTTACTAAAACAA
>NW_004444064.1:2038967-2048474 GCF_000243295.1 Trichechus manatus latirostris
GTCAGGGCCTACACCAGTCTTTACTAAAACAAGCCCCCCACCCCGGTCAGGGCCTACACCAGTCTTTACTAAAACAAGCCCCCCACCCTGTCAGGGCCTACACCAGTCTTTACTAAAACAAGCCCCCCACCCTGTCAGGGCCTACACCAGTCTTTAATAAAACAGGCCCCACCCCTGTCAGGGTCTACACCAGTCTTCACTGAATCAAGCCCCCCACCCACAGTTTGGACTCGTTTCCTGCCACAGTGCCGTCATTAAGGAAGTGCCTCTCCCAGCATTTCCCTCCAGTAAAAGTCACAGCTGCAAACGGTGGCGTTCTGTGCAGGAAGCAGGAGCAGTGGCATTTACTGGTTGGGGACCACTGGGTTCCCCGCTCAGGATCCCACAGGCGGCTCCTCTTGCACTTCCAAGCCCTGCCCTGGCCGCCAGCCTCAGAGGGGAGTCAGGTGTGGCCGGAGTGACCTGCCAGATCTCCAGGGAGGGGGCTCGTGTGGGTCTGGAACAGCTCAAGGTTCCGTCTCTCTGGTGTGACTGTCTACAGTCAGCCGTGCACTCAGAGAACAGCCCAGACACGCGGCTCACAGAGGGTCGTGCAGCTCACCTTCAAGTGGGCATTCTCCTCTTGAAGTTCCCGGAGGCTGGCAGCGGTATGCTGGGCCTGCACATCTAGTTTTAAGGTCAGATGTAATATTTCCTCATTTTTACTCGCTAAATTATCTTTAACTTCTTCTAGCTGTTCTTTTAAGTCCAAAACCTTCATTAAAATGAAAGAATGGAAGTATTAATAATTTTCTAATATCCACTTAACTTAGACCAGACCAGACCAGACCCATTGCCATCAAGTCAATTCCGACTCACAGTGACCCTACAGGACAGAGTAGAACTGCCCCATAGGGTTTCCAAGGAGTGGCTGGTGGATTCAAACTTAACCACTGTGCCACCAGGGCTTAACTTAATCATTATTAAAATAGTTGTAAAAGTTTAAAAAAGACATGCCCAAAACATTTATCACCAAGAGCACATGGTGGTCATGATCCACCAGCCCCATGGAGGGAGCCCGGGACCCCGGACGGCAGTGCCGGGGGGCCAGCACTTGCCTCTCTCTTGCACTGTGGCTGCCCCTCGGGCGCCGCCTCTGGCTGTGCTTCTGTGCCCCCAGCAGGGCTGCCTGCAGGAGGCACATGGCATTTGGCCTCCTCTAGTTCAGTCTGCAACGCAGACACCAGAATCAAGTGATTCATCTGCTGTTTCTTTAATAACTCTTTATCCTACTTAAAAAAAACAAACAAACATTATTTTAGGCAAGTGTTTAAGGAATCAGGTACCTCACACTGCTGTCCTTAAGGTATATGCCACCCTCAGCTTTCTACAGCCCAGCCGTCACTGCACCTCTGACCCCCCTCCCCGTCCCCGCGGCACCTGTGACTCCCCAGCACATCATCCACAGCGCCTGGCCGCGCCCCAGCGTCGAGATCCACCAAGAAAACCAGTGTGTGCCTGTGGCGCTGAGGTGAGGGCTGATCCTGACTAATTATTCAACGAGGCACAAAAATATTCACTGGACTGTCACCAATAAAAAAACACTGCAAAGACCCAGCCAAAGAATAGCACCATGGTTAATGGTGGAGCATACAGTATTAACAGCCCATTGAAAAGTTTTTCAAAGAACGTTTAATACAGAAAGAATGCCCGTAACATATCAAGTGGGAAGAAATAGGCTACAAAGTTGCTCCAACTTCATAAGACCAAAAAAAGGATGTTTTCTATCCTCTCAACACAGATGGTTTCAATGCCGTGAAGGAGCAACTACCTTCCCTGAGGGGCCCTTTGCCCTTAATAAGCTTAAGGAATGTTTGCTGAATGAATAAATGAGTGAGTGAATGAACGAGTGAATGAATGAACTAGTGAATGAATGAATGAACAAATGAATGAGTGAGTGAACAAGAGAACATGTGAATGAGTGAGTGAACAAGTGAATGAATGTGTAAAACAGCCCCCACTGGAGACATAATCCAAACAGGATGTGGCTACAGGACACGGCAGCCCTCCAGTGACTGGGTCAGACGAGATGCCAGGGGATGGGGAGATGCTGGGTGTCCTGTCCCGAGATGCTAACAGCGGAAACACAGCATGGCCTCAAGAAGAAACCTGAGTTCACATAAAGGTCCTCATCGGCATTTATGATAAAAGCTCTCCTATTATCCTTGAGGACTCCCTGGATAGTGCAGTTAACACGCTCAGCTGCTTCCAAAAGGTTGGCGGTTCAAGTCCACCCAGAGGTACCGAGAAGAAAGGCCTGGCCTTCTGCTTCCAAAATATCAGTCACTGAAAACCCTACGGAGCATGGTTCTACTCTGACACACATGGGGTTGCCATGAGTTGGGGTCAACCCAACAGCAGCTGAGAGACTGAGGTTCTCCTTGAAGCAGGACTTACATCTTGGGGCCAAACTACCAATAAAATTGCTGACTGAACCTTACTTTTCAAGTAACCTTTCAACTTCCTGCAACAAAAGTCAAAACTTAAATCCATTTCAACCCTCTGGTGACCCAATTATTTTCTGCTTTGAATTTTTTGTTCATACCGTGTTTTCATTAATGGAAGCATACTGAACCATTGAGTGTGTCTGAATTTCTGCTAAGTAGTATGGATTTTTTTCCTTACCACCTTCCACAAGCCTACCCTAAGTGATGAGTGGTACATATGAAGCATCACGAGTTACACCACAGATTCCCCACTGGCGTCTATTGGTACATATGTGGAACAAATAAAAATGTTCCAAATTCCCATTTTTCTGACCAAAAATTCAGACACCTCATCCAATACCCTATAAAAACAGTAATTTGCAGCACACGCCTGTCTCTTCAGTTTCAAAGAGTCATAAAGGTCCCTGCCTTGGGGCCTCACGCACTGTCAGTGGTACAGCAGCTTCCCAATAAACCCCAGAGGCTAAAAAAGCTCATGGTCGCTGTATGTACCACCGGGCACAATGGGGTTAACTAACATGAATGCTCAGAAAGGAGGGGCGAGTTGCGAGTTGCTGACTGGGGACGGAGGAGCTCGGCGCTCCGCCAGGCTCCTGTCCCTCCAACAGTAAGATGGCATCACTCAGGTTCAGCGCCCCAGGTTCAGGCTCAACGTTCAGAGACAAACACCCACACCTGCACACACCAGCTCAGAACGCCGCGCTACAATGTGTGAAGACTGTCCCTGGAGATATCTGCCTTCAGGAGCTGATGTAAACTCCTGGACTCAAAAGTTAAAATAATTATAACCAGCTCTAAGCACAGTAGTCGATGCAATAGTAAGTTTTTTAACACTAAAACTTTAAATATTTACTTTGTGAAATTACTAAGGAAAAATTCCGTGTGCCTGAGAGGTGGAGGAGTGTCCCCTACACTGGTGTGAATCCCACCGGAGCAAATACCGGCCCCCGAGAGGTCCGAGCAGACCAGCCTAGCCCCCGCCCCGTCCGAGGGCCTGCTGCACGGGCACAGAAGAAAGGAAAGCCGCTCAGCTAAGACAGAGGGGTGCTCGCCTGCTGTGACTCTTCCCCAATCCTCCTCTGCGTCTCCAGCTCTTTCTGGAGCTGGGCTGCCCTCCTGCCAGCCTCCGCGACCGCCGCCTCGAGGCGCTGGATCTCCTCCCGTTGCACCGCCAGCCACCTGTCGGCCAGCTCCTTCTTCACAGCCAGCTCATTAAACCCGTCTGACTTCTCCCTTAACTTTTCCTGTAACAATTCAACCTAAAACAACAACCAAAAAAGCTTGAGAAATGTAAGAGGTTGTGAGAAACGAAAACACGTATCTTCCAAACAAAAAGCACACAACACGGTGGGTGGGCAGACGACAGGCCCTCCGTATTTCCCACCGTGCACACGACGAAACCTCATGGAAGGGCAAGTGAGGCTTTCCAAGCTGGGCAGGCTTCCCTAATAAAGACACGGAGATGAAAATCGTTTAACAGGACGCAAAATCTGTTATGAAAATACAATGTACTTTGTCGGCAGAAGGCTATGGCTGGGGCTGGGTGGTAACGCAGAGGTTTGAGAAGCGAGCTGGCATTGCCACCTTTGCTTCCACCAACTCCGGCCGCAATGGAGACCAGTTTAACGCTCAAAGAAATAACAGTAAACGCAACGCACAGGTGCAATTTCCTTCCCAATTTGATAGTTGATGACATGAAAGGGCAACAATCTCTTGCATTTCTTGACATGCTTGTTCATGCGAAGGCTTCTGGGGGACAATAATTGTATCAGGCTATGTTTAACAAAAGAACAAGGGTCTCCATGTATTTTTAGAACTGCTTACTGATATATCTGGGATTCATTTCCAAATAATCCTGTGGGCAGGGATGTGGAGAAACAGGGTCCCTTGTACACTGTTGCTGGGAATGTAAGATGGTGTGGCTGCTCTGGAAAGCAGTCTGGCGATGTCTCACGGACTAAGCACACAACTGCCACACGACCCGGCAACCGCATTCGTCCCAGAGAAGTCGAGACTTGCGTACACGCAAACACCTGTCCACAGATATCTGTAGCAGCTTTATCCACAACAGCCAAAACCTGGGAAACACCTGGATGTTTTCCGCAGGTGAATGGCTAAACAAACGCTGCAACAGAAAGAACGGACTACTAACAGGGAACAACTCCTAACACACGGATGGCTCTCTAGGGTTACACTGGGCAGGAAACACCCATCCCAAAGGGTCACACACCACATCATCCCATTTATATAAACCAAAACACCAAACTCGGTGTCATCGAGTCGATCCCGACTCATAGCAACCCTACAGGACACAGCAGAACTGCCCCACAGGGTTTCCAAGGAGCGGCTGGTGGATTTGAACGGCTGACCTTCTGGTGAGCAGCCGAGCGCTTAACCACTGCGCCACCAGGGCTCTTCTATTTTATACTAAAAAAAAAAAAGAAAAATCCGTTGCCGTGGAGTCGATTCTGACTCACAGCAACCCTACGGGACAGAGTAGAACTGCCATAGAGTTTCCAAGGAGCGGTTGGTGGATTTGAACTGCCAACCTTTTGGTTAGTAGCCTGAGCTCTTAACCACTAAACCACCAGGGCTCCCTCCATTTCTATAGCATTCTTGAAATGAGACAGTTACAGGAATGGAGAAGAGACGAGAGGTTGCCAGGGGTTAAGAAGGGAGCGGCTGTGGGAGGAAGGGGGTAAGGCTATAAAGGCCACACGGGGCACCCCTGTGGGGACAGACTGCTGCGTCCTCACTGCACCAGGGTCCGTATCCTGGGTGTGACATACTACACCTTTCTTAGGTGTTCCCACTGGGGAAGCTGGGGAAAGGGGACATGGGATCTCTCTGTATTACTGCTTACAACCACGTGCGAATGTACAATTATTCCAAAATAAAAGGTTAATTTAAAAAAGAATAAGCAGATTAACTAGTGTCGCATCAGACAACAGGAAGCAGTTATAGTCCCAAGCAAAAGGGTACCCGAGAAACAAGCGTGACAAGGCTGGTCCTGGTCCAGCCACACAGGGAGGGGCAGCTGGACGGGGGCCATGGGGTGGGGGGAGGCAGGGCTTGGTCCTTACCTCTTCACTCGGCTGCGTGCTCTGCTGTTTTCACGGACATGGAAGACAAACAGGAGAGAGGGTAAGACTTACGAGTGTCCCGGAGCACATCTCCCCCACCCCAGGCTCTGTGGCAGCGGACTTACGTGGCCGTCGTGGGCCCCCGTGGCCTGGGGCCGGGTCGCCTGCCGCAGCTCCTCCTCCAGCCTCTGGATCTCCTGCTGGAACTCATCACGCTCATGCTCCCGCTCCGCAGCCTGCTCCTGTCACGAGAGCAGCCGTGTGACCGCTTCCTTCCAGACGCAACGGCAGACTTTACTGCAAGCATGTCTGTCCCCCGGTCATGTCCACCCATCTTCCAGGGACCCTGAGGGGCATGACGTCAGGGGATGGGCCTGCCTAGAGCTGCTGCGGCTTCATGCCTCCATGTTGGATACCGACTTTCTACTTCACACAAGCGTCTGCCCACCCTAGACTGTGTCAGCATCCCTTTTGTACATCGGGGTAAGTAAAGAGCAGCCCGTTACACAGGAGGCCGCAGCGGCTCTCACGCTCTGATAACGACAAAGGAAATGACACGTGGACAGCTGTTTGCGAGCACAGGTTCAGGAAAAACCCAGGATGGCACCCCGTCAACAGCAGGCCCCCAGCTCTGCTCAGCCAGGGCCACAGGGCACGCCCACGGGACACGTCCCCAGCACATAAGAAGGGATGTGCCGAGAGACAGCCCGTGAGATGATGATCTGATGGGGAATTACAGATTCATCTCCCCGGTCAGCCTGCAGACGCCTCCTTGGTGGTCAGGGAAGAAGTTCGGGTGACAGCAAAGGAAGGCGCATGTCATGAAACGGGGCACAGTGCACGGTCTTGTTTGTCTTCAGGAAAAACTTTGGGTTTTTACTCTCACTGAAGTACAGAATGTAGTCCCTGGGGGTACAAACGGTTAACATGCTCGGCTGCTAATCGAAAGGTTGGAGATTCTAGTCCACCCAGAGGTGTCTCAGAAGAAATATCGAGGGAACTGCTTCAAAAAATCAAACGCTTAAAACTCTGCGGAGCACAGTTCTACTCTGACGCACATGGGGTCACCATGAGTTGCAGTCAACTCGGCGACAAACGGTTTGTAAGCACAGACTATCCAGAAACCCTGGGCTCCCGTTACACAGGGCGGTACCCGATGGGGCAGCGTTATATATGGCTTTCTTGGCTTTATTTGGATCACTGTGATTTCCTAAGGAGCCTGAGTTATTTACGTGCCAGAAACAAGATTTCACAGCCTATGATAGTAAGTTTCCAACAGAGAAACCCGGCTGGCACCTTGATAAAGTGACCAGCCCAATGCCGTCGATGGCGGTAATGACACCCACACAGCTGCCGTGCGCCCTCCCCACCGGGTCTTCCCGCTCGAGCCGCCATCGAAAGGCACCTGACGCCCAAGTGAGGGGCACAGCAACCTAGGGGCCCACACTTCCCCAACACCAAGGTCGTGACAAACACTCCCGCTGCAGGGGCTAGAGACGCACCAGCGGAGCCTGTGGGGAGCTGGATGGACTGCCCAGCCAGCAGACTCAGCGGACGCTACGGAGACACCTAGGAACACCTAGCGTGGACCGTCAGCTAGGGAGCGGCACCATCTCGAGCTAAGACCTTCTCATCTTGATAACGGGACTGTGGTTATGAACGTGAATGCCCATATCCTCAGGAAGCACACATTTAGAGGTAAAGGCAGACTGTCTGCCACTTACACGCAAAACGGTTCAGTAGAAAGTGGTGCGTGTGTGTGAGCCACATCCCCAAATCCTGAGGCAAAGTCAGCTGGAAAACGACAGGTGGCTCAGGAATTGGATGAATCTGAGTGACGGGTATAGGGAATTTTCTGTGTTACTCTACTTTTCGTAAGCTTGAAACTGTCTCAAAATAAAGTTAAAAACGGTTATTTGAGGGATGCCATGGACTGAACTGTGTCCTCCAAAAAGGTAACATTATGTTCTAACCCCCGCACCTGCAAACATGACCTTATTTGGAAACGGTTTTTGAAGATGTTATCGGTTAGCATGAGGTTGTGCTGGAGCGCGTGGGCCCTAACCCTACGCGGTTGGTGTGCTCATAATAGGGGAGAAGAGACAGATACAGACACCCAGGAAGATGGCCGTGTGAGGACAGAGGCAGACTGGAGGGATGCATCTACAAAGCCAAACAACGCCTAGGATCACTGCTGTCACCAGAAGCTGGGAGACAGCATGGAACAGCTCCTACCTCAGAGCCTCAGAAGGAATCGACACAGCGCACGCCCTGACCTGGGCCTCCCGGGGTTATGAGAAAATACACCTCTGCTCCGTCAGCCCCCAACCCCCATGTGCCACGCTGTGCTCTACAGCAGCCCAGGGCAGTGACACGAAACACACAACGGTGTCTCAATGTGACAGTCCGCAGAGGGACGCACGCCCTTACGTCCATGAACTGCCGCTGGCTGCGCAGGTGCTTGTCCAGAGACGCCATCTGCTGTTTCAGGGCAGCGACCTCCTCTGCATGCTGGGCACACGCCTGGTGCCGGGACACCTGCTCCTCTAACTCGGACTCCAGCATCCGCAACTGGGACAGCAAGGCAGCGCGGTCCTTCTCACACTGCTTCCTGGTCTCCAAGTGCTCCTCTGTCAGACACTCCACCTCCTTCCGGAGACCTGAAGGGCAAAGAACCGACGTGGAGGAAAATGCCCAGGACTCAGAACACGGCACTTCCTAAAGCAACTGGCACTGCCCACCCGCTGCCTAACAGAAGTGGAGACAGATGGACAGACTCCACCACCCAGAGCCACCTGGTGAGTGCCAGGACCAATGTGGAGACAGACAGACTCCACCACGCAGGGCTGATGGTGACTGCCGGGACTGATGTGGAGATAGATGGACAGACTCCATCACGCAGGGCTGATGGTGACTGCCGGGATTGATGTGGAGATAGATGGACAGACTCCATCACGCAGGGCTGCCCGGTAACTTCCAGAACCGACACGGAGACAGACAGATAGACTCTACCATACAGGGCTGACAGTTACTGCCAGGACCAGCGCGGAGACAGACAGACACCACTGTGTGGGCCTGATGGGGACGGCAGAACAGACGTGGAGACAGGCAGACTCCACCATGCGGGGTCACCCGTGACTGCCGAGGTGGAATCCTCCCTGCTCAGTGGACCCAGATGCAGACGGCACAAGGCTGCCCCAACGCGAGAAAAACTGCATCCAGCCTCCCTTGCAGCGAGGGGTGGAGGCTATGAGACCAAGTCTTGGCTGTGGAGGTGAGCACAAGGCCTGTGAAAGCTCCAATTCCCTCAAAGACGCTGCCTGCCCCCTTCCCTCTGTGCTTTCCCTTCTTCCTGGGGAGCGGGCGAGCAAGGTGGCCGCATGAGCACGCCGGGGTGCCTGTGTCTGCCCCAGAGCCAAGCCTGCGTCCAGCTGACCTGTCCGCTACTTACCAAACACCCACTTAAAATAAACACAAATTACTCTTGTCAAAAAATTACACCTTCTAAACCAAAATGGCCTAAAATAAAAGTGCGTACAGTCTGAGATGCGTCTGCCAGTCTGTCGTACCGTGGGGGCTTGTGTGTTGTGATGCTGGAAGCTATGCCGCCGGTATGCAAATACCAGAAGGGTCACTCATGGTGGATAGGTTTTAGGTGAGTTTCCAGACTAAGACAGACAAGGAAGAAGGAGCCGGTGGTCTACTTCTGAAAAGAATTAGCCAGTGAGAAACTTGCGAATAGCGGTGGTACGCCGTCGGATACAGTGCCAGGAAACGGACCCCTCAGGATGGAAAGCACTCAAAACATGACTGGGGAAGAGCTGCCTCCTCAACGTACAGTTGACCTTAATGACATGGACGGAGTCAAGCTTTCAGGACCTTCATTTGCTGAGGTGGCATGACTCGAGAAGAAACAGCTGCAAACATCCATTAATAAT
>NW_004444064.1:2048574-2050452 GCF_000243295.1 Trichechus manatus latirostris
GGGATTGATGTGGAGATAGATGGACAGACTCCACCACCCAGAGCCACCTGGTGAGTGCCAGGACCAATGTGGAGACAGACAGACTCCACCACGCACGGCTGATGGTGACTGCCGGGATTGATGTGGAGATAGATGGACAGATTCCATCACGCAGGGCTGCCCGGTAACTTCCAGAACCGACATGGAGACAGACAGATAGACTCTACCATACAGGGCTGACAGTTACTGCCAGGACCAGCGTGGAGACAGACAGACACCACTGTGTGGGCCTGATGGGGACGGCAGAACAGATGTGGAGACAGGCAGACTCCACCATGCGGGGTCACCCGTGACTGCCGAGGTGGAATCCTCCCTCCACAGTGGACCCAGATGCAGACGGCACGAGGCTGCCCCAATGCGAGAAGAACTGCATCCAGCCTCCCTTGCAGCGAGGGGTGGAGGCTATGAGACCAAGTCTTGGCTGTGGAGGTGAGCACAAGGCCTGTGAAAGCTCCAATCCCCTCAAAGACGCTGCCTGCCCCGTTCCCTCTGTGCTTTCCCTTCCTCCTGGGGAGCGGGCGAGCAAGGTGGCCACATGAGCACGCCGGGGTGCCTGTGTCTGTCCCAGAGCCAAGCCTGCATCCAGCTGACCTGTCCACTACTTACCAAACACCCACTTAAAATAAATGCAAATTACTCTTGTCAAAAAATTACACCTTCTAAACCAAAATGGCCTAAAATAAAAGTGCGTACAGTCTGAGATGCGTCTGCCAGTCTGTCGTACTGTGGGGGCTTGTGTGTTGTGATGCTGGAAACTATACCGCCGGTATGCAAATACCAGAAGGGTCACTCATGGCGGATAGGTTTCAGGTGAGTTTCCAGACTAAGACAGACAAGGAAGAAGGAGCCGGTGGTCTACTTCTGAAAAGAATTAGCCAGTGAGAAACTTGTGAATAGCGGTGGAACGCCGTCGGATACAGTGCCAGGAAACGGACCCCTCAGGATGGAAAGCACTCAAAACATGACTGGGGAAGAGCTGCCTCCTCAACGTACAGTTGACCTTAATGACATGGATGGAGTCAAGCTTTCAGGACCTTCATTTGCTGAGGCGGCATGACTCGAGAAGAAACAGCTGCAAACATCCATTAATAATCGGAACATGGAATGTATGAAGTATGAATCTATGAAAACTGGAAATCATGAAAAATGAAATGGAATGCATAAACATCAATATCCTAGGCATTAGTGAGCTGAAATGGACCGGTACTGGCCATTTTGAATCAGACAATCAAATGGTCTACTATGCCAAGAACGACAAATTGAAGAAGAATGGTGTTGCGTGCATCGTCAAAAAGAATATTTCAACATCTATCCTTAAAATGCTGTCAGTGATAGGATAATATCCATACGCCTACAAGGAAGACCAGTTAATACAACTATTATTCAAATTTACGCACCAATCACTAAGGCCAAAGATGAAGAAACTGAAGATTTTTTTACCAACTTCTGCAGGGTGAAATTGATCAAACATGCAATCAGGATACATTGATAACTACTGACGATCACAATGCCAAAGTTGGAAACAAACAAGAAGGATCGGCAGTTGGAAAATATGGCCTTGATGACAGAAACGATGCCAGAGACCACATGATAGAATTTCGCAAGACCCACGACTTCTTTATTGCAAATTTCTTTTTCACCAACATAAACAGTGACCATACACGTGGACCTCACCAGACAGAATACACGGGAATCAAATCAACTACATCTGTGGAAACAGACAATGAAAAAGCTGAATCTCATCAGTCAGAACAAGGCCAGGGGCTGACTGTGGAACAGGCCATCAATTGCGCATACACAAGTTTCAGCCGAAACTGAAGAAAATTAAAACAAGTCCAT
>NW_004444064.1:2052152-2055589 GCF_000243295.1 Trichechus manatus latirostris
TGACACCTCTGAATTGTGCTGTTGGCGAACAATATTGAATATACCATGGACTGCCAAAAGAATGAACAAATCTGTCTTGGGGAAAGTACAACCAGAATGCTCCTAAGAAGCAAGGATGGGGAGACTATGTCTCACATACTTTGGACGTGTTATCAGGAGGGATCAGTCCCTGTAGAAGGACATCACGCTTGGTAAAGTACAGGGTCAGCGAAAAAGAGGAAGACCCTCAGTGAGATGGACTGACACAGTGGCTGCAACAATGGGCTCAAGCGTAACGATTGTGAGGATGACATGGGACTGGGCAGTGTTTCGTTCTGGTGTACACAGCGTTGCTATGAGTTGGCATCGACTCGACGGCACCCAACAACAACAGTCTGAGAAGAACACACCCGGGCTCTCCCAGACAACACAGCAGCAACTCCCAGTAGCTATGTCTTCACATTCATTCTCCTGTATGGAAAAGCCCACAGACCTGAACACAATGTCCAGTGAGTGCCAGCAGAAGCTTCCTACGGCAAATCCGCTCACAGTAAAGGCACCCTCCAGGTGCCCAGAGCTGCAACAGTCTCTTGGAGGAAAAGTTCATCAAAAGCCGATCTCAAACACACCAGGTGATGAGGCCCACTCCCGTATATGAGCTAATGGGCAAGTATGGATAAAATCCATCCCAAAGGAAACCATAAACTAACAAGAATCTACAGGGAAACCTGTGAGAGCTGGAACTCAACGGGACTGCTTTGTCTTCTCAGGTCTCAAAAGTTTTCTGCCTTTGACAGGGTACAGTCTTACCATTTTTCCATTGCTCCTTTTAGTAGAAAATATTTGAGTTTTCCTTTTCTAACAGGCTTCTGCCTTACACATGTTCAGGCTTTTGCAGGTTTTACTGTATAAAAAAGGAGACTTCATTTCTGATTGGACCCCTGGTGGTGCAATGGTTAAGTGCTCAGCTGCTAACCAAAAGGTTGGCAGTTCGAATCCAGCAGCCACTCCTTGGAAACCCTGTGGGGTGGTTCTACTCTGTCCTATAGGGTCGCTGTGAATCGGAATCAACTCGCCGGCAATGGGTTTTTGGTTTGGTTACCTCCGACGGACCCTGAAGTGTCAAACTACCCAAGAACTGAAATGTTGAAGTCATAGGTTTTCATTTCTATTTCACCAGCTCTCAAAACTTACTTTGGTTTGTAAAAATCTATGCCAATCTTTTATGACAAACTATCACTACCGTTAATATAAAGCTTTCTGTAAATATTCATGCCAACACACAGCCATTAATGACGGTAAATTAGCATCAAACATGCAGCTACAGCGATGTCATCTGCAATCCCTCCGGGTGTGGAATCACAGTGGTCTAGGTGTCTCAACAGTGGTGCTACGTCGGCATGGAGCTCCCTGCTTGAAGAGGGTGTCACCTCTCCCCAAACACTGAAGGGCGCACGCACAAGCAAAGGCGCTGAGACTGTGCGCCTGACCCAGCAGTGAGCAGGCACCCTGGACGGAACCAAGCCCGAGAGCTCCGCAGAGCCCGTGCAGACACGAACGCCTGCAATCAGCGCGCACAGACTTCAGCTTGGTGCCTTAGAGAAACACCTGCATTTCTCGGGAGCACTCACACTGACTCCTTAGACTAAGGCATCGTTACTAAGGGTATCACGGTCTGCCGCCACCACTCGGAGGCACTTTCCCTTCACTGCAATAGCATGCAAACTCTGAATCAAGCAGGAAGAGCACACGTCACAGAGAAATCACTTGCTTATTTTACAAACCTGAATCCTTCGGCACTACAGTGACAGGAACGTCTATGAGTCAAAACATACAAACATTCACAGAAATAAACATAAGAACGTACGACCTTGAATATCGAAACTCAGGAACTAGAGGAGGGAGAAGGTCAGTAGCAAGACTCGGGGAGTACCTGGTATCAGACCATCTCCAGACACAAGCGCCCCCCAGCCCGCCGCCCTCTCGCTCACATCACTGAGGCTCCTGTTCCAGGACTTAGGCATCGACCGCTAAAGGGACAAGGAGGGAGCAGGACAGTCCGCAGCGCTAAGGCAGCCATCTCCAGCTCTCAGCTGTGTGATGACGATACACGCAGCAGAAAAGGGGGACCCTGAAACACAGTGTTCCACCCCCCTGGGGAAGGGAGGCCTCGTGGAACCAGGCCCCACAGAGGGGGGTGGCCTGGAGACCCCGCGCAGTGGGGTGGGGAGGGACTGGGACAAGCTGCCCCAGCCCTTCAGTTGGTGCCCCAGGCAGCCGTCGCGGCCCGGCGGACGGGTCAGGGTGGAGTGGGCCCGGGTTCAAGACCACCTCCAGAGCTGAGAAGCCACCACAGGTATACAGGCCCAGGGCTCCCAGGACACATAATCTGACACTCAAATGTCGTCAGTAACTACTTCCATTTTTATAATCACTGGGAAAGCCACACTGGGCACCTGTGCAGGGACCTGGCCGAGGGCCACCACATCTACCTAGACCTGTCAGCTCCTCTGAAGGCATTAATCCTTCCCCCATGCTCAGAAAGTGGAGGTCAGCTCTCTCTTCCAGCGGCCAAACAGCAGGATCCTGCACAGCCCACGTCCACTCAGTCCACAACTGCTTGCTAAGCATCTGCCAGGCGAGGCCCTCAAGGGTGCATACTGTCTGAAGGACAGTAGGACCCGACCACAGCATTGGGGAGGGACGGGGGAGGGACAAAATCACAACACACACGCATGTGCACATCCATGCATACATGCACACACACGCACACACACGCACAGGCATCCACGAGCGTGCACATAATAAGCAACTGCACCCACATGCGCGCACACACTGATCCCATCTCCACAAAGCAGAGGGAACGGTCTGATGCCCATGTTCCTATGGCCCGGAAGCTCAGGGCTCCACAGCCAGCATCTCTTACCAGCTTCTCTCTCCTGTGCGCCAGCCGCCAGCACCTCCTTCTGGCTCTGCAGGGCAGCACACTCCTCCTTCAGCCGCGCCTGCTCCTGGGTTGCCACCTGAAGCTGCCGGCCCAGGTGCTCCAGCTCCAAGACCAGGCGCTGCTCTGACTGCTCCTTCTGGTCCAGCGCTGCCTGCAGGTCTGCCCTCTCTTCTTTGAACCCCTCGATGACGCCTACAGAGAAGACCAGGTGAGGCGGGCACCCACCGAGCACAACCAGCACACACCAAGGGCTGTGGCCTGTGCTCTGTCATGTGGCCGACGCCAGCCGGGGAGGGTAGCAGGAAGTGGAGGAGATGCCTGGCCCCCCGAGAGCTGCCCACACACCCAGACCAGCGCCTGTTGGGCCGCCAGACCAGCCCCCCTCGGTCCTGGATCACCCCCTACCCCCCCAGCACATCAAGGCTCATCCCAGCTCAGACCCTGCGAGCACAGAAACAACAAAAAGCAGGGCTTCCTGGTAGAACCTTGGCCCCCAGCGTCGGCTCTGAGC
>NW_004444064.1:2056168-2059783 GCF_000243295.1 Trichechus manatus latirostris
CCTGGTGGAGCTCCCTCCTGAGGTGGTCCCGTCCCAGCCCCTGTGGGAGTTTGTCCAGCTCCCCGCTCACCCTGGGCCTGGTGGCGCTCCCTCCTGAGGTGGTCCCGTCCCAGCCCACCTCATGCCCAGCCCCTGTGGGAGTGGTATCCAGCTCCCCGCTCACTGTGGGCCTGGCGGAGCTCCCTCCTGAGGTGGTCCTGTCCCAGCCCCTATGGGAGTGGTGTCCAGCTCCCCACTCACCCTGGGCCTGGTGGAGCTCCCTCCTGAGGTGGTCCCGTCCCAGCCCACCTCGTGCCCAGCCCCTGTGGGAGTGGTGTCCAGCTCCCCGCTCACTGTGGGCCTGGTGGAGCTCCCTCCTGAGGTGGTCCTGTCCCAGCCCCTGTGGGAGTTTGTCCAGCTCCCCGCTCACCCTGGGCCTGGTGGCACTCCCTCCTGAGGTGGTCCCGTCCCAGCCCCTGTGGGAGTGGTGTCCAGCTCCCCGCTCACTGTGCGCCTGGTGGAGCTCCCTCCTGAGGTGGTCCCATCCTACCCCCACCCCACCCCTTCTCGTGCCCGGCCCCTGGGAGTGTGTCCAGCTCGCCCGCTCACCGTGGGCCTGGTGGAGCTCCCGGGTGAGTGCAGCCGTCGCTGCGCTCTCCTCATTGAGGCAGTCCAGCAGCTCCTTCTGCTTTCTAATGACCTGCGCGGTCTCCTCGTTTTTATAATTAAATTCTTTCTCAAAACGAGAATGAATTTGGCGTGCTTCCTCCAGCTGTTAAAACACATTTGAAAATCAGAATTGCATACCGAAAACAGCCAAAGCTTACATTCACACTACACATGGGTAGAATTCTAGTGAAATCATAAATATTCCACAAGCAGCCATAATCTCAGCGTTCAACACAGGCATACCTTGTTTCACTGCACTTCACTTCATTGCACTTTGCAGATATTGCATTTTTTACAAATTGAAAGTTTGTGGCAACCCTCGTGGAGCAAGTCTATCAGTGCAATTTTTCCAATAGCACGTGCTCACTTCGTGTCTCTGCGTCACATTTTGGTAATTCTTGTAATATTTCAATGTTTTCACTATTATTATATGTTATGGTGATCAGTGATCAGTGATCTTTGGTGTTACTATTGTAATAGGTTTGGGGTGCTACAAACTGCACCCATATAAGACAGAAAACTTAATCAATAAATGTTATACGTGTTCTGACTGCTCCACAGACCGGCCGTTCCCCATCTCTCTCCCTCTCCTCGGGCCTCCCTATTCCCTGAGATACGATGATATTGAAATTAGGCCAGTTAATAACCCTACAATGGCTTCCAAGTGTTCAAGTGAAAGGAAGTCTCACATCTCTCACTTTAAATCAAAAGCTAGAAATGCTTAAGCTTAGTGAGGAAGGCATGTCGAAAGCTGAGACAGGCCGAAAGCTAGGCCTCTTGCACCAAACACTTAGCCAAGTTGTGAATGCCAAGGAAAAGTTCTTCAAGGAAATTAAAAGTGCTACTCCAGAACACACGAATGATAAGAAAGAGAAAGAGCCCTGTTGCTGAAATGGATAAAGTTTTAGTGGTCTGGAAAGAAGATCAAACCAGCCACAACACTCCCTAAAGCCAAAACCTAATCCAGAGCAACAGCCTTCAATTCTGTGAAGGTTCAGAGAAGTTAGGAAGCTGCAGAAGAAAAGTTTGAAGCTAGCAGAGGTTGGTTCATGAGGTTTAAGGAAAGAAACCATCTCCATGACACAGGAGTGCAAGGTGAAGCAGCAAGTGCTGATGCAGAAGCTGCAGCACGTTACCCAGAAGCTCTAGCTAAGATAATTGATGAAGGCGGCCACACTAAACAACAGATTTTCAAGGTAGACGAACAGCCTTACGTTGGAAGAAGATGCCATCTAGGACTTTCATAGCTAGAGAGGAGAAGTCAATGCCTGACTTCAAAGCCTCAAAGGACAGGCTGACTAATAGGGGTTAATGCAGCCGGTGACTTTAAGTTGAAGCCAATGCTCACCTACCACTCAGAAAATCCTCGGGCCCTTAAGAATAGGCTACATCTACTCTGCCTGCGCTCTGAACAGCAAAGCCTGGATGACAGCCCATCTGTTTACAACATGGTTTACTGAATATTTTAAGCCCACTGTTGAGATCTACTGCTCAGAAAAAAAGATTCCTTTCAAAATATTACTGCTCATTGAAAATGCACCTGGTCACCCAAGAGCTTGGATGGAGATGTACAAGGAGATTAATGTTGTTTTCATGCCTGCTAACATAGCATCCATTCTGCAGCCCATGGATCAAGGAGGAATTTCCACTTTCAAGTCTTATTATTTAAGAAATACATTTTGTAAGGCTGTAGCTTTCATAGTAATTCCTCTGATGCACCTGGGCAAAGTAAATGGAAAACCTTCTGGGAAGGATTCACCGTTCTAGACGCCATTAAGATCATTCGTGATTCGTGAGAGAAGGTCAAATATCAACATTAACAAGATTCTGGAAGAAGCTGATTCTAACCCTCGTGGATGACTTTAAGGGGTTCAAGACATAAGTGGAGGAAGTAACCGCAGATGTGACGGAAACAGCAACAGAAATAGAAGTGGAGCCTGAAGATGTGACTGAATTGCTGCAATCTCAGATAAAACTTCAACGGATGAGGAGTTGCTTCTCATGAATGAGCAAAGATAGTGAACTCTTAAGACGGAATCTACTCCTGCTGAAGATGCTGTGAACATTGCTGAACTGACAACAAAGGGTTTAGAATATGACATAAACTTAGTTGATAAAGCAGCAGCAGCGTTTGAGAGGACTGACTCCAATTTTTAAAGAAGTTCTACTGTGGGTAAAATGCTATCATTACACGCTACAGAGAAATCTATCATGAAAGGAAGACTCCATCGATGCGGCAAACTTCATTGTTGTCTTTTTTTAAGAAATTGCCACAGCCACCCCAACCTTCAGCAACCACCACCCTGATCGGTCAGCAGCCTCCACCAGCAAAAAGATTACGACTCACTGAAGGCTCAGATGATAGTTAGCACGTTTTAGCAATGAAGTATTTATTAATTAATGTATGTACGTTATTTTTTAGACATAACGCTATTGCGCACTTAATAGACTACATTGTAAACTTAACTTTTATAGGCTCTAGGAAACAAACGTCGTGTGACTAGCTTTGTTGTGATACTCGCTTTATTGGGGTGGTCTGGAACCAAACCCACAACACCTCTGAAGGATATGCCTGTATTGTGTCAATTGTTAAAGAATCTGAAGTGTGCCTGTATTGTGTCAATTGTTAAAGAATTAAACTTGCTCATTCAATAAATTTTCAAAGAAAAATTGCACACAGACACACAGAAAACATGTCAAAGAACAAATGTGACAGATCAACTGCCCACCAGAGAACCAGGCCACAGGACAGAAACATGCCGGATGGGTGGGAGGGCAGGATACTGGTCTTACTCACCCACATCACACAGGGCCAATGGGGACCAAGGGCCCCTCACCACAGCACACAGATGCTCCCTCCCCAACGTGTGCCCAGCAACGTCTCATATCTTACTCCAGCGGCAGCCCTGCTCCTGCCTCTATGTGCCCGGGGCCTCTCCTTCGACCTCCCCTGCCCCCCCACACCAC
>NW_004444064.1:2059991-2077334 GCF_000243295.1 Trichechus manatus latirostris
CCCTGCACCCCTCTGCGGCCCCCTCTCTTGCCATATCCCGCATCCCCTCACGTTCCCCACGTCTGTGCAGCCACCTCCCTGGGGGGCTCGCGCTGCACGGGGCAGTTTGTATGAACAGAGCAGGCTGACAGCAGCTCATGTCCAGGACAAGTCCACCCTCACTCAGCCCCCCGAGCACACGGGGCAAGGGGCGCTCCAGTGTCACGACATTAGCACATCTGGGTGCTGTGGATGCCCGAGTTCTGAGGCGAGAATGGGGTGAGCAGAGGAGAGGAGGGCACGAAGGGGAAATGGTGCAGGGAAGGCAGTGGGAGGAAACAAGGCAAAGAAACCTCAATTTCAAAACCGCAACCCGCAGCGGGCTGCGCTGACTCCGCCACAGAGGGAAAACCCGCCAGGGCTTCTGCAGACCAGACAACAGCGCCTCCCGGAGACACGGCTACCTCTCCCTGGCCTGACTCCAGAGAAAAGGCTCTCCTGCTTACTTCATCACTCTGCACAAATTCTTACTCAACTTCTTTCCTAATTGTCGAAAATATTCCAGAAAGGTTAACAAAATCAAATCCCACAGTGACAATTTCTAAAGGTAAAGACACTCAGTGTGAAACTGCAACAGAGCATGGAGCTGATTTATGTATTACCTCAATTAAACAAACCAAGATTCGTCTGTCATTCCTAGGAAGCCTACCTCCTCCTGAAGGAAAATGTGTGTAAAAGCAATGTTAGCAGTGGAAGGCTGATGAGCCCTGGAAACGTCAGCAGAGTCTCTGCCCCCAGATGTCGGCGGCGGAGGGGTGGAAGGGAACCCCACCCTGGAAGCACGTGCTGACCACCCCCAGCCTGGGGCCCAGGCCAGACACGATGCCAACAGAGCCTGCACCTTGTCTGCGACCCCCTCTGGAGGCAGACTCGCCCATGTTCAGACAACACTGTGTAGGGAGGCCCCTCCACGCAGCACCTTACCTGTCTGCTGGAGTCCAGGGCCATCTCTAGGAGACTGTTCACGGCCACTCGGAGGCTCTGGTAGACCTTCCTGACCGGCTGCTCGTACTCCAGCGTGGCCTCTGGGCTCATAAAGAAGCTCTCGCACACATGACTGCTGATCTCGGCCGCAGCCGATGCCTCCGCAGACTCGGGCGGCGTCCCGTCAGGCTCTAGCGGAGCTGTGCTGAACCCAGGCAGGGCCTCATCCAGTGTGGGGGCTGCAGAAAGACCACACCCAGAGCACTGCACACACTGCACAGTGAGCGAGCCAACCCCCAAAAGCAGCTTCAAGGTGATAAGCAAACCACATTAATCAGGGCACAGAGAATCTAAGAACGATTGCCCATCAGGAAGGAACACTGCACAGGAGCTGGGAAGCCTCCACTATTCCTGAGCCTTGGATGTCCTTAAAGAATGATTTCCTCCAGTGTGGTCAGCAGGGGGAGATGAGGAGACAGCAGTTCTCGTCACGGCCACAATGCTGTTCCAGGCCAGCCCCTGAAGTAGCCCCGGCAACAGCTTCCTCCCACCAACAGCCCGCCCAAGGCCGCCCACAGCACCCCAGCCCATGCCCCCAGGGAGCAGTCCCGGCAGCCCCTGCTTCTCAGCTGGTCTGCAGCACCCTAAAGGGGCCGGAAAGCTGCAGGCATAGGTCCCCGCAAGACTCACAGGCACCCGACAGCACCAGCTCTCTGGGGCCCTTCTCAGAAGGCCACACAATGCTCACCTAGGAAAGAAGCATTCCTGCCTCACACACATGCCCCTCCTTTGAGCCAAACAAGCGATTAACCACTTAGGTGACCTTTGTCCCACAGTGAACTCCAAACGCAGCCACTCAGACGATCAGAAGAAACCAACAGGAGAAGGCGCCGGGTGCTCACCTGCATGCTCACCTGTGCAATCACCTGCACACAGGACCTCAACGCTTGGCCACACTTCGGGCAGGCTCTCTGTATCAGTGGCCCCCACATCGTCCAAACAGAGCCCCACACGCTCACTGATCTGACTCCTCATGGCAACCGCAGCCCTCAGCGTCTCTCCAAACAAGCTCAGCAGCCTTCTGAGGGCATCCTGGAGCGCGTTCCTGAGGGGGAGGACACGAAGACTCAGGGGACAACGCCAATCAAAGTGGGTGCTGGCTGCGGACGCACAGCGCAGGCAGGTGTGGTGGGAGTGATCACGAGACACCGCTGGAGACACAGGCCATGCATGCTCTGATGCACGGGCAGACAACCTTCAGCACCACAGCGCAAGGGGTTCCACAGACCTGCTCCCCAGGAAACAGGGAAAAATGATTAACAATAAAAAAAAAAAACCCAGCCATATAAAACCTCTGGAAATGGTCCTAAGGGCAGAAGCAGATGAAGAAACACCTATTCAAGAATACCTACAAAAATTCGATAAGAAAGGTAAGACTCTATGGTATTTGAACCAACACCACTCCCTCCCTTCCCCTTCCAGCTCAGTGAGAAGAAGACTCCTCTCCAAATAGCCGCAGCCAAACACGGGTTCCTCTCTCTCCAGCTCCCGGCCAGAGGGCTTCCGCCTGGGTGATGCAGGATGCCCACATTTCTCATCCTGCCCTTCCGCTGCCTGTTGCTGAGGCCAAGTCCTAGGTGAATGCATCCAAGAGGTGGGGGCTCAAGGAGCACACTGAGAATACTAGGGCCTTGATCGCCCTCACCCAGATCATGAGACATGGGTTCTGTACCAGGAGAGGCAAGCCAGAGGACCACAGGATGCTGCCTTCCCTCCACTGAGGGCTCAGCTCTTAGAGTAGGGGGTGATACTCAGAAGCTTACACTGTCCCTATGTCCAGGTCCAGAGCCCTGGCTCTGAGATTTTCCCTGGTGGCCAGTGTGGGAAGCAGGCTGAAAAACGGATTGCTCCTAATCTCTTCCCAAAAGAAGTGACTTTATCTGCAACTGAGCCTAGAGAAGTTCCAGCCTAAGGGCACTTTCAAGAACAGTGGAAGCTGTGATGAAATACATATGGGAGGAGATTCATGGACTTAGTGAAGACAAAGTGGAGACTGTAGGCTAGTAGTGTGCAGGAGAGAACCAGGGAATAAAACAGCTGAGGAGAGCCTTCCGAAGGTCAGAATAAATATCAAACACTGATCTTAGAAATCCACGGGAGTGGCCTGAATTCACTAAAATAATCCAGCCAGTCACTAAAACTAAACAGCAAGTAGCAATAACAAGCCCCAGGAGGGGAGGAACCAGTACGCAAAGTCACTGCAATACATTACCTAAAACGTTCAGTTTACAACTAAAAATTATGAGATACGCAAAGAAACAGGAAAGTATCATCCATATACTGAAAAAAAAGCAGACAACTGAAACTGTCTTTTACATCGATCAGATATCAGATTTAAAAAAAAAAAAGTTAAGGTACCATTATAAACATGTTCACAAAACTAACAGAAACCATAATTACAGAAGTAAGGAAAGTATGATAATATCACATTAAATGAAGAATATCAATAAAGATATAGAAGTTATGGGAAAAAATGAAGATTCTGGAGTTGGAAAATAAAATACTAGCACAGAATTCAACGGTAGATTTGAGTTGGCAGAAAAATAACTTGTGAACCTGAAGACAGAACAACAGAGATTATGCAAGCCAAAGAACAAAAAGGAAAAAAAAAAATGAAGAAAAATAAAGAGTATCAGAAAGTCTGCGACACCAGTAAGTGCACCAACATATGAGAACATTGGGAGTACCAGAAGGAGAGGGGAGAGAGAAATAAAAAGAAAAAGGATTCAAAGAAATAATGACTGAAAACTTCACAGATTTATTGAAAAACAGTAACTTATATATCCAAGAAGCTCAATGAACTCCAAATAGGATAAATGTAGGAAGAGTCACAAACAGACACATCATAGTAAAAACGCTGAAACTCAAAAACAAGGAGAAAATATGGAAAGCAGCAAGAGAAAAACAACTCATCACTTATAAGGGCACTCAGTAAGATTAACAGCTGACTTCTCAGCGGAAACAACGAAGGCTAGAGGCAGTGGAATGACACATTCAAAGTGCTCAAGGGAAAAACTGTCAACCAAGAATCCCACATCCAACAAGTTATCTCTCAAAATCGATTTAAAAGCAATTATATGTCTATGATGTACTGTTGAGCCTATAACACAGAATTGTAATATTAGATAATATACGTGCCAATAACAGCACAAAGAAGGTAAGAGGGAACAAAGCCACACTGGGCTAAGGAAACAACTATAGACAGTAAAGCAATAATTAGAGCAACATATTGCTGAGTTTGTAACATTGATAGATTAAAAAAATATAACAGTAATACCACAAAAAGGGGAGAAAGTGAGTAGAGCCATATAGGAATAACATTTCTATGTATCACTGGAATTAAGCTAGCATAAATCTTAAGCAGATTCTGATGAGTTTAGACATATATGGTAAGCCCTAAAGCAAACACTAAAATTAAAAAAATTAAAAAAAAACCTCAAGAAACATAGTGAAAAAATCCTAAGAATTTCAAAGGCTACATTAGAAAATATTCCTTTAATTTAAAAGAAAGCAGTAAGGACAAATGGAGAAACAAAAAATCCATGAGACACACAGAACGAAGTAAAATGTTAGGCATAGTCCAACCATCTCAATAAAAACAATCAATGGGAGCAGATTAACCAATCCATTCAAAAAGCAGAGATTTTCAGACTGGATTAAAAAAAAAAAAAGATCCAACTATACGCTGCCTACAAGGAGACACACTTCAGATTCAAAGATACAAACAGATTGAAAGTAAATGCATGAAAAAAGAAATAACATGCAAAGAGCAACCACAAGAAAGCTGGAGTGGCTACACTAATACCAGACAAATAGACTTTAAAATAGATGTTACTAGACCCCCATCTATGTAGTGAGGATGAAATCACATTATGGAACTATTAGACATCGATGAAGTTGGTGGATCGGCCTCTGGGGAGGGCAGGAGGTGAGTGGGACTGAGAAGTAAACAGCAAGGGCTTCAACAAGAGGATAATTTTTTTTTAATTTGGTAAAATGTTAAGATTAGGCAAAGCTAGGTGGTTAAGTGCACAGGTCTTGGTACACTATTTAGTACTTTTTTTCCTATGTTAAAAGGCCCAGGAGTGAGTGGAGCAGAAAAACCAAAACTGCATACACACTGCCCAGCAGACACCAGAAGCCAGCCTGGGCGCAGCAGCAGTGATGGCGCCACTGGTGACGAGGTGTGGAGGCACTGACCTTTCATTGTAAGATAAATCAATATCGGACTTCAACACAGATATGAGATTTGCGCCTTCCTGGTTTTCTCGTTCACATCTTTGCTGTAGTTTCTCAAGTGCAGAATGACATTCTTCGATCTCGTTACTTAAGGATGTAATCTGATCTTTCAGCTATTGAGAAAAAATATTTGAGTTTTAGTTAAAACAATTTAAATAAATTGCTGTAATGAACTTCCATGATTATGTTTAACAAAAATATGGCAAAAGATTAATAACGTGGTGATTAAAGGTGAAAATTATTAATACAGTTTTTCCTCCATTATTCATCACCTACAAAAAAAAAAAATACTTAAATAACTCCATCCCAGCCTTGACGCTGAGGGGGAGAGAGGAGCATATTCACCAGAGATTATTCTCACTAATAATAACTTAAAATAAAATCCCTACATCTGGTCATTCAGAATAAAAACTAGCTGCCAGGCAGGCAAACATCCTTCTTACATACTTCTCTGTGAAAACAAAAATAAGCCAACACCTTAGGTGTCTTCATAGTGTGGGCCAGGCGGGCAGGTGGCATCAACTGTCCCAGTGTCACCTGCTACCACGGGGTCCCCAGGACCTCACTGGGAAGCAGCCACCAACCCTGGTGGTAACGTCGTGCAGCTTAGAGTGACAAGTGTCTCTTCCGAGCAAGAGAGCAACCTCAGCCCCGTAATCCAAGTGTCTCTACCTCAATCTACTCACCAGTGGCAGATTTCTCTGAATTGGTTGCATTTACTGACATGAACACAGGCCTCATCCTCACAGAAGATGAAAGAGCAAAGAAGACGTGACCGAGCATCACCACGCATGCACTTGGTGGGGATGCCTCTCCCCAGCCATGGCTGCCTACAAGCTTCATGTGCTGGAGGCCTCTAGTTCAACATCGTTGAGGAGGAGCCCAAAAGCATCTGACCAAGAAGGATGGACTCAAAATGGAGAAGCTACAGCACATTTAGACAACATTACACTGGGACGAACTTCCTTTATTCAAGGACTCACATGGAGCACGTAACAATAACAGGTTTACCTCACCAGGAGGGTATGATAATCATAAAGTTGAATGTACCAAATAGATAGCTCCAAGATAAATGGAATAAAAAGCTGACAGAGCTACAAGATAAACTGACAAATTCAACATTGTAGTGCTAGATCTTAACCCCTGCCACCAGCAACTCATCAAGCAGGTAGATTTAAAGAAGAATATTAAAGATTTGAACAGTACAAGTAACAAGTGTGAGAGAAAGTGCATAGATAAAGCATCATATAACAACTGGAGGAAGCCCTACTGTTTTTCATACACACACAGAACATTTAGGAACACTGACCATGAAAATTTAAAAAACTCGGTATCAGACAGCACCCCTTCTCTAACCAGAATCAATGAGATTAGAAATTAATGAAAGAGTAAAGAAAAAACTCAAGCTTGAAAAATATATTTCTGAAACACACATGGGATAAAAAATTAATGATGAAAATATGATCTGCATCTAAAGAATTACTTAAAGGAAAACTTACAGCATTAAGTGCATACACATTAAAAAATATATGTTTAAAATTAAACAGCTAAGCATCCAATTTTACAAGTTAAAGGAGAGCAGAATAAACCCAAAGAAAATAAAAAATATTAAAAATACAGCAGCATGTACCAAAATGCTAAAACTTGGTAATTGGGGTGGGGGGGGAGACTAATAATATAGATAAACCTCTAGCAAAACTGCTCAAGAAAAAAAGAAGCAAAATAAACAACTTAACAAAACTGAGTAAAGAAGAAATAGAAAACGTAAACAGTCCTATTAACATTTAAAAAATTTAATTGGTACTTTAAAATCTTCCAGCAAAGAAAACTTTAAGCCCAGAGAGCCTTCACTTTAAATGTTTCTGTTAAACATTCAAGGAACAGACATTATACAAATTCCTGCATAGAGTACAAAAAGGATGGGGATAGGGATACTCCTCATTTCTTTTATGAGGCTGGACTGTCAAAAAAAAAAAAAAAGGAAATTACAGGTCAATCACACTGAAAAACACAGATGCAAAGTTTTAAATAGAATATTAGCAAATCAAATCTAGCAATACATGAAAAGTATGTCCAAACTGGATTTCATCTCAAAGATAAGTTGTTTCAATATTAGAAAAATCAATGTGATTCACCACATTAACAGATTAAATGATAAAAACATTAATATCAATAAATGCAGAAAAAGCAAATAAAATTTATATCTATTCATGATAACAATCCCTCACAAATAAGTCAGAGAAGGAAGCTTCCTTAACCTTAAAAAAAAAAAAAAATACAATTTTCTCAGTATTTCTTAACAGTAGAGTTTTGAAAGCATTCCCATTAAGGCCAGTACACAAAAGTCAGCTGCATTTCTATATTCCAATAATAATCAGCTTGAAAGTACAATTCAATAGAAAGTAAAAATGTCAAGTACTTAAATAAAAATCTAAGAAAAGATACTACCGTCATGAAGAAAATTATAAAGCTGACAGAAATTAACGAAGACTTAAGTAAAAAGAGATAGAAGGCCCAATATTCTAAAGATGTTAGTTCCCCCCAAAGGAATCTATAGATCCAAAACAATTTCAACAAAAATATCAGCAGGGATTCTTGGGGAATTTAACAAGCTGATCCTAACATTTATATAAAAAAGTAAATGGCCAGCAATTGCAACAACCTCATGAAAAACAAGTATGGGCAACTTCGCCACAAAACATCAAGACTTAGGGCCATTTGGACTGCATGGTTATTTGAATAGGGATAGACAAACTGAACAAAGGAAGATAAGAGAATGGCCAGAGAGCACTCACACATGCATGAGAGTGTGATCCATGACCCACGGATCAACTGAGCACTGAGAGCTGCAGAGGACGGACTCAATACAGGGGTCTTGGTTAATCCACATGGGAAAAAATTTAATCAACTCCTCAACCTCAAACACTTCCATGTGGATTAAAAACTTAACCTGTGTCAGGGAAGGAGGGGTATGAGATCGAAGAGTGACACTCAGGGGTGTTTCACGGTACTTAAAGAGGATGGTGGGCCACAATGACTTCTTTCATGTTCTTTTAACTGAACACAGTACATTTTAAAGGAACTTGTATGATTATTTCAAACTAAGAGAGTTTTTTATTTAAAGAGCCTGGTTTGCCTAAACCAGTGTTCATTCTTCTCTGCAGTTATGGACCCCGTCTGACCATAGCGCACATCGCAGGTTCTGGCAAACGGGGGAATGATGTTAGAGCTCCCCAGGGGCTCCTGGGGGAGGGTTCCCTCCTGCACATCCATGCTCTGGGCAATCAGGTGAGAGCCACGGAAAGCTCAGCTTTCTGAACGCAGTGGAAGCAGGAAGAGCTCCAGGCCCAAGGCCCACTCCCCAAGTAGGTCCTCTGGGGTGGGCACCATCTTCACAAGGCTCAATCTCCAAGCGTTAACCATGGGCCTTGTCCCATTTTTGTGCAGTCTGCCTTTTCTCCTTAAGAGTCACCCATTATTATACCTCCTTCCAGCAAGCCATCATTTGTCCCTTTTAAAGCTAATTACCTATATTTATTTTACAAGTTAATTAAGAATTTAATGTTTCTTTTTAACTGTGCTAATATCTCTATTAGGACTGTTATTGTTTTTGTTGGTACTTGAGTTATAAAGCTGCATAGGTTTTGAATGGTGTACCTCTAACCTTATTTTGCCCATGACCCATATTGTTTTTAGTATGTGATTTTACAGAATAAGAGGTTTTTCAGAAGTTCATACATTGTCTCACAGCAGAAATGCCTGATACTTTGAAGAAAACATTTGAGAAACACCATGAGAGGCCCTCTCTCCCTCGTGAAATCCCCACCAGGTTAGGGTAGCATGGCCTCTAACTCTCAGGCCTGGCACACTTTCCCCCTCGCTCCACAGCTCCCCTTCATTCTCCCAGCTGAAAGTGGTCTCAGACGGTGCCCAGCCTGGCTTCCAGGGCAGGAGAGGCTTCTGCAGCTAGGAGCATGCGCTTTGACCTAATGCTGATCACTTACCACTGTAGACACACACTTCCCTGATCATTGGGATTATAATTTTTATAGCCTATTAAATTAGGTCTGACACACCCATGTGCAGTGTTTAAAGCCAGACACATCTGGCTCTGCCACCTGGTAGCCGTGGACTTTTGGCAAATTCATGGACCCTCTCTAGGGCCTCAGTGTTCTGAAGCACCTGTACAATAGGGAGGAGAGGCTGTTAAAGAAGAAAATTCTATACCTGCTGATTAGCACAGTGCCTGACAGTCATTCACAAGCAAACTAAAACTCTGATTATTTTATTCCTAAGCTTGAATCCAATGATCCTGAAAGAAGATGAAGTCAGAGAAAGAAAGTAGCAGACTGCTACATCTTTGGCAAAGGCCTGTAATACTTACAGCTCTGAAAGATATATATATATAGTGGACTTCTTCTAAAACTAGTAGAAGATACATCCGTATCTTTAAAAGCAGTGAAGGAAAATCACATTTGCACGCACCTGCTGAATGTGGTGCTCCTTCTCCTGGAGCTGCAGAGACAGGGACGCTTCCTCCTTCTCGTGAGGAGACTGGACCTGCTCGCTGTCACGTTCACGTACCTCCTCCTCTTCACGCAGAGCAGCTTTCTCTTCAAGCTCACTCTGTACAAAGTACATTAATAACAAAAATACCATTAAGCTGGAAAATTATGCTTATTCCATTTCTCTGCTGTTTCTTAGAATTTAGTTCATCAGACAATATATACTGAGTCCCTGTACTGTGCCAAGATGGGCAACTGAACAAACCGAGACCATCAGCCACAGCAAACAGGCATTCAAGTAGGTTCATCATAAATGTACAACAAACCCAAGTGTCGGACAACACACTAAGGAAGACGGAACTCGGTACTGACGACAACCTCGTGTGATAAACAACAGCTTCCTGCCTTTCCTCAATGGCGATTCCGGTAAATTTAAACGGTCACTTCAAGAAATTCACCATCAGAAGACCATAAATGTGAAAATCCAAGATGATTTAGAAATCTAGGTTCCTTCAGTTTTAAAAGATAAACACTCTTCTTAAATAATAAAAAAAGTTTTTAAAAAGGTTTACCTAAATGAATTAACTTATATTAATGAAAAAAGTTTGTTTGAAAAAGCTAGAGGCAGCAAGTCCGGAACGATGGAGTAAGGACCTCCAGAAACCTGTGCCCTCCATAAATGCAATGAGAACACTGCAGAAACTGTCATAACTTTCTCAGAGCTCTGGATTAAGGAAGGCTTGCAGCATTCCAAGAAGTGTTTATTGGGGGAAAAAAAGGCTGAATTTCCGTAAGAGCAGCAAGCTTTGGGGCATTTTAACTTGCCCTAATCCTATCTCCCTTTTCCCCATCTCTATGATAACCTTGAAAATCAACAGCCTTGCAACTATGGTAGCTATGAAAACCTAACAGCCACTGGAGGAGGCAGAATGGATTTGGAGCTCCCCAAAAGCCCTAGTCCCAGGGAACTGTCACTCATTGACCTTTCTGGCAGCTCGCTAAAAAGCTCTATTCTCATAGCTCTTCCTTATTTGAACTGACTCAGAGCTCCTTCTGTGTGAACAATCCTATCCTAGGATATTTGTCAAAAACAATCAACAGCAATTGTTTAACACTGCAGTTGCCTGAGGTAGTAATAACAGTCAGGAATAACAAGAGGCTGACCAAAAAACTTAAAAAGAAAAACTAGGGAACGAGATGGTCATTGGGGGGTTTTGAAAACCCTGACATATTCTTGAGAATCTAGAAAGCCGCAGACACGTGCAAGGCTGTGCATATACACAGAAGAGACCTGAGAAGGCACTAAGGTCTCACTTCCAGTTGACCATGAGGCTCCCTGCAAGTAGAAAGTAAAGGCTAAGACAGAGTTGTAAAACTGCCTGCCACAGCATTGAAGACATGCCCCGACATGCTCATAAGAGCCCACTGGCAGAGGTGGGAGATTTACTGGTTCAAAGCATTAAAGGAAATCTCTAACTGCTCGCTATTAAGCTAGCCAAGCAGAGACTTCAGTGGCCACACATGACAAAGAATACAGACTGTACAGAATTAGTTCAGCAAAGTCACTAAACAAACAACATCTACAGCAAGCAACGATAACAACAAACCTACCAGAGGAGGCAAATCTGATAGCCAGAATTACCACATTATAATAATCAAAATGTCCAGTTTTCAACAAAAAATTATGAAGCATGCAAAGAAGAAAGTATGGTCCATTTTCAGGAATTAACAGAAAATGTCCCTAAGGAAGCAGACACATTGGATTTACTAGACAAAGACTTTAACTGTCTTAAATATGGTTAAGAAGCTAAAGGAAACCATGGACAAAGAGCTAAAAGAAAACAGGAGAATAATGTCTCAACAAATAGAGAATATCAATAAAGAGATACAAATTATAAAATGAAACCAAATAGAAATTCTGGAGCTAAAAAGCATAATTACTGAAATGAAAAATTCACTTGAGGGGCTCAACTGCAGATATGAGCAGGCAGGAGAAAGAATCAGCAACTTGAAGAGAGATCAACTAAGATTACCCAGTCTGAGAAAGAGAAAGAAAACAGAATGAAGAAAAATGAACAGAGCCTCAAACACTTTGGGACACCATCAAGTGTACCAACACGTGCATAATGGGAGTCCCAGGAGGAGAAGATGGCAGAAAAAATATTTGAAGATATAATGGCTGAAAACTTCTGGAATTTCATGAAAAAAATTAATACATATACAAGAAGCTCAACAAACTCCAAGCAGGATAAATTCAAAGAGATTCACACCTAGACACATAATCAAACTGCTGAAAGACAAACAGAGAATCTTGAAAGCAGCAAGAGAGAAACAACTAATCATGTACAAGAGTTCCTCAATAAAATTAACAGCAGTGGAACGACATATTCAAAGTGCTGAAAGACTATTAATCAAGAATTCTATATCTAGCAAAACTAACTTTCAAACAGGTAAGAGAAATAAGGACACTTCCAAATAAATAAAACCTGACAGAATTCATCACTAGCAGACCTGGCTACAAGAAATACGAAAGGGAGTCCCTTCTGGCTGAAATGAAAGGACACTAGACAATAATTTGAATCCACATGAAGAAATAAAGAATGCTGATAAACATAACTACATAGGTAAATATAAAAGACAGTATAAATGTAGTTATTGTTTGTAATTGTTTTCTCCTATCTGATTTAAAAGACAACTGCATAAAGCAAAAGGCATAAAATGTATAAAGACGTACTTTGAATGACACTATTAGCACAAAGAAGGGAGGAGGGAATGGAGGCATATAGGAAAATAGTGTTTATAAACTACTGAAATTTAGTTGGTATTAATTCAGATTATTAGAAGATATTAATTATAGTCTTCAGGACAAGAACTAAAAAAATAAAAAATATATATAGTAAAATAAACAACAGAGGAATTAAAACAAAAAGAGGAACAAAGAAGACTTGAGACATACAGAAAACAAATAGCAAGCACTGATTTATTCTACAACGTGGATGAATCTTGAAAACATGCTAAATGAAAGAAATCAGACACAAAAGGCCACGTATTTTATCCATTTATACAAAGTGTCCAGAAGAGGCAAATCCACCCAGACAGAAAGCAAATTAGTTGTTGCTAGGGGCTGGAGAAAAAGGGAGAATGGGGAGTGACAGCTAATGGGTACAGGGTTTCCTTCTGGGGTGATAAAAATGTTCTGGAATTAGATACGGGTGATGTTGCACAACACCATGGATATACTAAAAACCACGGAATGGTACACCTTAAAAAAGTGAATTTTATGGTATACGAATTATATCTCGACAAAGCTGTTATTAAGACATAAACAAACTCAGAGTAAAAATCTTCATGAAAAGTAATGTTGTGAGTGCTCGCTCATCCTGCACAGTCATCACTTCCAGGCAAACAGTCTCATTAAAGCAAAGAAAGCCTTGATGTGGCTGCTGCTAATTCACAGGACAAAGCACAGCGAGGAGTCAAAGGCTCATACTTTCCTCAGATCTAATGTATTTGGTTACAACTTCTTAGCAGAAGAAGTGTGCTAACAACAAGTTTAAACAAAAGAATGCATGAAAAAAGCTGTCTAAATATATCTCAGTTCCTAAGACAATGACAATATTTATTTTTTGTTTTAATTTTGCATATCCGTATCAACTGAAAATAAAACTCTCTTCTTTACTTTGCAAGTGAGAAAAGACAGCAATAAAACAGATGTTCTTAATTCCAACACCTTTAGCTGTGTAGTCTGCTGCTCCAGTAACACTTCCAACAGGCGCTTCAGCAGCTCAGTCTCCTGACTCCAGAGCCACTGCCTCAGCCTGTCCTCTCCCAGCTTGGCCAGGGAAGCCACGTGCTGCACCTCAGCCTCCCCACGTGCTGGGGGCCCTACTTTAATGTGGACGAAGAAAGTCAACACAGAGCTCTGTCTAAAGTAACTCTCTAAAGTAACCTGTGGCGACTGTTTCACTTGATACATAGAAACTTCCTGATACTGAAAATCACTTTTATTCTATATAATTTCAAAGCAATACACCACATGGAGAAGGTTAACTTGCCCTGCTGAAAGCACCATGTAGGTTCTGAATTCTCACCTGGATCTTAACAGGGGCTCAAATGGCACAACATTAAAATTATACTTTCAGGTTCTACAAACCAGTTCAGAATCAGTACAGATCACTTTTACAGATCCTCTCTCCATCCCTTTACAAGGAAGGATCCCAGTGCACTACACGTACCAGAGCACTTTGTCTCATGGGTCCCACAACCACCTCTTTTGGAAAGACACAGACGTAAAGGGTCATCACGTGTGCGCCTGCAGCCAGGGCAAAGGGCTTTAACTTTCCACCCAGACGGGGTGCAGGCGCTTGCAGGACTGTCCTGCCCAGCGTCCCCTCTGCTAGACTAGGGCCTTGGAAAGGTCCTCAGGGCAGCACCAAGGACAAAAAGACCGTCAGCGACACTCTGACGCTGGGCAGGCAGACTCGGAATCACCTGACAGAGGCCCGAGTCGCCCCTCCACCTGGCTCTGCCACTCAAAGGCTTTGCCAGGCGGCCTGCCCCTCCCTCCGGTGCGGTCTCCTTCCCTGACAAGCACTTCTATTCCCGGCCTCGAGGAAAACTCTGCTTCATGTGCCATGTTCCAAATGGTGAGGTCAATGTAAGAAAAGATGTTTTCCGAAAGTTATTTCAGGTTTTCTAAGAATCCACAGAATTACATGATGAATGTCTCATATACTTTAACCATCAAGAAAAGTTAATAGATATGTCTAGAGCAGACATAAAACAAGCAGCATTGCATAAAAAGATACCAGAGAAAGAAAATATATTCAACTGATAATGATTTAAAGATAGTCAAACTATATCTGAACTGACCATAGGTTCACTTAATATTTTCAAAAATTATTCTGTCAGTGGATTTGTTTTTTAACCAAGAAAAGATGAAACCATCCTGAGTAATCGACACTGACCGCACCACACAGTTTGCATCTGCACACCAGAAGTGTGCTCAGAGCCTCCAACACGGAGACGGATCTCTTTATGAAACGCACATTTCCATCAGGAAGAAATCACGCTTCTGTTTTCAGAAAACTTTTCTCACAACCCAACTCCAAAGGGCGGTACACTGGAAAGTAACCTGACCCCGCACCGCGCATGTTAATACCCTTTTGACAAACAGCACTGCCTTCCAAACAGGTGCAGAGGTATTTGTGACCCAGATAAGTCACGGCCGCAGAGAAGTCACGGCGTGTCCCCTGCTATTCTAGGGACAATAATCCTGACATCTTGGGAAACAGCAAGCCCATGCTTTTACGTAAAATCTCTTTGTAGGACAAGCCTGAGGGGCTCCTACCCAGGAGGTGTTCTCACCAAAGACAGGGAACCTGACCTGGTCGAGCCTGGGGCTCTGGAGGGCAGGAGGTGATAAAAACCCACACAGCCTTCTCTGGACCCCGACTTGAACAACACAACTGGAATGAGACTTGTGCTTGGACTGAATATTTGATGGAAACAAGGAATCATTGTTCATTTTTTAAGTTACAGTGCTACGCTCTATTTTACTGGGGGCAAAAGAAACCTTACCTTGTAGAGATATACACTGAAGAATCTGTAGATGAAGACACAAGCTGTCTGGGATTTGCTTCCAAATAATTTGGGGGAGGGAAGACCTCGATGAACCCAGTTGGCATGTACCCCAGGGCCTGGGTCGGGGTACGTGGGGTTACTAAATGATTCCATTTCTGTATATGTTGAAATTTCCCACAATAAAAGTTAGATCTGAGGCAGAAGCAGCATATCCCACCTCCCTCCAGCCAACTGTTTTTTTCCTGTGAAACCCAGCTACACGACACACATCCCATGAGGAGGCTCCAGGTCCACATCTTCAGTAGCAAACTGAAGGGATGACATAAAATGGAAGCTTCGTGCCCCAGACCAAGCTGTACCACTGAGAAACGTTTACTCCCCCGAGCGCTCAGACGACAGCCCAAATACAAGAACAGACACGGGACGTCAAGGAACCTAACCACGGTTTCAGAACACTTACAGCCATTTCTATCACAGATACTAGAACAGGCAGGAAAACTGGAACGCCTCAAGCGCGTGGTGGTAAGTCTGCAAGTCCTGGGAGAGCAGACGAGGGGATGAGAAGCGCCAGGCCTGGGCAGTGGGGAGCAGGGCCACGACCACTGGGCGCGACCGCAGACCTACCAGGGTCTTCCTCCTACCGAATCCCACCTGCTCACCACAGGCAGGTGACCCAAAGGGGGAGGTGACATAGTGGGGTGTCCCAAGACCCTCATGCGGTGCCCCGGATGCTCCTCCTCACAGGGTGGGCACAGGCCTCTCTGCATGTTGCTGCGAGTGACTGAGCCGTCAGCTCCAGGGCTCAGGTGGGAGGGACCTGAGGCCACATGCCCAGCCCAAGCCCACTTCCCGGCAGAGGCCCACCCGCTCTGTGCCTCCCACACAGCCCTCCTGACAAGGGCAGGGCGCTCCCCTCCACCCCGTCCCTAAAACAGAAAGCCCAAACAGAGCAGCCAGGCCCCTCAGAAAGAGCCCAAGCCACCTGCAGAACAAGGGATGAGCTGGGGGGCAGAGCCATGTGAGGCTGGGGACACTTGCAATGGGTCCACACAGGACTTGGTGGCCAGCACAGCCAACAGACTGAAGAGAGGGGACTCAGAGAGCTCTGCCTCTCAACTGCGTTGCTCTTCAACCAGGGAGCCAGCAAGTTTGCACACCCCAGTCTGCCAAAAGCACAGGGGGAAGAAGCCCCAGGAGCCACCCAGGGAAGAGCCACAACCAGCAGCACCTGTGAGGCCACGTGCCCCCAGGCTCCACCCAAGGCCACTAAGGTCCAAGAGCCTCACTGAACATCAGAACAGAACCAAACCACTCACCTGCACAGCCTCCTCCTGTGGTGTCTGCGCCTCAGCCACCTGCACGTCTCCAAGCTCCTGCGGGGCCGCCTGGTGCCGGCGCTCCACAAGCACGACCTCGGTGCCAACCCCGTCCAGAGCTGAGCTCTTCTCCTCCTCCAGCAGGCACCGCTGAGCATGCAGAGCTGCGGCCAGCTCCTCCTGCAAGAAAGCATCCACCGGGTACCCACATCTGCCCTCACACTGTTCACCCCACACACTCCTCACACATCCACCACTCACACTGTGGCTCACCCCACACATCCACCCTCACACCGCAGTTCACCCCACACACTCCTCACACATCCAACACTCACACCGTGGCTCACCCCACACATCCGCCCTCACACCACAGTTCACCCCACACACTCCTCACACATCCAACACTCACACCGCAGTTCACCCCACACACTCCTCACACATCCGCCACTCACACCAACTGCAGTTCACCCCACACTCCTCACACATCCGCCACTCACACCAACTGCAGTTCACCCCACACACTCCTCACACATTCGCCACTCACACCGCAGTTCACCTCACACACTCCTCACACATCCGCCACTCACACCGCAGTTCACCCCACACACTCCTCACACATCCGCCACTCACACCGCAGTTCACCCCACACACTCCTCACACATCCACCACTCACACCG
>NW_004444064.1:2077958-2086268 GCF_000243295.1 Trichechus manatus latirostris
GCAGTTCACCCCACACACTCCTCACATATCCGCCACTCACACTGTGGCTCACCCCACACATCCGCCACACACACCGCAGTTCACCCCACACACTCCTCACACATCCACCACTCACACCAACTGCAGTTCACCTCATACTCCTCACACATCCAACACTCACACCAACCGCAGTTCACCCCACACACTCCTCACACATCCGCCACTCACACCGCAGTTCACCTCACACTCCTCACACTCCTCACACATCCCACACATCCGCCACGCACAGTGTGGTTCAGCATCACACAATCCTCACCACCATATCTGCAAGGTGCTAAACATTCCATACACTTCCTGGTATTAAGTTCTGCCACTACTAGAACTAAGCTATGGCTTAAGATGGAGCTCTGGTGGTGCAATGGTTAAGCGCTGGGCTGCTAACCAAAAGGTCAGCGGTTTGAACCCATCAGCAGTAGCGCAGGAGAAAAGACCTGGCAATCCGCTCCCATAAAGATTGCAGCTTAGGAAAACCTATGTGGCAGTTCTGCTCTACAGGGTCACTACGAGTCTGAATCAACTGGACGGCACACAACCGCGTGACTTAAAATACACAGTTTTTACGTGTGCACGTGCTGTTTCTGCCTTCAGTTTCCACCTTCTTTTAGTTCATTTACTTTAAACCAAAGAAAGATAGCAAGGCTAACTTGTAGCTGCAGGTTGGGAACAAGTTTTACTCTACAGCATTTTCTGTTCTCTGCTCTCCAGACTGGAACGAAAGGGAAAGAAGTCAATGACCCAGGAAACACATGTGTAAGACCCGTGGCTCCAGGAGGCAGGGCTGGCTGGCACACCATCTCGGCTTCAGCGGGGTTTCTCACGTTTCCGGCAAGTGGAGTGACACGAGGGGAGACAGGACACAGCAACTCTACCATCAACACTCAATGGCTTTGGAGAACAAGACCCAACCCAAAGGTTCCCAACAGGTGACCTTCTCCTCCGCTCCAGGTTTGGGATCAAGGTGGGCAGAGCCTGAACAATTTGCTTTCTAGGCATTTCCGCCAAGATTACAACCTCAGACTACCCACATTGGAAAGTTACATACAATAGGTAGAGCTGAAGTGTGACATGAAGCCATCCTTCCTTCCTACTATAGCAAAGCTGCCTCTTTCTTATGTTCTTACACAGGACTGAACCGAGGTGAACACAAAGTGACACATGGAGCTGACTACCTCACCACCCAGAACCCGCGAAGGGCAGACACCCACCAGGCGCATCACTCACGAAACTCTTCGGAATGGTGAGGAAGAGACGTAGAGGAGGAGCAAATTCCATTTCCTCCTGGTACTGCTGTTGATCCAAGCCTGAGACTTCTTAATTTTTAATTTGGACATGCACTTCTTAATACTTGACAAAGTCCTAACTCACCAGAAAGCAGTTTCTAAACTTGTATTACCAGCACTAGATCATTCTAGCACCAGCGCATGACTGAACACGCCCAGCCACGCACCTTCCGCAGCCCCAAACACCAGCAGCTGTCATTCAGTGGCACACCCCTCTCACCGGTTTCACACCTATCACAGGCACCCAGATCACGCCCACCACATTACATCCCGTTCATGCTCGTCACACCTACCTGGTTCACCCCCATCATGCTCACCTGGTTCCTGCCCATCACAGGCGCACACACACATACAGGTGATAGACACACACATGCAGACACACAGATGCACACGTATCGGGGGCCAGGGAGGGCCCGGCAAGGAGCCCCCAGGGCGGGGCCTCACCTGATGTGCACGCTGAAGCTCGGCGGCCATGGCTTTGAGGCTCTCAATGTGCTTCGTGCTCATTTCAATCCTCAGGCTGTCCTTTGTGCCCTGAAGCTCTCCTTCATGCTTCAGCTTCAGTTGCTCTAGCTCCTGGGTCAGAACCACCTGGTGAAGGGCATCCTTCTTCCGCAGCTGCTCCTCAAGGTCCACGCTCAGCTGCTGCAGAGCCTGCCTGTGCTCATCCCGGAGCATCTGGATGGCAGACAGGTAGCAGGATTCCAAGGAGTCCAGGTTTGACAGATGCTTCGCCTCCAGGGTGCTGAGTTCTTCGGCCTGTCTGGTCTGCAGCTCGGCCGCATGGGTCTCCAAAAGCACCCGCTGCTCACTCTGCAGCGTGGTCCTCAGTGCACCCATCTCGGCCTGGTGCTCGGCCTGCAGCTCGGTCGTCAGGGACACGACGTGCTGCCGGTGGCTGTCCTGGAGGAGCTGGAGCTCGCCCACGTGCTTCTCCTGGAGCACCTGCAGGGCGGCGTCATGCTCTGCAGCAAACTTCTCCATCATCTCTTTACGTTCTTCCAAAAACCTGAGACGATACCCAAAGTGAACAGACAGCAAATGTGCCCTCACAGAAGCACCAAGCCTCACTCTGAAACACACAACCACACTTCCTACAGGAAAGATTATTCCACTGCTAAAATCATCATTCCTTGATTTAACTGTTTCACTCTTTCTCCCGCTACCACAAAATTGTTCAAGATCTCATCACCAGAAATATATGGGAGGATGAAGGGCCACAAGAAGCCAGAGAGCCGAGGCCACAGGCCAGAGCCACAGGCGTCGCGGGGTCACGGACTGACGTGAATGACACCTGTAGAGAAATCCGCTTCCACGTCGCCTGCAGAGACGGCAACGCAGACGCACCGCTTCCCACCACGGGCTGAACATCCCGCTGGCCCAGCCACTACACCAAGAGGAAACAAAGCCATCTTCGCGCTTAACCAGGAAAGGCATGGCAATTTTACTCGTGGGAGCCCAAAGTGCCACAAGATTATTTAAAAGATCTGAGAAAAAAGGTCTGTGTTGTGATTTAAAGCTCCTGAATTAAAGAGAGCTGCTCGCGGCACTGGACGGCAAGAACAGGGAACAGACTGGAAGACGGGCTTTCAGTTACAGCACCTGAAACACCATCAGAGGTGAGGGAACACCAGGACTGAGGCAACGCTGGAATTGTGGCCGCGGTCCCTCCCTGGCACACGTTAGACATTACTGGCTTTCTCTTTAGCGCTCACACAGGTAACACCTGAGTTTTTTTTAACGTGTGAACTCTCCGCCAGATACTATAAAAGCATTTTATGTGGACTACGACCCTTTGCGATTCTAGTACCTTGCTCACAAGTGAGAGAGCTAAGGTTTAGTGAGGCTACGCATCTCGCTCACGTTAACTCAGCTAAGACGAGGTCTGGATTTGAACTCCAGTCCTCTGAGCCCACAATAGAAGCTCAAAAGCGTCATCGGTGATGATGGGGGAGAGGCAAGGGTCAGGGCAAATGTGGGAAGACAACGACCCGCAGGTTCAGTGGCTCCAAGACCCAAGGACACTGCCGGCTACCACGGCCCATGTCTGAGGTTTGTGTTAAACAGTCAGCAACAAAAGAGGCGAAAAACCAAACCGTGTTCTAATCTACTTACAACTTCAGAGAGGTATGCATATCCTCAGGGAAGTAAGCATATGTTGCAGAAAAAAAGAATGTTCACTTTAAAAAATATGTTTAAGTTTTAAAAACAGTCATGTTGGTAAAGTGCATGTCCTTCTGATACCTCATAAATGAGGTTTAAGGCTCTTCTACTGACATTCTAAAACACAAAAAGAAATAGAAAGGTATAAAGATGCCTGCACTCAGCACCGTGAAGGAAAAGGACTCCGGGAAGCACTCGAACACCGCAGCCTCTCTCAGCATCTGGGCACGGAGCTCACTCCTGTCAGGATCTCAGGGGGAAGAAGTCCACACACCGCACCCTGTTCCCCTCCTCCCAGCCCTTCACAGCACGACCTCCCCAAGGGTTATCTCACCCCTTCTCCTGGGCTTCTGGAGGCTCCCGGGGGCTCCCGGAAGCCCGTGGCCCAAGTCACCACCCACCTGTTCTGGGCCAGCATCAGCTGGAGGGCACAGTCCTCCTTCAGGCGAAGCGTGGTGCGCTGCCAGGCCTCAGCCACAGGGCCGCACTGGCTGCACTGTGGAGGCTCATCCCCGGCCGCCCCGAGCTCCAGCTGCTTCAGGCGGCCCTGCTGTTCCGCCAGAGACCTGGCCAGCTCCTGGATCTGGGCCGCCTGCTCGCCCTGAAGCTGCCTCATTTCAGTCTCTCGAAGCTCAAACCTATCTATTATCGCCTGCTTCTCCGACTCAGTTTTTTCTCTCAGTTGGAGGAGCATCAGTGTCAACTTTTCTTCAGCTTTTCTCTTTAGGTCTTCTCGTGTAACTTCCCACTCTTCTTCTTTCTCCTTGAATTCTTGTCTCATTAGCTGAACCTTCTCCTTAGTTTTCCTTACTTCTTCCTGGTGTTCTTCAAGTGAATTACATTTTGCCTGCAGACAACATAATTGTATTTAAAAAGATTAAAAGGAAAGGGTACTCGCAGCAATGACTCCACTCCACCAGTGAAGACAGGGAGACTCCCTCAGCATACGGACATCACGCTGGACAGAGCACCAGGGACATTTCTTCTGCTGACAGAACAGAAGAAACCCGTTGTTATTGTGTGCCCTCGAGTCAAATCCACTTCACAGCGACCTAATGACAGGGCAGAACTGCCCATGTGGTTTCCTAGGCTGTAATCTTTAAGGGAGCGGATCACCAGGTCTTTTCTCCTGCACAGCCGCTGGTGGGTTTGAACCACCAGCTGTTTGCTTAGTAGCTGAGCGCTTAACCATTGCGCCACCAGAACTCCTTATAGAAGGAGCCTAAAAGGAACTTAAAACTGTTTGCCTAAGTAAAATGCTACCCACACCCTGGCTCCTAGAACCAACTGTTCTTAACTCTGGAGTTGGCAGTCCTGGAACCCCCTGGCAAAAGCTAACTAAAAACATACACACCTGAGCTGAGCCAACAAATATAGGGGCTAGCGGCCTTTGTTGTTGTCACCAAGACCAGCAACAGGGAAAACCAGACACATCAGGGGTCTTCTTCTCTGCCCAGGGGATGCCAACAATACCAGGAAGAACAGAAGCACCATCAGCAAGCGAGGTGAGAACAGCAAACAGTGTAATGAGTTCAAGTCTCCTGGCTTGCACCATTTATATTCCAGGATACAGAACAAACTTGAGCAAGAGGCTGAAAAACTAAATAATTCTGAAGGTATCTTGTACAAAGGGAGACAAGCAATAAAGCTGAACACAGGCGAATATCCTGATTTTCAAAAAAGGAAAGTAAATAGGTCAATAAATCACTGAACATCATCAATAGCAAAATAAAACCAAAAAAGTACATTAGAATGACCTCAATCCCTTTTAACTAAAAATCAGGTCATTGAAAATAAGTTTTGGGGTTCTGCTTTTGGTAATGGCTGAGCAGTTCTAATCACACAAACCGTCCCAAAGAGAACAACTATAAACTCGGATAAAAGACAAGAAACTCCCTGAAGGCTCTGGAGAACATCCTACAGCAGCAGATCCTAGAGAGTCTGACACTCAAAGAAACGTCACTGGGTGATGTGCCCCGGTAAAGTCTATTAGCCCAAGGGCAAGGCCATTGTGCCATGCAGACAGAATTCCCACAATCTTACCTGTTTGAACCAGAGGAGCCAGAAAGTGAGGAGAGCCCCATAAGGATACAACCAGTGGGAGAAAGAGCTGCAAATTCTGTGAATAAACCTTGCCCAAATCTCAGACTGACCCCGGATCCACACACGTGTGGGCGGACTTCAAAAGCAGGCCAGCTAAGGTGAAAAGAACTAAACCGACGTTACACTGAGATGGGGTATGGAGTCTGAATTCACCCAACTTAACTGCCTGCTGAGACAAAATATCAATACTCTTTGGAGAAACATAACAGAATCCAGAGTCCCCACAATGTATCATTCACAACGGCCAGGATATGGCACATGACCCGCTCTACACAGACGGTGACACTGATCTCAGGTACACAACTACAATTGGGGGCGTGCAGGGAAGTCAGAGCAGATGTGGAAAAGACTCAATACCTCACACGTGCCCTGTTGTGGGTGGGCCCCAGCACATGGCCCAGCACAGGGCTCTGCTCTTTATACAGTCAGCAAACTCAGCGAGGGTCGTGAGACCACAACAGGGATGAAAGTGGGGCTCACCCGGCCCTGCCTGGCAGAGAGCATCTCTCCAGGAGTCACACTTACTTTCTCCACATCCTCTCTCAGATGGATTTCATGCTGCAACTTTTCATGTAAATTCCTATTTTCTATTTTTAAAAGTTCCATTTCTTCCTTTAGTTCGGTCTGAAGAAGCGAGAACTTAACCTTGTATTCATTTTCCAGGCCCAAGACTCTCGCCACCACCTCCGTTTCCACCTCTGAGGCCACATCCTGCGTATGCTGGAGACGCATCCGTGTGAGCTCTGCAGGAAGGCGGGAGGACAGTCACCGCAGGCGCACACCATGACACCCCCAGCAACAGCAGCCTTGTTGTTGCTGTGTGCTCTCAAGTCGATTCCAACTCATAGCAACCCTACAGGACAGGGCAGAACTGCCCCATAGGGTTTCTTAGGCTGTAATCTTTATGAGAGCAGATTGCCAGGTCTTTCTCTCGTGTAGAGATTTAAACTGCCAACCTTTCGGCTAATAGCCAAGCACTTAACCATCGTGCCACCAGGGCTCCTTAATGGTAGCCTTAGGTGACCACTGCCCCGGTGGACCAGTGTTAACAGCTCGACTGCTAACCAAAAGGTCGGCAGTTCAAATCCACCAGTCACTCCTTAGAAACCCTACGGGGCAGTTCTACTCTGTCCTAGGGTCACTCTGAGTTGGGATCGACTCGATGGCAACAGGTTTTTGTTTTTTTTAGGTGACTTTAAATAGTCTCACCGATGAGAAGTCCAATCAGTGACAGGGGCCCAAGCCCTCTCCCCAAAACATTCCCCCTGTAGGCCTGGAGCTAGAAAAGGAGGTCGGGGTCAGGGAATGCGGGGTTGGGGGCTAGGGACGTGGGGCAGGGGCGCCAGGAGGAGCTGGGGTGTCACGGGGACGCACCTTGGATATGCTCTCCTGAGAGTGCAGCCCGGAGCCGTTCGAGCTCCAGGCACTGCTCCCTCTTCCACACCTGGGTCTCGGCGAGGTGCTTGTCCGCGAGGTCCATCCTGACCTTTGTCATCTCCTCCTCATGCTGAATTTCAAGAGAGGACTTCAGCACTTCCAACTCACGCCTGTGCTTTTCTTCCAGCTGTGCCTGCAGACACATCAAGCTCTCCTGTGGAAGCACAGGCAACACCTCCTGTTAGCAGAGACACAACTGAACATGCTTCCTCAGGCTCAAAACACAGCTGCACACGTGCATGTTACGCCAGCCCGTCACGGTGTCAGCCTCCAGGGGAGGCCGTGTGAACTGTGGGTGGCACTGGTGTCAGGGAGGCAGAGACTCAATTTGGAAGGGATGGCGCGGGACAGAGCACAGGACACTAGGCCCCACGTGCCTAACGTGGCGCGAAGACAAAACAACCGTCGCCCTCGGGGCGTCCATGGTGACGGCCTCGTTGAGGCCCCGTCCCCCCGGAGAGTCCACAGTGGCGCTGTCACCGAGGTCCTTCAGCCACCAGGCTGCCGCATCCGGGGGGCAGGGGATGCGGCCCTCTTCCCTCTCGCTTCCCAGTGACCCCGTGCCGTCCACCCATGATGACCCCAAGCTCACATTTCAAGCTTGGGCTCCCTCTCGCACTCGGGCTCCTTTGTCCAGCGCCCACTTCATATCTCACCAGTGTGCCAAGCTGCCATTAAGGACAGACCCACACCCCAGCAGCTCTGCCCATGGCCTAGGCTACAGCACCTCAACCCTCTCCTCAGGCTCACACGAGGCCTCTAGAATCTCCCCACACCACACCCAGCCCGCGGGGACTTCTTCTCACACCACATCCAGCTCTCAGGGACCCCTCCCCACACCACACCCAGCCCGCAGGGACCTTTCCCCACACCACACCCAGCCCGCGGGGACCTCTTCCCACAACACATCCAGCCCACGGGGACCTCTCCCCAGACCACACTCAGCCCACGGGGACCACAGCACTCCACTGCACCCAGCTCCCCATGCCTCCTCATGAGACAGGGTCTCCTCACTGTCAACAGGGTGATGCACAAAGACGGGGCGCTGGGCAGCCCCAAGCGAGGCCAGTCCAGGTACCTCATACAGCTGCCCTCCTCCCTCCTCCAAGCCCTTGCCTGCTCACTTGGTGACTGTGCAGCTGACCTTTATCAGCACCTGCATGGGGAGTGCAAGAGACATGCAGCCCAGCTGCTGTAGCCCACGTGCCTGCCCTGGACACCCGTGGAGGACACTCCCCATGGGCGCTCTCTGGGGACACCCACCATGGACACCTGTCCTGAATGTCCA
>NW_004444064.1:2087994-2089183 GCF_000243295.1 Trichechus manatus latirostris
CTATTCTGGTTAGCAACTTCATCTTGGGTTAGTTTTGATGATTTGTGGATTTGAAGAATGGATGCATTTCATCTAATGTGTTGAATTTACGAGCAAAGAGTTGCTCGCAGTATTCCCTTATCATCCCTTTAACATCTGTGGGGTCTGTAATGATAGCCCCTTGCTCATTCTTGATACTAGGAAGTTGTGTCTTCTCCCTTTTTTCCTTGTCAGTCTTACTAGATATACTTTCCTTCCATTAGGGAAACAAAAATTAAAACCACAACTCACCCAATATGAAATAGATGTTTTCAACAGCCCTGTGACTATTAAGAAAACTGAATTTGTAGTTTAAAATCTCTCAAAAAAGGAATCTCGAGGCCCAGATGGTTTCACACGGGAATTCTACCAGGCTTTTAAAGAGAAATTAACACTAATTCTACACAATCTCTCCAATAAAATAGGAGGGAATCTACCCGGTTCGTTTTATGAAACTTGTATTACCCTGATAAGGACAAAGAAACAACAAAAAAAGAAAACTACAAGCCAATATCCCTCACGAATGTATGTAGAAAAATTCTCAACAAAATATCAACAAATATAATTCCACAACATATAAAAAGTATTATACACCACGGCCAAGTGAGGTTTATTCCACGATGCAAGGCTGGTTCAATATTTAAAAATCCACCAATGTAATATACCATATCAACAAGCTAAAGAAAAAAAATTACGTGATCACATCAATAAACACAGAAAAGGCATTTGACAAAATTCAATACCCATTCCTGATACAAATTCTCAGAAAATAGGAATAGAAGGAATGTTCTCAATTTTATAAAAAGCATCTACAAAAGCCTGCAGTTACACTTGATGGTTAAACATTACTCCTAAAACCAGGAACTGGCCAAGGAGGTCCACCTTCACCACTTTTATTCAACAGATACAGCTGGAAGCTCTAGCCTGTGCAATAAGAAAGGAAAAGGAAATAAAAGGCACATACATCAGAAAGGAAGAAATAAAGCAGTCCTTGTTTGCAGATGACATCATTGTCTATGTAGAAAATCTCAAGGAATCTACAAAAAATACTCTGAGAACTAGTAAGAGAATTCAGCAAAGTTGCAAAACACAAGATAAAAGGAACTAACTAGATACATTCAGCAGGGAATTATGCTGAGTAAAAGAAGACAGTCTCAAAAGTCTGCATACG
>NW_004444064.1:2095929-2098587 GCF_000243295.1 Trichechus manatus latirostris
CCACACCCACAATGAGAATCCCTTTCATCTGATTGGCTACTCACAGTATATTCAATCGTGAGAGTAATTACATTAAAACACGGAGAATCATGGCCCAGCCTAGCTGACACACAATCTTTGCCATCACATAGACCTAGGAATGTGACCCTCAGAAACAATCGATATTCATAAGAGAGACAGAAATCAACAATGGAAAACTGGAAATAACCTAAATGGCCAATGACAGCAGATATGTAAAATAAAAGATTGTGCTTACCCTCCCAGGTAGCAAATCTGACTTCACTGTCACAGAAAGATCGCCACATCACACAGGAACTGAGCTGCCCAGCACAGCAGCCACTGGACAAGCAAGGTGACTTACATTCAAATAAATTACAATCAAATAAAGTTAAACCTTCAGCTCCTCAGGCGCACCAACCACATCTCACAGGCTCAACAGCCACATGTGTTGGTGCTGCCATGTTGGACAGCATGGAAGGAGAACGCGTCCATCATCACAGAAAACACTGCTAGGATGGCGCTGATTTACAGGGCTAAAAACGACAGAAATAAACAGTGCGGGGGCAACTCAAGGACAAAGGAATATGAAGTCTGATGGCCGCAGTGTGGGGAGCACGCGGAGACACGGGACCAGGAAAGCATGTGAGGGTTCTTCCAACCACCACTTCCACTTCCTGATTGATGCCCTAGAGAAGCTGTCTCCCAACAGATACGCAAACAGACAACAATGCAATGTGCCAATCGTCAGAGGTGTGTGCAAGGTAGAAAAGCAAGCCTTCCTCTACTTGGTAGGTGAAAAGGATGAAATCCAGATTTCTAAGTCTAAGATTAATAAAACTCAATCTTCTCCCAATGATTAAAAAAAAAAATGGCCCATCACCTCGTGTTGCTCAAGCTGAAGCTTAAGTTGGTCAAGGTGTTCTTTCCTTTCCTTCTCAGCCATCTCTTCTAAAAAGGTACTGGACGAACTAAGAGAGAAGACATGAGTTAAGTACTGTGCGAACACCGCCTTCCATCCTGAACTCTGCTCTGTCCCAAGGCTCGGTCACTTGGGCCAGAGACTCAGACCCCGCTGAATTTCATCTTTGCTTGAAGTCCCAACTAAAGAAAATCATTTCTAAATAAACATAAAATCAAAGGCTGGTGGTCTTGACTGGCACAAGATCGCAAAAAAAAAAGAGATCTGAATTCAAAGTTCAAAGTTCCCATATTTCAAACACATATTTAAGATGAAAAATCATTTTATTTACCTGATATCTGCATATTCCAGAAAAGAATCTTCCTTCACCTCTTGCAGCCGCTGCTGTAACAAAGTCAGGTCTTCTTGGTAGCTTTTTTCGGCATCCCTTAACTTCTTTTCAAAGTAAATCCTCAGCTGCTCCAGATCAGTCTCATGCTCGATTTTCTCTCGTTGCTGCTGTTGTGCAAAGTCTCGCTTTAGCTGTTCTAACTCTTCCACGTGAGATGCTGCAGCCAGAAGCTGCTCCTGTAACTCTTTAATGGGATGGAAGCATGTTATCATCTTAAAACAAAACACTGGTGAAAACTCAGAAGCTATTTCAGGCCCTAAGGAGACCTGGCAGTGCAACGGTTAAGCACTTAACTACTAACCAAAACGTGGGCGGTTCAAACCCACCCACCTAGCAGCTCTATGGAAGACCTGGTGAACTGCTCCCATGAAGATTATAGCTGAGAAAACCCTATACAGCAGTTCTACCCTGTCACATAGGTTTGCTGTGAGTTGGAGTCAACCCAATGGCACCCAACAACAACTCAGGACCTGGGATATGGTGGGCAGAATCCCACAAACGGTCCCCAGGGTTCCACACCCAAATCCTGGGACCTGTGAGCACACTGAGGGCCCCTCGCAAATCGGCTGCATGATGGACCCTGTGTGGGATGTAGCCCACGGGACAGCAGCCTTAAAACAGGAGAGAACCGGGAAGGCTCAACCCATACACGAGAGCCCTCTAGAAGCAGAGCACTTCCTCTGGCTGCTGGCAGGAAGGCAGGGAGAGTCAAGGCAGGAGGAGCCCTCACACGCCATCACCAGCTGTGAAGATGAAGGGGATCACAGGGCAAGAACCTGGGCTCGCCGCAGCAGCTGAAAGGGACCCCCAGCCAACAGTCATCAAGGACGCGGGGCCTCAGTCCCAGCCCCAGAACCGAGTCTGGCCAATGGCCCGAATAGCCTGGAAGCGAGGACTCAGCTGCTAACATCCTGATTTCAGCCTGAGACCACAGTGGAGACCCCGGCCACGCCATCCCAGACTTCCGGCCCCTGGGTCTGTGAGCTGGCAAAGGGGCGTGGTTTTAAGCAATACAGACCAGAGGACAGCTTCTCACTCACCATCACGGTTTTGATCCACAGAATGCCGCCAGCTGGTTTACAATAATTAACTGCTAGCTTTCAAATAACTTGACTTAACTGGCTGGTCACCCAGAGATTTCAAATCTAAGTTCCCATAAAAGTTTCAAATGCAAGAATGAAGCTCCCAGCCGGCCCGTTAGCATGGAGACATGGGGACAGTGTCTGTGAGGTCGGCTTAGCCTAGCTGACAACCTACTGATCAGCTGAGGCTGCCCCTTGCCCTGCTCCCGGGGCCGCTCCCAGCTTCTCTCCTCACAGCAACCCTGGAACAGGCTGCCTGGTTCTCT
>NW_004444064.1:2099120-2100205 GCF_000243295.1 Trichechus manatus latirostris
GGCCCTATCGCAGGGCAGGGGGGAGCCAAGGCGGAGAGGGGCCACACCGACTACCACAGCAGACAGACACGCGACAGGGAGACTGCCTTCCCTCCAGCCCCGCCTGCTGACTCTGCTCTTGTTCTAAATACCGCTTGTCCAGTAAGCATCTCGGTTGGGTTTAGAGGCTCCGTCTGTGTGAAGCTCCCCATCTCATGGTCTGGGACCTGAGCCACACCTGGTTGTGCCCGGCCTGAAGCGATCCGTGCTGCTTCCCTCTGTACCGCCTGCGACCCACCACGTCGAGGCCGCGCCCACGCCACCTGCGACCCGCCGCGTCCTGGGGCCGCGCCCACGCCACCTGCGACCCGCCGCTTCCTGAGGCTGCGCTGACACCACCCTGATGTGAAGCGGGCAAGACTCAGACCCTCAAGGGAGCGCTGCAGTTGGGGGGTGGGGTTCCTCACAACTGTAAATTCCTAGTTCAGTGTTTCAACAATTGGAAAGACACAACCATAGCTCCTGAGGATCTGAACCGTCAAAATAAACCTCCTCTAACTCACAGAAAAAAAGACCAGATTTCCTGGCCTGACAGACTGGAGAAACCCCGAGAGTATGGACCCAGACACCCTTTCAGCTCAGCGAAGTCCCTCCCGAAGTTCACTATTCAGCCGGGGATTGGACAGCCTCATAAAACAAAACAGGACTAATAAGACACAGCAGTCCAGGGACAAGGACTAGAAGGCAAGAGAGAACAGGAAAGCTAGTGATAGGGAACCCAGGGTTGAGAACGGACAGTGTTGACACGTCATGGGGTTGTTAGCCATTGTCATAGAGCAATATGTGTACTGTTTGAGAAACTGTTTTGTTCTGTAAACCTTCATCTAAAGTACAAAAAAAAAGTATCATCTATATGAGATCAAATTGACAACAGCAACTCAAAAGGTTTGAGGGGAAGTCTAAGGGGCAGTGAGTTGAAGATAATGGTGATGGAATAATTTGAAAAAGGACAGTGAAAATAGCAGCACAACTGGAAGAATATAATCAATGTCACTAAATTGTCCATGTAGAAACTTTTGACATGGTCTAACTTTGGCTATGTATAT
>NW_004444064.1:2102432-2103965 GCF_000243295.1 Trichechus manatus latirostris
CCCCTGGAGTCGGTGTGCCCTGTGGCGTTCTCTCACTACAGCAGAGCCCAGCAGCGTGAGAGGCCGGGGAGCCCTGAGCCTGGAGCACACACTCTGCCAGACCCACACCCACGACCACTTGCAAATGTTCGCTCTTTCGAGGGCTCACACCCGAGCGGATCTGAGTCACTGTCGAGCTACCCGTCCCCTGCACGGCACTGCTGGAATTCACTACATAACACTGATCTGAAAACTGTCCAGAGCAGCACAGGTTTTAACAGCATAAACCAGGATGCCGGCTAATGGGAAAATGACCAGCAGAGCAGCAGGGCTGGGAGAAGGGAGACACGTGGCTGTGCCCTCACTCGGTCCCTCCTGGGTTCCCACCACACCCGTCTCTGCACGTCTGTGAGCTTCTGCACGTACCACCACGGAATCCACCCAAGACTCTTTTCTCTTTCCAATGTCCTGGAGTGATGCCTGGGTCATTGTTTGACTCTTGGGTTTGGTAATAAAAACACATCAGGTCTCTGAGCACACATCTGGCCACATTGCATCCTTTTATTTTAACGTGCAGTATTTTCACTGGAAAAGTGTTTTGGATATATGAGCAGCAGAAGCACTTCTGGTTAACTTAAGAATTCCTTGTTTATTCAACACTCGTCAGACTGTGGCCTTTTAGTCCAATGTTTGGAATTTCTGGAAACGTCTCACGGGCACTTGCAAAAAGACTCTCATTCTCTGAGCACAAGTGTGAACACCATCACTGAGTCAGCTCACAGGCCGCGCTGCTCACCTGTCTGTGTCCCTGTACACTCACCTACCAGGTCGGCTGGCGGCCGGACGTTTCTTTACATTTAGTACCTAAGTTTTAGCTAACAACAGACTGTGAAACGGCCCAATTCCCAAATCTTTTCAAACCTCCCTGCAAACCAAATGATTAAACGAGAGTGAGCTCTGCCTACCTCGAGCTGTTTTTCCTCTTCCTTTTCTTTGTGTTTCAGCCCCAGGTCTTCCAAGGACTGGCAATGCTGAGACTGTAACTCTTCCTGTAACTGCCGGAGGGCTGCCTGGTGCCGAGTCTCCAGGTCCTGGAGGGCACCTAGACAGCAGCACAGACCCAGGGAAATGAGCGCTTCCTCCGGAACAATAATGCCGACCAGTACATTAGGACTAACACCGAGTGCTCCCTCCTAAGTGCTGCCCCAGGGCCTCCTCCTCCTCCTCCTCCAAGCCTCCCCAAGGAGGTGGGGCGGGAGCCCAGCCAGCCCTTCCCTCAGGCTGCCATCCTCCAGGGGACAGGCCACCAGGTAAATGCGACGCCCCTGGGGTACAGTCAGCAAGCACATCGCTTTTTGTGGGGAGTAATCTTGTAACTAAACACGCCGAAAACACCTCTGAAACGAAGGTCTCAGAGGCTTGTGAGGACTGTGCCCAGAGCCCCCCGTCGATGCTGCGCGGCCTCCCACTCCCAGCTCTGCCCTCGCCCCCGCCCGCCCAATGTCACGTACAGACAGTCCTCAGTATTTAAAAACCCTCGTCAGGAGACGGGCC
>NW_004444064.1:2104065-2104845 GCF_000243295.1 Trichechus manatus latirostris
GACCCGCTCGTTTTAATCAGATGCTCACATTCAGCCTGACTTTTGGCTTCAGAAACCTTCTCCAGCTCAGCCTTCTGCTCTGCCAGTCCCTTCTTAAACTGGCTCTGTAAATTCTCCAGTTCTGACCGATGCTTTTCAGATAATTCTTTGCGCAGATTCTCTAAGCATAATTCTCTCTCTGACTCCCAGTCTCGCTTCAAGGTCTAGTTTAAACAAGGACAGAGGAGATTACGGTCAGGGTGGATTATCCGAGGTAAACAAACTCACACCACACAGGCACCCGCCCCCCAGACCAAACGTTACTCCGGAGATGGTCCCATGGTCTAGTCAATTCCCACACACGAGAAGTGGCCAGAACAGAAGCTACCACACGGCAGATGCCAGAGAAAGAGCAAAACTGCGGACAGCCTCCTCTAGACGCAGACGGTCTCTGATGACAAAGACGGGCCACGCAGCAAATGAGGACTCCGCCCGGCCGGCACGGTCCTGGGCCCCGCACACACGAAGGCCCAAGAGAGGGTCCTGCGGGCAGGCCAATGGGCGGGACTGTGACATCCTGCGCCCCTGCCTGGGGAGAGCGGCCGGGACGGCCTGGTAAGCAGGACCCTCTGCAGCTGGTGCCCACAACCGCCTCCAGCCTCCCACCAGGGCGCACGGCCCTGACACCAGCACCACCACGCGGGTCCCCCCACAAAGCAGCTTTGGGAGAGGGATGGGGACACAGAGAAACATCATCAGAAACACGTTCCTTCTACTGCACCCAGAACAGGATTCCTCTCC
>NW_004444064.1:2106784-2107653 GCF_000243295.1 Trichechus manatus latirostris
GTATTTGCCTGAATCTATGTGCACGAGCAACAGGAGGCGTCATGAGAAGCAAAGAAAAGCGGTCACCTCGGGGTCAGGGGAGTCTGGGGTGGGGCCAGAGCGGGGTGCGCTTGTCAGCGTCCCCACAGCAGGCTTGTGGCTTCTACTTATGAGAGAAATGCTGAACAGAGAAGCAGAGAAGCCAGCCGAACACCCCGTAGGGAAGTGGGGTGACAGCTAACAGGCACAGGGTCCTTCTCGGGGTGAGGAAGATGTTCTAAATTTGGCTGTGGAGACGGACGCACAGCCCTGGGAATATACTGAAATCCACTGAAGTGCACACTTTAAAGGGGTGAAGTGCATGGCAGCCCCGCTCTGCCCAGGGCCCCGGGTGTCAGGATCTGTGTGGGTCGGGCTTGGTAAGGCTGAACCGCAGACAGTCCTACCAAAGATTCAAGCAGAACAAATTTCAGCGCAGGAGCCAACCAGCTTCCAAGCACCAGATCTCACACGTTAACACAGGACGCTGGAGGCCTCGGCAGAAAGCAGGCACACGGAGACGGATGCATGCACACTCACACACGTACTCATATGTGAATGACCGAGGCACAGGGACACAGAGTGCCGGGGCAGCCCACACTCAGCTCCCTCAGCACAGGGGCCGCATCCCCTCTGTCAAGGTGGGTCCAGCCCAGAAATCTGCTGGTGAACCCTTCACATGGGAGCATCCACAGGAAGTAATCACCTGCTTCCCAAAAATGGCGAAGAGAAACCTGTACTTCAAACAACGCAGCGGACTTTCCGGAGACGCGCGGAGAAGCCCGGCACGGCCGGCGGTGTGTCGTACCTGCCTCCCGCCCACAGCGGAGCACCAGCGCCTCCCTCTCGCG
>NW_004444064.1:2107753-2108394 GCF_000243295.1 Trichechus manatus latirostris
CGCTAGGGCGTGCCCACTGCCCCCACACACGTGGCCTGTTCCACAGTCCAACCTCTCTCCGCCCCCAGCACGCATCACGGCGCAGCGCGAGGTCTGTGGGGCCTGGCAGGCGAGAGTCAGGCAAGGCATGGGCACCTTCACCCTCCATGAGAAGTCGACATTAAACAGGAAAAAAGCTCTTCTGACCACTCAAACTGTATAAATAAGAGACAGCTTTGCCTCTAAAGAAAGCACGATGCATCTTCTATCAGCACATTCCGTCAACGCTCTCACTGGATTTTAGCTGAGGGTTTTTTGGGGGGTAGTGAGTTGGAGGGATGGAAAGAAGAGGAAGAATATACACAGAAGTACAATCTCCTGATCAATCACAGTGTACCTCAATTAGCTGGGCATTTTTCTCCACTTCTGATTCTAGCTTCTCCTTCAGCTCAGCTGCAACGAAAACAGAAGTGACTCAGGGCAGGCAGTGTTCAGCCACCCCACACCCAGTCACCGGGAGAGACCCCACTGTCTGCTGGCTGCTCACAGGGCCGCATCTCTGATGAAGCAGACCGTGCTGATACCTGGCTTCCAAACAACACACTGTGTGCAGGGCAGAACAGAGACAGAGAATCTAGTCACACACATCCACCTGTTGAGCA
>NW_004444064.1:2110235-2111217 GCF_000243295.1 Trichechus manatus latirostris
TCAATGAGATGGTTTCACACAATAGCCGCAACGCTGGACTCAAACTTACTAGTGATCATGAAGATGGTCTAGGACCTGCAGCCATGCAGGAGGAGCAGGCACCATTCCATTCTGTTATAACTAAGGTCACCATGAGTTGGAGCCAACTCAACGGCAACTAATGACAATGACAAGCGATGCTGCGCGTCTCTTCACAAGCTTATGTGCCGTCCATGTATCTGCTCTGGTGAGATGTCCACTCAGATCTTCCGTCCATTCTTTCGTTAACTTGTTTCCTTATTACCGAGTTTTAAGATTTCTTCGTAGAGACAAACCCTTTTCAGACTTGTGCCTTGCCAATATTTTCCCCCATCTGTGGCTTATCTTTTCATTCTCTTACCAGTACCTTTCACAGAACAAAAGTTTTTAATCTTAGTGAAGTCCAACTTACCAACTTTCTTCTTTTATGAATCGTGCTTTTGGTGTTATATCTAAAAACTGACCATCAAACCCTAAGCTGTGTAGATTTTCTCCTGTGTTTTCTTCTAAAAGTTAGAGTTCTGCGTTTCACATTTCTGTCTCTATGATCCACTCTGAGTTCATTTTTGAGCGAGTTGTAAGGTCTGTGTCTAGGTTCTCACTAATAACTTTTTAACTTACAAATTTAACTAAAAATGTTATAGTCATTCTTAACATAAAGATACGTTGTACATAAACAGATATACACTAGATCTATGGTATTAAAATTTTATGGCTTCTTCTAAAACACAATATTCAAAAAAATACATAAAAACAAAAACAAATCAATACCATGAGAAATGATAAGTATTAAAAAATACACTTGTCTCAAGGAATCCACATTTTCTGAACCCGTGAGGCTAGATGAACCCCTGAAACGACCGTCCTGAGACAATCTTTAACCCTAAGCCAAAAATATCCCCTGAAGTCTTCTTAAAACCAAAAAATAGCTTATCTTAACTAGTAAAGAATGTCTGCCTTGAGC
>NW_004444064.1:2111317-2112288 GCF_000243295.1 Trichechus manatus latirostris
GGGCAGCCACTCAGCTCCCCGAGCTTGTTTGCTCATCAGTAAAACAATGGCGAACGTAAAAATGCCTGGGAAAGGTGGGGACCGACAACGGCTGCATAAACCGGAAGATGCAAATTTTAAAGATTATTTCATAGCCACTGAATCAGCAAAAGTAGGTAATAATATCATTGATCTCAATGTCGTCGAGATCACCATGAAACAAATGTAACCAAACGCAGACAACAAAAAAGCTTTCCCTTTTAATTTGTACACATGAAGGTTCAGTCTCTGTGTAGTAAAGTTTGATGGGTTTTGACAAATGCATGACGGCACGTGTCTACTATTACAACATTGCACAGAATAGTTTCACTATCCCAAAAACTCTCCTGTGCTGTATCCATTCCTCTCTCCCTTTCTCCCCCTCCAAATCCCTGGCAACCACTGATGGCTGTATTGCCACTATAATTTTGTCCTTCCCAGAAAGTCATACAGTTGGAACCACACCGTGCAGCCTTTGCAGACTAGCTTCTTTCACTCAGCAGAATGCATTTAGGAGTCATCCACATCTTGGCATTGCTCTCCACATGTCTTGGCACTGCGTGGCTGTTCATTCCCTTCTATTGCTGTGCAGGTGGTATTCCACATTTGTTTATCCATTCATCTACTGAAGGACGTGTTGGTGTCTTCCAGTTCTTAGCAATTACGAATAGAGCTGTCATAAACATCTGCATACAGATTTTTGTGTGGACGTGTTTTCAAATCGGTTGGATAAATACCTAGGAGTGGGATTGCTGGGTCAAATGAGAAGACTGTTTAGCTTTATAAGAATCTGTTAGTTGACGAGTGAGAGTTCCCATTGCTCCACATCCTTGCCAGCATTTGGTGTTGTCAGTGTTCTGGATTTTAGCCATCCTAATAGGTGTATTCTGTTGTGATCCATCAGGTTTTCATGTTTCACATGTTTGGTTAAGTAGAGGGCCAATGAAACGAAG
>NW_004444064.1:2117448-2118706 GCF_000243295.1 Trichechus manatus latirostris
CTTAAGGGGCAGTGAGTTTATGTTAATGGGGGAGGAACAATTCAGAAAAGGAGGGTGAGAATGGTTGTACAACTTGATGAATGTAATCAATGTCTTTGAACTGTACATGTAGAAACTGCCAAATTGGAATATGTACATACTCTCCACAACAACAAAAATATTAATAAATAAATTAATTTGGAATACAGTATTTTGATTATATACTACAAAGCTAAAGACAAAAAACTGCATAAAATTATCTTACTTCATTAGCAAATTTGTTTTCCAAAGGGGTGTAGGTTAGCAATTCTGAAACTAATTTGTGTGTATTCTAGGATTGAGCAAATAAGTGAATATATTATGGATAAAAAGCCAGGTTTCTCACCATCAGAGAAAGCAGTTAAAAATACGGAAAGGGGGAAAGCTAGAATGAATTCTGATGTGTTGGCTTCACAATGAAGGTATCAGTATAAACTCACAGTTTTCAAAATAGAGGCAAACAGAAGTAGATATAGATGTATCTATACATGTATTTATATCTCCTAGCTCTGTCTGTTGAAAGGACCTAGAAACAATGACACCCACTAGCAATAAACACAACCAGAGCCCAGATTTTGGTTTCTAAATGCCATGCTCCACTAAAAGGAACCAGGGCTTCTTGAAGAAACGGCTGATTTCAGGGCTAGGGCAGGGAAAGGACAAAATGGAAAATCCTGGTGCCAGAGAGTAAGGAAATCCTCAAAAAATGAGGAGAGGACACAGGAGCCAATTTGAAGATGCTCCCAATGGCCAAATCTATGTATTTCAGCAACAAAACAAATATTGATAATGATGGATTAAAACCCATAAAATAACGTAATTATTCCAGTCCATACTGATATAAATAATTGAGTAAACAAATAAATTGAGGAAAAGGGATAGCTCTTCTTTACAGTACAATACCAGTTAATACATGCAAATGGAATGAGGGAAACAGAAAGAGTGGTGCAGTGAATTGCTTTAATATGGCCTTTCCAGCCATGGTCTTTTAATTCCCACAAAATGATTGGGTGGGATTGCAAGTAAGGTGCTTATGGCCCACCAAGGGGATTGGACAGTTTTGCTAATGCAAATAAGGTTCATGGAACCCTTGCGGGGGTGGAACCATGCAAATAAGGTACCTGGCACCCTTGCAGAGGACTGCTCAGTTCTGCCATCCCCCTAGGCTTAAAGGAAGCCAATCCCAGAGGTTGGGGCAGGGGGACTTGACTCCATCAAGAAGAAGAGCCAGGAGCAGAGT
>NW_004444064.1:2120104-2121056 GCF_000243295.1 Trichechus manatus latirostris
ACCAGTGAGGGATACTCAAGACTCGGGCCCCTCACTGATAATCCACACAGAAGCCCCAGGACAGCCCCACCGAGAGCAGACCTGGGTGCACCAGGGAGACCACGCAGGCCCACGCCCTCGGCGCCCACGCCCTCAGTGCCCACACCCTCTCACCCAGCTCCCACCACCCCTGCCCGTGGAGAGGCCTCAGGCAGCAGCCGGCTGTGGGACCTCCTCAGCGACAAGCATTTCTGCCGCAGCAGTCACCCTCGCCCTTCCCATCCCATGTTCACTGAGAAGGAAAAGGCCAACGGACAGACCGTAAGTCAGTAGGCATGCACCACTGTACCTGAATACACAACATTCACGAAGAATTCACACGTGGAAAACTCCTATTACCAAAACAAGTGTCGATACCAAAACACGCCTTCAAACAGTTCCATCCAAAAATTCTCAAAATCGTATAAAGAAGATAAAACATTAGGAGCAAAACCATAAAAATTTACTCACCTTTCGCAAATTAAAATAAAACTCTTTTGCCACTTTTGAAAGGCAAAAACGGACTAGAGACCACCTTCAGTAAAGATGCTAGGAATAACTAGAAAAGAAGCAAAACGTTAAAACACAACGTTGAGACAATTTACCTGAGCCACAAGCGCCCCTTCTGCCTTTTCAGGGGTGTCACTGGACGATGTTCTCTCCTGAGCCACATCGCTTTCTCCGAGGAGACCGCTGTCCCCAGTGGCTACCAGACTCTCCTCCGGGACAGGCGCATCGACAGTCGAGCCCTTCCTCTTCGCCGTCTTTTTCTTCGAATGCGTACTGTCACCTTTTGTTTTTCTCTGTTGGAAGTGAGCAAGCTGCGCAAAAACGTAGACAAGTAGTAAAGGCAGAGATAGGTGAGAAAAAAGCAACAGAACCACAGGGTCCACAGACTCGTGGGGAACATGGGCTGTGGGGCTGGCTCTGTCCG
>NW_004444064.1:2123326-2124152 GCF_000243295.1 Trichechus manatus latirostris
AAGCCCTCTAGGAGCTCCTGGGGTCTGGGGAGATGGAGCCCAGGGAAGCGGCTGTGCAAGTGGCACGGGAATGAGCGCGCGCTCTGGTCACACAGCGTCCTTGTCCCTTGTACTCTTTCTGCTCTAATGTCTGGGTGCAGGGCTGGCAGGCAGGGACGCTGCCGCGCTCCTATGCCACTGACTTCCTCATGGAAACTGGCTTGCAAGCCGGCCTGGCATTCCACAGCGCCTGCAGAAAACGCAGACCGGGAAGACCCACGCGATCCCGTTTCCAAGGAGACGCGGAGGGGCGGGGCGAGGACCCGCGGGGCGGCAGGAGGGTGACTCCACAGAGGGGAGGATGCAGCCCAGAGGCCCTCCTCTCTCCTGGGAACTAACGTCACCAATCCCCAACCCTCTCCGTGCCGAACCAAGAACCCCCTCCCCACCCTAAAAACCAATTTCGCCTTCCCTTTCCCCCCTCTTCCCCGTCCTGTGTCGTTCCCGCCAGCGCAGGCGCAGCCCCTCCGCGGCCCGGCGTTCCTCGCGCGGGCCTCCTCGCGAGCCACCGCCCGTCCCAGCCGCTGATTGGCTGCAGCCGCGGCGGGGGCGGGCCCGGACAGAGGGCGGTGGATTCAAGATGGCGGCGGCCAGGAGGCGGCTGCCAGCTGAGCCGGCCGAAAGGGGAAGACCTCAGCGACGGGCCTGATAAGCGGTGCCCGCTCCTAGTAGAGGGCAGTGGAGGGCACCGGGGCCTGCTCCTAGGACTTCACGCCGGGACAGCGGGAGGAGAAGGAGAGCACTGCCGTTTACCTTTGCCCTCCCGGCCTCCACCTTTCTCCGCCGC
>NW_004444064.1:2126663-2128087 GCF_000243295.1 Trichechus manatus latirostris
CTTGGTAAGTGGGTGTCCATGCTTTTGACCCCATGTCTCGCCTCCATGGCTGCCGCTGTGGCCGCTCTCTTCCCATGCCCAACATGCCAGAAGTGCAGTGGCTAATGAGAGAGGCAGGTGGCATGAACTGACTAGGACATTCTGTCTTGTGGTTGGTCAGTACATCTTCCACAGTGGCTGTTCTGTGGTGGCATTAACATGTGATGCAGAGATCACCACCCTTTATGCTCGCTCCTGTATGTCTACCCGTGCACCTCTACTACAGACATGTTTGTCCCCAGTTGTCAAATCTTACTCCTTCCAGGACCCTGACCAGTTAGCCCGGCCATTCACCACTGCACAGGAATCCATGTGTACTCTGACCTTGGGCCACTTTTTCCACAAAACCCTGCAGGAGCCAACAGCTGGAGCCCCTCCTTGGAGGTGGGGCACATTCTGCGTCCACCATACTATGGAGCCAAGGCCGGTGTTGGCATGAGGGAAACCCTAGTCCCAGTGTCTGGAAAGCATATAAAAGGCCAAGTCTTCCAGGAAGAGGAGAGTGGCTTTAGGTGTACACCTCGTTTATTTTCAACCTGACAGTGAGCAAGGAGTGTGTGAATCACTATTTAGTTGCTAGAACAGAGTTTGCCCTACCTTGCCCCCTGAGAGGTAGATTCAGTTGTTCTTGGTGCATCCAATAGCATAAGAGATAAACTACACAGCACTTGCAAAGATCTTCCCGCCAACCCAGCTGCTTCCTAGATGGTTACTCCTGGAAGTGGTCACCAGAGAACTGGCCCCACAAGTTTTCTGGAACTTAACAACCTAGCCACGGAAAGGCTAGTCCTGTGGGCTCAGCACTGCAGACCCTGTACGTAAAGGATCGGTGTGATCGGAGGAACAATATCCCCTGCAAAGATGTTCACTTCCTAATCCGCTTAAACTGAATATGTGACCTCACATGGCAAAAGAGACTTTGCAAATGGGATTAAGTGAAGGGTCTTGAGGGGGGAAATTTTCCTGGATTATCTGGGTGGGTCTGCTGTCATCACAAGGATCCTTGTAAGAGAAAGTGGGAGGCAGGTGTATTGAATTTGACCCCAAAAGGGTCTGTAGTTGTCTTGGATGGTCTTTCAGGGGTGGCATGAGAAAGACTCACACAGGGAGGCCAGAAAACAAACAGAGTTTAGTACTCACAGGTCCCAGAGAGGAAACCAAGCATACCATGATGCAGGGCCGCACAGGGGTTGCACCTGGGGACATGGTAAGGACAAGCTGGAATTGTAGGACAGGGTTTATGTATGGCATGGAAGGTGGGGTCTCAGGGTTGGTGAGCACTGAAGTCTCATTGGTCAGTTTAAAAATTTCTAGTGTGTTAGTGCGGGAAAGGGGAGAAGTTCTTATTCTAGGAAACCACATGGGGCGTGGCCAGCAGGGGCAAG
>NW_004444064.1:2130724-2138275 GCF_000243295.1 Trichechus manatus latirostris
CCTACAACGTTTATTACTGTGTCCTTGTTGTATCTTGATATCAGGTAGGGTAAGTCCCCCTCATTGCTCTTCGTTTTCCAAATTAATTTCTCTCGGTGAACCTTTCTTCCGTGTATATTTTGGAATATTTGGTCAATTTACTTTAAAAAGTCTTGGGACAATTTTGATTGGGTGGCACTGAATTAAGAGATTTAATTTGAAGAAATCTGAGAGTATTACTATAGTGGATTCAATGTGTCCCTCCAAAATTTTTATCTACCCCAAACCTCAAAATGTGACCTTATTTGGAAATGGGGTCTTTGCAGATGTAATCAGTTAAGGATCTTGAGGTGAGATTATCCTGGGTTTAGGGGTAGGCCCTAAAGCCAATATAGGTCCTTGGCTGGCACAGATGGTCTGCACTCAACAACTAACCTACAGGTTGGTGGTTCAAATCCACCCAGTGGTGCCGTGAAAGAAAGTCCTGGTGATCCGCTTCCGTGAAGATCACAGCCAAGAAAACCTTCTGGAACAGTTCTACTCTGCAACACGTGGGGTCACCATGAGTCAAAATTGACTCCTTGGCAACAGGTTTGGTTAGTTTTTGTCTAAATCCAATGACTGGTGTCCTTATATAAGAAGAGAAGAGACACAGAAGAAGGCCGTGTGAAGACAGAGGCAGAGACTGGAGCGATGCTGCTCTAAGTCACAGACTGCCTGGAGCCACCAGATGCTGGGAGACGCCAGGAAGGCTCCTCCCCTAGGGCCTTCGGAGGGAGCTTGCCCACGCCTTCATTTATTCAGGTCTTCTTTTATATCCTTTGAGTTTTAGATTTTTCTCCATAAAGATGTTGTGGATTCTTTGTTATAGAATTCCTGAATGCTTTAAGGACTTTATTGCTGTTGTTTGCTAGTTAATTTCTGCTTGGTTATTAATGGCAAGCAAGAATAATATGGATTTTTGTACGTTGATCTTGAATTCTGCAGCCTTGTCAAACTGTCATATTAACTCAAACTTTTCTTAATTCTGTTGGGTTTTCATTTTAGATTATTATGTCCCTTTGAATACTCACAGTTTTTTCTCGTCCTATAGTGTTGAAGTACTTCTTGTACACATAAATATGGGGTGGAAACGTTTATATTAATGTAAAGGTCAACTTAAATCTCATAAAAATTTAAAATACCACAAAAGTAACTCGCCTTCAGACTGGGTAATTTCCACTCCTTAAACCAGGTCTTCCCTAGCATTAACAGGTGCCATAGTCACCACGGTCCTGCCAATGACACATAAAATGTGGTGAGGATGCAATTTTACTTTTATTTTTTTATATAATTTTATTTATTTTATTGTTGTTGAGAATACACAACAAAACATACACCAAGTCAATACTTCCTACATGCACCATTTAGTGATGTTGATTGCGTTGTTTGAGTTGTACAACCACTCTCATCCTCCTTTTCTGAGTTGTTCCTCCCCCGTTAACATAAATTCACTGCCCCCTAAGGTTCCTGTCTAATCTTTTGAGTTGCTTTTATCAATTTGATCCCATATAAATAGTTCTTAAAAGAGCATTGGAGCCCTGGTGGCTCAGTGGTTAAGAGCTCAGCTGCTAACCAAAAGATCGGCAGTTCAAATCCACCAGCCACTCCTTGGAAACCCTATGGGGCAGTTCTGCTCTGTCCTGTAGGGTCGCTGTGAGTGGGAATCAACTCAGCGGCGGCGTGTTTGGTTTGATTTGGTTTACAAGAGCCTAGTGCTCAAGACAGACATTTTGTACTAGTTAAGCTAAACTGTTGTTTGGTTTGAAGAAGACTTCCAGGGGTATTTTTGGTTTAAGGTTTACAGATGATCTCAGGGCCGTAGTTTCAGGGATTCATCCAACCTTCATGGCTCCAGAAAGTCAGAGTCCATGAGAATTTGAAATTCTGTCCTGTATTTTTCCCCTACCCCTTCTGTGGAATCTTTGTTCAAAATGTTCAGTAATAGTAGCCGGGCAGCATCCAGTTCTTCTGGTCTCATGACAAAGAAGTCAGTTGTTCATGGAGGCAATTAGCTACACATTCCACATTCTTTTCCTATTCCTGAGTCTCCTTTTTCCTCTCTTGTTCCAGGCAGATAGAGACTAATTGTTGTGCCTTGGATGGCCGCTTGCAAGCTTTCAAGATCCCAGTCAGTACACATCAAAGTAGGAGGTAGAACACAAGGGATGTCCCATGAAACCATGACCCTAAGCCTCCAAACGAAGAAACCCAATCCCATGAGGTGTTCGGTTGTTCATAAGCAGCCCTCAGCAGCTACTCTTTTCTTTCTTTCTTTTTTTGTCATAGTTGTAAGTATATCTATCACACAACTTTTACCAGTTCAACTTTTTACAGGTGTACAGCTTACTGACAGCAATTACAATAATCAGCTGTGTAACCCTACCCTTAATGGGATATTTCCATCACTGTTAACCCCTCTTTCCCCCTCCCTCCCGCCCCTGGTAACCACTAATAAACTTTGTTGTCTGTACATTTGCCTTTTCTTTTTATATAAATGAGGTCATACAATATTTGTCCTTTGGTAATTGACTTATTTCACTCAGCATAATGTCTTCCAGCTCCGTATTGTAGCATATGTATCAAGACTTCATTTCTCCTGCTGGCTGAGTGGTATTCCATTGTGTGTATGTACCACATTTTGTTTATCCACGCATCTGTTGATGGGCATTTAGGTTGTTTCCACTGTAAAAATGACATGGCACAGTGTCTGACCTTCTCTAACTTCCTAAGCGGGGAGGAGAATCAAGATCAACAGGCCAAGGCTGATTCCTGTGAGGCGGCGGTCAGGCGTGCCTCCTTTCTCCTTCATCTTTACCAATTCTGACACCAACTGTCCCTCCCAGAGCACACTCTACTTCTCTGCTGAATTTGATAATTCATTGCAATGGCCACACAGAACTCATGGACAATACTCACAATTATGGGGTTTATTAGGGAAGTAACAGGTTACAGTACAGGTTCAGGAATGTTCAGGATACAGTTCTTCACTCAGGACATCTCAGCTGTGCGACAGGCAGGTCTGCCTCTGGCTCTCGGCCCCTCGGCCTGGCCTCTGCCCTGCTGGGCAAGTGTTACAAAGCTCTTTTAGCTCTGCCAATAAGTGCCCAGAGGCACCCCACTCCACCAGTAAGCCTCAGCCCAAAGACGCTCAGCTCTAGCTCCGTGGGTTGGCAAACCTAGCTCCACCAAGTGCCCAGAGGCACTCTACTCCTTCAGGAAGCCTCCTGCCTGAAGCACTCAGCTTTCTTGCTCCAGCTTCCCAGCCCACCACACTGTCTCCTGCTGGTCTGCTACCAGTCTCCTGGTTCTGCTGCTGCCATTTCTCACCATTATCAATGTTACCGCACTCTCTCGTCTTCTTTTTTTTTTTTTCTCTTTCTCTGCTGGTTCCAGGGACTTCTACAGTGCAGGGATCCCAGGTTCAAAGGACATGCTCCACTCTTGGCTCTTCTTCCTCGATGGTGGTGAGATCCTGTCTTTCCCACCTCTGGGGTGGCCCAGGTCAAGCCTAATGGGATGGTCAACCTGACCGATCCCGTTGGTGGGCCACAATGACTGTATTCGCACAGTCTCATCCAGTCACTTGGGTGGGAGTTACAAGACCATGGCAAGAAAGTCCACACAAAAGCGATCCGTTGCACGGCATCCATCTTTTGGCGATTGTGAGTAGTGCTGCAGTGAACACGGGGGTACAAGTCTCTGAGTCTGCTTTCAAGTCTCGTGGATATATACCTAGGAGTGGAATTACTGGGTCATATGGTAGTTCAAGTTTTAGTTGTTTGAGGAACTGCCACCCTGTTCTCCACCACAACTGTGCATTTTGCATTCCCACCAGCAATAGATAAGGAGTTCCAGTTTTCTCACATCCTTGCCGACGTTTCTTATTTTCTGGGTTTTTTTTTTTTTTTAGCCTTCCTAGTGGGAGTGAAATGGTATCTCTTGTGGTTTTGATTCACATCTCTCTGATGGCTAATGACACTGAGCATCTTCTCAGGTGTTTGGTGTCCATTTGAATATCCTGTTTGGTGAATTGTCTATTCACGTCCTTTGCTCATTTCATGATTAGGCTTTTTGTCTTTTTGTTGTTAAATTGTCGAACTTTTATATGTATTTTGATTATTGGATTCTTGTCAGATACTTGGTTTCCAAAGATATTCTCCCTATCGGTAGCTTGTCTTTTCACTTTTTCGGTAAAGTCTTTTGAGGATGCCCTTGTAAATGGCGTAGCAGTTGTACCCAGTTCTAGACACCAGAGGAAGGGCAATTGTGGAAGGCAAAAACCATCTCTTCTCAAGTGGAAAAGGATTAAGACTTGGAAATGTTTGGGTAAAATTATTCCAAGTGTAAACTGTCTTTAAAAAGAAAAGTGACTAATGGCAGACACGTGACATTAAGCATTTGTCAAAATCCACAGGACTAAACACAAGTGAATCCTAATCTAATCCCTGGTGTATTATAACTTCAGTTAATAACAGTATATCAACACTGATTCATCATTTGTAACGTATACCACACAGAATGAAAGATGTTAATAATAGGAGAGGCTGTGTGCTGGGAGAAGAGGTATAGGAAACTGTAATTTCTGCATAATTTTTCTGTAAACCTAAAACTACTCTGAAAAATAAAGTGTAGTTTAAAAAAAAGGAACGTGACCTTGGTTATGAGTACGAAGAAACGTGCCACGGCCTCAATGGGAATCTGAAGTCTCGTGAAGTCCTTGTTTATGTGTCTTACTTTGCTTCCCTCTGAACTTCGCTGTAGCCTGCGTGCCAGATAAGGCCGCACGGGAGGGTGTTATTCAGCACGCACTGTTTCGATCAGCAGCCAGCTGCTTCCGGTGTCGTTCAAACTCGTTGAAAGCTGATAACCTGTGTCTTTAGGGTTTTCCAGAGAAACAAAACCAATAAGGTATTTGGAGCCCTGGTAGCACGGTGGTTAAGAGCTCAGCTGCTAACCTAAAAGGTTGGCAGTTCAAATCTACCAGCAGCTCCTTGGAAACCCTTTCGGGCAGTTCTACTCTGACCTATGCAGACTCTATGAGCCAGAATCGACTTGATGGCAAGGGGTTTGGTTTTCTATATATATATGTATATATATAGAGAGAAAGATTGATTTTAAGCAGTTGGCTCACATGATTACGGGGCTGGAAAGTCTAAAATCAGTAGGTCAGGAGGCAGGCTGGGAACTCCAGCAGGAGGTTTGTGTTACAGACTCTTAACAGCCTTCAACTGGATGAGGCCCGCCAACATTGTGGGGGGGGGGGAGGGTGATCTGCTTTACGTCAGGTGAACTGATTTAAAAGTTAATCACACAAACGCCTTCACAGCAACACCTAGACTACTGTTGGACCAAACAACGGGGCACCACCGTCTGGCCAAGTGGACACAGGAAATTAACCACCAGAGTCTGATACAGTGACATCAACCCAAAGCACTCTCACCTTTGCCTCGGGCCACTTGCAGGATGAATGTGCTGGGGAGCCTATTCCTGGGGCCTATGGGCACACGAGGCAGCAACGCCCACACGGGCCAAGAGTATGTTCTCGTGTGCTCTCGCCTGTCCTCACGTGTCACTGGCCTAAGCGGGCTCAGTATTCCTACGTGCATTCTGTCGTCTCTTGTCAAGCTGCGGCATCCCATTTACTATTGAAGGAGCGTGAAAGAAGCCCGGGCAGGGTCTGGAAGCAGACAGCACCACATTATCAGGGGCGGGATGAGGAAACACAGTGCAGACACCACTACCGCGGACACAGGAGAACCCGCCGTGTCGGAGCAGACACGAACCGCGAGGACGGGGGAGGCGTGGACCCGGGAAGCGGTGGGAAAGCACCGAGCCGCTGTGCCTCAATGTCCCCTCGTGAAACGGTGTGAACACCATGAAACCCGCCTCTGCTGCGGTCTGGGAGGCCGCGAAGTGGGGTGAGATGGCACAGAGGCAGGAGGGGGCCTCTGTGCAGGGGTGCCATGGCAGCGACAATGCCGAGCTTGTGTTCCAGTGTGGAGATGGCTGCAGACGGAATGAAGGAGGGGTAAGATGATCCATTAAAAGGTGCCCAGTGCAGTGGGGAAAATTAGGACCTCGTCCTCCCCTGACCCCAGCCTTCCCAGGCAGCGCCTCGGCCTGGGCCCTTCTGCAGCCCAGGATTTCCTGAAACCTGAGGGTTGGTACCCCTATCCAGTCCTCGCAGCTCTCAGGCTGCGCCCTGTGCTGCTCGGACGGTCCTGGGCTGGGGTAGGGGGAGTGACGAGGTGGTGCTTGGGAAACACAGCACAGGACTGTCCCTCACTCTCCCTTAGATGCATGCACATGCACACACACACACACGTCCCTGTCCCTCCAGCCCCAGCTGCTGCCCACTGCTCCTTTTCCAAGGAGCCCTGGCCCCGCCACACCTGGGGATCAGTGTTTACAGGTAACGCCGCTTGGCAACAGGCTGGGCGAGGGCTCTCAGTGGAAACCTGGTAACTGGGGCTGCCCCTCCCGGTCCTGGGGTGTCTAGCAACTGCCCAGGCACAGATGGTGCTGGCTCACCAGGCACTTGGGTCTGAGAGGGAGCAGGATGTGGTGGCCGGTCCAGCGCAGCCCCCCACGCAGCCCCAGGAGGTAAACCAACTGAGAGCTGCTGCGGGTCCTGCCAGGACCACGGGGTTCAGTGGCCCCACTTGCTGAGAGGTTCTTTTCTGCAGATAACTGAGGACGAGGGAGGATTGCGGCCCTGCAGAAAGTGTCTCACAGGGTCTCGGTCATGGCAGACACGTCGGCCGACCACATGGCTCGCCTGACACTCAGACTCTTGCAAAAGGTAGGAGGGGTCGGGAAGGGCTGTGTTTCTGACAACTCCTTTAAAGGAGCTCAGCCTTCAGGCTTCTGGAACTAGGGGCAGTTAAGGCAACTGCAGCACACCTTTACTTTCTGCCCCTGGCAAACTGCAAGTGTGGTCCTGCTGCCGGCAAGCCTGTGATGAGCAGAGCGTGGTTCTCGGTTTCCTCTCAGTGTTCATACAGAGACCGGTGGGTTCTAGCACTTCCTGAGTCACAGGGCAGACCCAGCTCCTGCTATGGAGACAGCCTCACGTGGACCTGCCCCAGGCACAGGGCCAGCCTGGGTGGCTGGGCTGTGGCCCGATGACCTGTCTCAAACCCGTTCTTCTCGCTCTCTGAGAGTCTTCCAAGTGTGTCTCCAGTCTGTCCCTGCAGGTGACCAAGTGGGGCTTGCTCCTGGCGGCTCCTGGCGCCCCTGCCTTGTCCCCCTTTCTGAGGTTTCTCGAGACCAAGTCTCCCGAGCTGTCCCTCACCTCCTCCCTCCCCAAGGGGGGCTGTGGGAGGGCCATCGGGGGCAGCCCAGGGCTGTCAGGGGTACCTGCTCATCCCAGGGCTCAGATAGACCTGTGAAGCTTCAAGGCCGCGGGAGGACTGGGGAGGATCAGGCTGCTCCCCGGCAGGGGAGACCAGGCAGTGTGCCCACCCAGGACACAGAGCTCACCGTGGGTCATCCTGCCCGGGGCCGTGCCTCCGAAAGCTGCCCGAAGGG
>NW_004444064.1:2139260-2140865 GCF_000243295.1 Trichechus manatus latirostris
GGGCAGCCTGGCTCCCGCTCACACTAAGCTGGAGCGAGTGCACTTGTCACATGCGGTCTCTCATCCTCTCAGAAGCTGGAACACGAGCGTGAGAACATGGAAGCGGACTCTGAAGTCCCTCACCTTGTAGCAGGTAGGAGCCCTGGGCTGCTTGGAGCTGGCACAGGTGGCCTGAGACCAGCCATCGCAAGGGGAGTGGGGACTGCCTGCCCTTGGAAGTCCTCATGCCCTGCTTGGTCCTCCCTTCCTCCTTTTACCCACAAGGTTATCCTTAATAAGCTTCCTTGGGGTTCTGAGTGAAAAGCTTTTGTTTTGTCTTTAAAACACACATACACACACATACTCAAACACACATATATACACACTCACATACACACATACATTCACACACGTACACACTCAGTCACAGACATACATGCACACACTCACGCTCACACACATATACACACACTCACATAGACACATACTCGCACTTATGCACACACTCATACACACACACTCACAAAGACACACTTATACACATACACTCATACACATGCTCTCACATAGACACATTCACACTCATACACACACTCACATAGACACATATTCACACTCATACACTCAGATACACTCCTACAGATGAACACACTCACATACACATATTCACACTCATACACTCACAGACATACACATACACACACTCACATAGACATACTCACACTCATACACGTACACTCACACACACATAGATACACTCATACACATACACACACACTCACTCACATAGACACATACACTCATACAAACACACTCACATAGACACACATACACTCACATAGACACATACTCGTACACATACACACTCACATAGACACATATTCACACTCATATACACCCAGACACATACTCACACTTGTACAAATGCACACACTCACACAGATACATTCACACTCGTACACTCACACACACATAGACACATACTCACACTCCTACAAATGAACACACTCCCATAGACACACTCACACTCACACACTCACATAGACACATACACTCATACACATACACATACTCACATAGACATATACTCACACTCATACACATACACTCACATACACACACTCACATAGACATACGCTCATACGCATACACACACACACTCACATAGACACACTCGTATACATACACACACTCACATAGACGCAGTCATATGCACACACATACACTCATACACAGACACATACACTCACACACTCACACATACTCACACTCACGTACAGACACACATACACTCACATAGACACATACACTCGTACAAATGCACACACTCACATACGCATACACACTCACATAGACATACACACTCAAACTCACATAGACACATACACTCATACTCACACTCACATACTCACACTCATACGCACACACGCACACACCCCAGCACTGCTGTGCACACTCTTAAGCACTACCACCTTCAGTCTACAAACCCCAAAATGGGTGCAGTGATTGTTCCCGTTTCTCAGATGAGAAAACAGAGCCTCAGAGAGGTTAAATAACCTCCCCAGGTCACCCAGGTTAGAAGGGGAGTGGGGCACATCTGGTCCCTGTGGGTCCACGCACCCTTCC
>NW_004444064.1:2142127-2144316 GCF_000243295.1 Trichechus manatus latirostris
GCCCCGGTGGCGTGGTGGTTAAAGAGCTTGGCTGCTAACCAAAAGGTTGGCAGGTTCAAATCCAACAGCTGTTCCTTGGGAACCCTATGGGGCAGTTCTCTGTCCTATAGGGCCGCTATGAGTCAGAACCGACTCAACAGCACCTAACAACAAGAGAAGGTATCGCATGCAGGCAGATGGTCTGTGCCCTGAGTTCTCACAGGGGCTTACCAGCTGAAAAGCCTGCTTTGTTTGCACACATCAAAGGTAGAATATTGAGGAAGGGCCCCATTCCTGCAGGGAAAGGAATTGTAAGACGCCCTGGCTTCAGCCAGACCAGACTCAGGGAAGGAGGTCCTGGAGTCCAGGGTGGCCATGAGGCCAGGACTGTGCGTGGGAGCTGAGTTGGAACAGTTAGAATAGCCTAGAGAGAAGCTCTTTTTAGAGGGAGTGGGCACTGAGGCCTGCTTGAAAGAGAAAACAAACTCTTCTGGCTGGGGATCAAACAACAAAGCAACAAGTAGAAACTGGTTCAAATTATTTGGTAAATTTATAAAGAAACTTGGTTCTCACACGTGCACCACCAGAGGGCATCAGAGCCTCACTCTATGCACTGGTTCAATCCCAGCAGGCTGCGGTGCTCCAGGCGGACCTCAGGATCTGGGCCTCCAGAGGCCTAGTGACCAGCGCTGGCTGCATCCCTGCAGCCCCTGGTCCCATATGCACTGGGGAGGGGGGCAGAGCCCTGAGAAACTGCCCACCTGACAGCCCTAAGACCCTTCCGCCAGGGAGCCCTGTGTCTGGGGATTGATCACTGTCATACCAAGGCTGGCACATTCCTTTCCTGGCACCTGCGGGTCTCCCTTCCCCAGGAGGCCAGCAGGATCTGCGTGTGTTGTAGGAACAGTACCTCCTGGAAGATCTCTCCCGGGCCCACACCTGGAGGGGGGCGAACAGAGGGGCCTGGGGGTCAGCACTGCCCCCAGAGGTGCCCCCTGTGTGTGGCCACCCCGCTGCCTCCCCACCCCACCCAGGCCCGGAGCCACCCCGGATCATCCAGTACTCGGTAAGAGGCGTGTCCTACCCAAGCATACATGAGAACAGCATCTTGTGTGTGTGTGCATGCATGTGTGCATGTGTGTGGGTGTGAGTGCGTAGGTGTGCATGCATGTACTAAATATGCAGTCACCTTCCTAGCTACGTCCTTATGCCAACAGTTTTTCAGAAATGTTAGGAGGGCCCTGTGCCCATAGAGGTGTATCTCATCTAGACAAAGATGGCGATTGAATTCTCTCTCCTATGCCTGCTCATCTCAGAGAAACCCACCAGCATTGTTATTTATTTATTTTATTGTACTTTAGATGAAGGTTTACCAAACAAACTAGTTTCTCATTAAACAATTAGTACACATATTGTTTTGTGACATTGGTTACCAACCCCATGACATGTCAACACTCTCCCCTTCTCGAACTTGGGTTCCCTATTACCAGCTTTCCTGTCCTCTCCTGCCTTCTGGTCCTTGCCCCTGGACTGGTGTGCCCCTTTAGTCTCATTTTGTTTCATGGGCCTGTCTAACCTTTGGCTGAAGGGTGAACCTCAGGAGTGACTTCATTACTAAGCTAAAAGTGTGTCCAGGGGCCATACTCTCGGGGCAAACCCAGCCGCGTTATGAAAGTGCATTGGAGAGAGTTGCTGGGCTGAGAGCCAATGATGCAGGCACCCGACAGACCAGCTGCAGAGGGGTAGTCTTACCCCTTGTTACAACTGACAGGCTGGGGTCCCAACTCCACCTTCCTAACTCCAATCCCAGTCTCAGCTATTGTGCTAGGAGCAGAGTGTTTGGGGGAAATCAACATCAGGAGGGCCCTGAATTTGGGGAAGAAGTGTGTCAACTCTTTTTCAAAACTTCATAGTGACCAGGGGATGCTTAAGACCCTAATTCCAAGGACTGAGCTTAAAAGGTAAAAGAGCGTCCAAGTTTGAAAGCTTCACACCTTATTCGGCCTTCTCAGCTGCAGGCAACAGAAAGCAACTCTAACTAGCTTAAGCAAAAGAGGACATATCGGAGGGCAACTGGGCACCCAGAAAAGGGAGAGAAACCTGGGCAGCTGGCAGGTTGAGGCTCTATGAGAAGTTTGATGTGACTGGGGTGTAGGGGGAGAAGAGGACGCTGCAGAGGTAGACAGGGCCACGTTGAGAATGTTGTAGAC
>NW_004444064.1:2145813-2148450 GCF_000243295.1 Trichechus manatus latirostris
GCTAATCATCTGCCTCATCCTAGGTACCCCAGCCACCTGCCACCATCATTCAGCAGCTACCTCATCAGCCCCTCATTGCACAGATTCCTCCTCCCCAGGCCTTCCCCACTCAAAGGTCTGGGAGTATTAAGGAAGGTAAGTATTTCATATTAATATTATGATGAGTTTATAAAATTCTATATTGGAAGAAAAAATATTTTTGTAAGAAGGATAGTCATTTAGGGTCAACTTTTAGCTACTCAACTGATGCTATAAATTTACCAACGTGAAAATAATTTTAATCAAGAAACCCTTATATGAAGGATATCTCTGAGAGAAATAAACAAGGGGCAGAAGAAAGGGCACTGGACTAGCAGTCAGACGAACTGGGCTCTAATCCCAACTCATCCGATTATTAGCAATATAAACAATCTTGGTTCAATTGCTTCTTTTTTAAAATAACTTCTAGATATTTGATTTTTAAAACAGCTTTCTTGAGATGTAAGTGACATAGAATAAGCTGCATATAGTTAAAGTGTACAATCTGATTAAGTTTTGACATATATGTATCCGTGAAACCATCACTACAATCAAACTAGTAAATATATCCATCACCCCAAAAGTTTCTTTATGCTGTTTTTAATTCCTCCTTCCTGCTCCCGCAAGCAACTGCTGATCTGCTTTTTGTCACTATGTATCAGTTTGGATTTTGTAGATTTTTATATAAATGGAATCATATGGTATGTACTCTTTTTATCTGGCTGCTTTCACTCAGCATGATTATTCAAAGATTCATCCCTATTGTTGGGTGTATTAATACTTGGTTCCTTTTAATTACCAAGTAATATTCCATTATGCAAATGTACCACAGTTTGTTTATCCATTCACCAATAGATGGACACTTGAATTATTTCAGTTTTTGGTTATTACCAAAAAAGCTGCTAAGAACATTCATGTAGTATTTTCTGTAGATACATGATCTCATTTCTTTTGGGTAAATACCACCTTCTGATATCATTTTTCATCATCTTGAAATAAACCTTTAAAAGCTCTTTAGGACAGTCTCTGTAAAAGGGTCTCTGAAGTGTTTACTTTTCTACAAATGTTTTTGTTTGCCCTTGTTCTTAAATAATAGTTTTGCTGAGTATTCACATCTAGATGGATACTTATTTTTCTCTCAACACTTTCTAGATTTATTCTCCTGCTTTCTGACCTCTGTTGTTGTTGTTGAGGTATCTGCTGTCATTCTCTGCAATTCCCTTCTAGATAATCTGTGTCTTCTTTCTGGCTATTTCCAAGGTCTTCTCTTTGTTTCAGATGTTTTACAGTTTTACTAAAATGTGTTTAGGTACAGATTTCTTTTTATTCATCCTGATTTGGATACAATATGCTTCTTGGATCTGTGAGGTTGTTTGTTTTTTTAATTTATTTTGTTTGTTGTTGTTGAGAATATACACAGCAGAGCATACACCAATTCAACAATTTCTACATGTACAATTCAGTGACATTGATTATATTCTTCAAGTTGTATAGCCATTCTCACCCCCCTTTTCTGAATTGTTCCTCCCTCATTAATATAAACTCACTGCCCCCTAAATTCCTACCCGATCTTTCAAGTTGCTGTCGTCAATTTGATCCCATATAGATAGTTCTTAAAAGAGCACAATGCTCAAGGCAGACATTCCTTACTAGTTAAGCTAAACTATTGTTTGGTTTGAAGAAGACATCAGGGGATATTTTTTGTTTAAGGTTTAAGGTTTAAAGATTATCTCAGCCCAGTAGTTTCAGGGGTTCATCTAGCCTTCCTGGCTCCAGAAAGTCTGGATTCCATGAGAATTCGAAATTCTCTTTCTGCATTTCTCCTCTTTTGATCATTTGATCAGAATTCTTATATAGGATCTTTGATCAAAACATTTAGTAATAATAGCTGGGCACCATGCAGTTCTTCTGGTCTCATGGCAAAGGAGGCAGTTGTTCACGGAGGCAGTTAGCCACACGTGGCATTTCCTTCTCTTATTCTTGACTCTCTTCCTTCCTTTACTGTGAGGTTATGTTTTGTTAGTTCTGGAAAATGTGCAGTCAGTATCCTTTTAAATATCTTCTGTCCTCCATTCTGCCCCTTGAGACTCCAATATGAGCTGTTAGTCTCTCTTTTTATGCTCCAACCTACCTAATCTTACTTTTATGTTTTCCATTTTTTTGAATCTCTCTGATGTATTCCAGAAAAATTCTTTGAATATACCTTCTGGTTCGCTGATTCTCTCTTCAACTATATCTAATTGACTATTCTATTCATCCACTGAATCTTTTTACATTTCAGCAAATATATCTTTATTTCTAGAATTTCCATTTTTAAGTCTTCCTTTTCATTCCTGATAGTTTCTTATTATATACTTATTTAAAAAATTCTCACATTTACTTCTTTAAACATCTCTTTATGCATTTTACACTGGACCTTGGAAGCTGTTTCTTCTGGCTTTTATTCATAGTTAGCTTTCCTTCCTTTGTATTTGAGAATCTTGTGTGTGTGTGTATGTAAGAGAAAAAGATAGCTCATGAATTTTTTTAACTTCATTGAAATATACATACAGGAAATACACTAATCATAATCATACAGCTTGATAAATTTTCACAAAGTGAAGATACCCATGTAAATAG
>NW_004444064.1:2149824-2152835 GCF_000243295.1 Trichechus manatus latirostris
GTTTTGGCAAATGGACATACACATCTCTGTGGGGTATATGCCTAGGAATGAAATTGCTGGGTCCAGAAATACTACAAAACTGTTTTCCAAAGTAGTTACATTAATTTACAATCCACAGAAGTGAGTGAGAATTTCACCAACACTTGGTATTTTCTGATTTTTTCATTTTAGCCAGTCTGGTGGTTATTCATGGTGTCTTGTTCTGGTGTTAATTCACATTTCACCTTTTCATGTATTTATTGGCCATTTGAATGTCCTTTTTTGTGAAATGCCTATTTGAGTATTTTCGCATTATTCTTTTAGTTTATCTGCCCGTCCTTTTGATCTGTAGGAATTCTTTTATGTATTTTACATGAGTCTTTTTTTGATCTATCTATTGCAAATATCATGTCCCATTTTGAGGCTTGCCCTTCCACTCTCTTCATAGTGTTTTTGGGTGAATAGGAGTTCCTAATTTTAATAATATCCAATTTTTAGGGTCTTTTTCTTTATGGCTTGTGTTTTTTGTGCCCTGTTGAAGAAATCTGTACCCACTGAAGATCATGAAGATGTTTTTCTATGTTTTCTTCTACAAGCTTGGTTTACCTTTCACCTTTGGATTTATGATCCATCTAGAATAGATTTTTGTGTATGCTGTGAGAGAGGAATCAACATTATTATTATTATTGCTGTGGATATCAATTTCACCTGGAACCATTTATTGAAAGGGCCATTATTTCCCCATTGCACTGAACTACTTCCTTCATTATAAATCATTGACAGAGGGGTGTGGGTCTATTTCTGGACTCTCGTTCTGTCCCATGGGTCTAGTTCTCCAATTTTCCATCTTGATTTTATTCTGTGCAAATCCTGTGGGCCTGACTTGGGAAGCTTCCCCTCAGAGGCTTGTTTCTGCTTCTGCTGGTGGGCAGGGGATGCCTCGGCACCAGGACCGCTTGGGTCTCCTCCAGGGTCTGTCCCAAGCGGCACTGTCAGACTCAGCTTCTCCACTTGCAGGATCTTGCTAGGATAGATGTTCCCACAGCTGTGCTGCTTCAGGGATCAACTCTGGCTGCCCCTCCTTCCCTGCCCTCTGTGACCCCCTGGCTTACAGCCTTGGCCTGGCAGCCTAGCCCTGGCTCCTGGTGTGCCTGTCTGAGCCCTGCCCCAAAGCCACCCTAGGCTAGGCTCACGTTTGTTTTCCATTGTGAGGCCGACAAAGCCTCAAGGACTGTGTTTCTGTGATCTAGTTGCTGTGGAAAGTACCAATGTCTACCTCTCATATTGGCAGAAATTAAAATGTTTCCTAACTCCCAGTGTTGGTGAGTATACTGATTTCCTGGGACTGCTGTAACAAATCACCACAAACTGGACGGTTTACAAGAGAAAGATATTCTCTCACAGTTCTGGAGGCCAGAGTCTGAGATCAAGGTGTCGGCAGAGCCGTGCTCCCTCTGGAGACTCTAGGGGAGGATCCTTCCTTGCCTCTCCCACCTTCTGGTGGCCCCAGGCGTTCCTTGGCTTGTGGTTGCATCACTCGACTCTGGGCCTCCATTCTCACGTGGCCTTGTCTTCTGTTTGTCTCAAATCTCCCTCTGCCTTTTCTCTTATAAGGGTACTTGTCATTGCATTTAGGGCCTACCTGGACAATCCAGGATAATCTCCTATCTCAAGAGCTTTAATTTAATCCCATCTGCAAAGAATCTTTTTCCAAATATGGTCCCATTCCTGGGTCCCTGGGATTAGGACATGGACATACCTTTTGGGGCCACCATGCAGCCCATGACAGTGAAGTTGTGAGGAGGGGGATTCCTGCTCATTGGCAGCGGAAATCCAGATTGGGGCAGCTCTTGGGAGGCCAACTGGACACCGCCAACAAAACTTTAAAACATACGTACCCTTTGACCTAGATGTCTTGGAAGACACCCCACAGACCTGCACGCAGACAGCGTGCCAGATGTTCTCTTACTTGTTAAGCTCTATTTTTAACAAATATCTATAAATGAAAGCTTTGTTTCCAAAGCAGGTCCCATAGTTGGCACCCCTCCCACGTGAAGGCTGAGCCCCGTCTCTCCTTCCAGAAATGGTGGAGATGATGCTAATGCAGAACGCCCAGATGCACCAGATCATCATGCAGAACATGATGCTCAAGGCCCTGCCGCCCACCGCACTCGCTGCCTCAGGGCCACGGGCCGCTGCCCTGCACCCCACCCCACAGGTAGCTAGGCAGGGGCAGGGGCAGCGGGGCAGCATGGACCACCCAATCCAAATAAGACCACCTGGAGTTGCTTTCCTTCTGGAGGTATCTGCATATGTACAGCTCTGAAAAGTACACTTCTGACTCCCGGCCTGTGGGCTGGGTGCAGGGGGTCCCACCTCAGAGGAGGGAAGGGTGGACATTCCAGGGTACACAAAGCCGCTGCCTGGAGCTGGGGCACAGTCAGTAGGGTTCCTGAGCTCTAGCTGGAGGCTGGCACTCGTCAGCCCTCTCCAAGCTGAGTCAGGAATCGGGGGGACAGGAAAGGGGGGTCCTCGTTTGAACCCTCCCTTTCTGAAATGGGCCACTTGTACACGTTGTGTCAGGACCCCCAGTGGGCTCACCCCATCCTCCTGCGAGCGGAGAAGCAGAGGCTGGCCTCCGTGCACCACCACCACCACTACGCACCCCCAGCCCCACTGCAGCCCATCTCTGTGCCCGGGACCTCTGTGGGCTACGCTGTGTGGCCCTCAATGGTTGCAGCCACCGCACTCCCACAGGCTGCCAGCTTCCAGCCTGCGGTGCACCAAGTGGCTGGCCCCATGGCCACTGCCACCCTGCCCACCGTTAATGCGTAAGTCCAGTTGGGTGGGGTGGAGGCTCGCTCTCGGCCGGGGTTGGGGGGAGGGGCGGGGGTGGGTAGTCATAGCCCTGAGGCAGAATGTGCTGTAGCTGTCCCAGGGTCTGGTCTCCTCTCCACACCCCTTGCTGAAGAGCCAGAGGCTTTAGACAGCAGCGGGGAAGGTGCTGGGCCCTCTTCCAGAGGGACAGATGA
>NW_004444064.1:2157204-2159708 GCF_000243295.1 Trichechus manatus latirostris
GGGAGAAAATATACGCAAAACATATCTGATAAAAGTCTTTATACATTACTCAATGTATAAAGAACTCATCCAACTCAATAACAGAAACAACCTAACTTTAAAACTGGGCAAAAAATTTGAATGGACATTTCATAAAAGAAGATACACAAATGGCCATTAAGCTAACGAAAAAGTGCTCAGAATCATTAGTCATCAGGGAAGTGTAAATTAAAGCAACAATGAAATACTTCTTCACACTCATCAGAAAACCTAGAAGTGTAAAGACTGACAATATTAAATTTTGATGAGGACGTAGGGCAACGGAACTCTCATACCTGTTAATGAGAGTGTAAAATGGTACAGCCATTTTGAGGAAAGTTCTAGCAGCTTCTTTTAAAACTAAATATAGAATTATTATAGAGCTGTTCCACTGGTCAGTATTTACTGATGATAAATGAACTCATATCTACAAAAGGACATGCACAAGAATGTTCATAATAGTCCCAAATTAGAAACAGACCAGATGTCTATCAGCAAGGAGAATGAATAAACTGTGATATATCCGTACAATAAACGACTTCTCAGCAAAAACAACAATTATCAGGAAAAAACATGCTGTGGGATAAAAAACAAAACAAAAAACTAGGTTTGGGCTTTTGTCTCTGGTTTCTGAATACAGCTTGAGCAATCAAGGGGTTTTTTGTTTCATAAAATAGATAGACAACACTTAAATGTATGCAAATGAGTTGGGGGCGTCCAACTCACCACGTTGGCAACAGGCCTCAGGAAAGGAGGGGGCATGTTTGTCCCTGCAGGCCTCAGGAAAGGAGGGCCCCCCATGTTTGTCCCTGCAGCATGTCACATGCACTTTGGGGTATAAAAATGGACGAGCATAGTGTCTGGGGTCTTAAAAGCTTGTGAGTGGCCATCTAAGATACTCCACTGGTCTCACCCCATCTGGATGGAGCAAGAAAGAATAAAGAAAACCAAAAACACAAGGGAAAGATTAGCCAAAAGGACTAATGGACCACAACTACCACAGCCTCCACCAGATTGAGTCCAGCACAACTAGATGGTACTCAGCTACCACCACCGACTGCTCTGACAGGGATCACAATAGAGGGTCTCAGACAGAGCTGGAAAAAAAAGTAGAACAAAATCCTAACTCACAAAAAAAGACCAGACTTACTGGCCTGACAGAAACTGGAGAAACCCCAAGAGTATGACCTCCGGACACCCTTTTAGCTCAGGAATGAAGTCACTCCTGAGGTTCACCCTTCAGCCAAAGATTAGACAGGCCCATAAAACAAAACGAGACTAAATGGGCACACCAGCCCAGGGGCAAGGACTAGAAGGCAGAAGGGGACAGGAAAGATGGTAATGGGGAACCCAAGATTGAGAAGGGGAGAGTGTTGACATGTAGTGGGACTGGCAGCCAATGTCACAAAACAGTATGTATATTAATTGTTTAATAAGAAACTAGTTTTTTCTGTAAACCTTCATCTAAAGTAGTTTAAAAAAAAAAAGGATGAGCTAGAGACCTCAGTGTCCCCTCAACTATGGTGCTAGTGGATAGCACGTATAGCAGAAGCTTTCAGCTCACCTAACTAAGTCTACCTGGCCTGTGGTGGATCGTCAGGAAGTAGGTCCTCTTTTGTTCCCTCACCGACAATGCCATGTGGAGGCACACATGGAAGAGTTCTCTATCTCCATTGGGACAGCTTCCAGAAGCCAGAGGGGACCGACTTCGTATGTAACTGTCCCTTTGAGTCTTTCATCTATGGTGCATAGTAGGGCACGGGTAGAACTTCTCCATCTCTGCCCGGACAGCTTTTGAGCCGGGGGTACTGCTCACCTGTTGTGCGCTGTCTGCTTCGTTATAGAAGCAGGCTGCCACAGCTTTCTCCCGTGGAACAGCTGGTGGGTTTGAACCACCAACCTTTTGGGTAGCAGCTGAGCTTTTAACCACTGTGCCACCAGGGCTTCTCAATAAAAGTAACCTTCTTTGTGTAACACTGTAAGGGTGTCTTGTGTGTTCAGGCTGTGATCAGAAGGACGTTATATTCATGGAGAAATGACTAGCAGTGACTGGTTCCCTTTCTCTAATGGCCTTCTGGCTGTTTAGAAATCTGGGACGACCTATGAGTGTCTCACACATGCAAAGACATGGATGAATCCTGTTGGGGAGGTAGTCTGCCTGCGTGGCCAGACTGAAAAGCCCTACAATCCCCTGATGGTGAGCCATCTCTCTGGCTGGTCACACAGTCAACTAAGTGGGTCAATGTTATGGATTGAATTGTATCCCTCAAAAACATATGCCCAAATTCTAACCCCTGGTACCTGTGACTGTGACCCTGTTTGGAAATAGGGTGCTTGAAGATGTTACCAGTTAGGTTAATGAGTTCATACTGGAGTGGTGGTGTCCTTATAAAAGAGACACAGAGAAGAAGACAAAGGAAGCACGGTGTCTTAGTTATCTCGTGCCGCTATAACATAAATACCACAAGTGAGTGGCTTTAATGAAC
>NW_004444064.1:2160305-2163081 GCF_000243295.1 Trichechus manatus latirostris
TCTTGTTACAGCAGCCCAGGACACTGACACAGTCAAGGTGAGCATGATGTGGCCACGGAGTGACTGCCCACGGTCTGGGGAGGGACCGGTTGGTTTGCTGCTTGCTACAGAGGTGCTGAGCCCTTGGCTGCATGCAACCCACCTTGTGCACAGCCACCACCTGGGTCCACCTCGTCGCCCTTTGCACTGGGGGCCACCGTGAGACACTCCCACGTTTGCTGGGCTGAGTGACAAACTGCCTTGCTCAGATCCACCGTTTATTTTGGCATCATAAGGCTGGGGTTCTTTCTTGACAAAGATCGCCCAGCAATCCAAATGCTGAGATAGACAAAGGCTTTCAGGAAGAGAAAAGGCCAGGGTCCCAGGGGCCATGTGGACCTGAGAAAACTCCCTAGAGCTGTTAGCAAAGGCCCTGCCCAAGTGAGAGAGAGATGGGTGGTCCTCCCTGTCCTACCTGTTCATGACACAAGTCCACAGGGAGACTTCCTGGGAGAGGCAGGACTGAAGCACCCTGGGGTCCCTGTCCTACCTGTTCATGACACAAGTCCACAGGGAGGCTTCCTGGGAGAGGCAGGACTGAAGCACGCCAGTACCCGCTCTCCTGGGGGACAGTGGAGCAGGAGCTGCTGCAACCTGCTGCGGGGGCTCATACCCTCGCTGTGCACGGCTGTCCTCGGGCAAGAAATGGGTGACCGTCTCACCTGGCTCAGCCACCTGATGCTCCTGTGACCCAGTTCAGCCCCAGTGGGGCAACTGCACCCATTGGGCCTTGGGTCTCTCCACTGGTGGGGGCTGCCTTCTGACCCCAGTTGCTGCATCACTGACATTGACCTCACCCTGGGCCATACCGCCTTGTTGGGCCCTGAGCAGATGGCTGTCCTGGGTGGACGGTCGGGACCCGGTCCATCAGGGTGGGGAGGGCACAGCCTGGATTGTCAGGTCCCCAGTGTCTGTGAGTCATGGCTGACAGAGGGGCCTGAGGTCATCAGGCTGAGCAGGGAGGGCTGCCTACAAGGTAGGAGGGAGAATCGCCTCAGGACCAGACACCTGAAGCCCTGGACAGCGGCCCAAAGAAGAGGGCGGGGTTTATATGCTCCCTGTCTGTCATGGATTGAATTATGTTCCCCAAAAAATGTATCAACTGGCTGGGCCATGATTCCCGGTATTGTGTGATTTTCCTACATGTTGTAAATCCTGCGTCTATGATGTTAACGAGGGAGAATGGGCAGCAGTTGTGTTAGTGAGGCAGGACTCAGTCTACAGGATTGGATTGTGTCCTGAGGCAATGTCTTGAGATATAAAAGAGAGAAGTGAGCAGAGAGACGGGGGAACTCAAATCACCAAGAAAGCGGGGCCAGGAGCAGAGCGTGTTCTTCGGACCCGAGGTTCCTGCGCAGAGAAGCTCCTAGTCCAGGGGAACACTGATGAGAAGCCAACAGAGAAAGCCTTCCCCTAGAGGTGACGCCCTGAATTTGGACTTTAGTCCACTTTACTGTGAGGAAATAAATTTCTCTTTATTAAAGCCATCCACCCGTGGTATTTCTGTTAGAGCAGCACTGGATGACTAAGACAATGTCTCAGTTCTAACAGGTTTAAGAAGAATTGTATGGCAATGACACCAAATAAACGTCGTATACGTTAATAGTCAGGTTCCACTCATCAAATTTAGCCCCAATTTGGGCCAGTGCCTACATGGTCCCAGAGGAGAGCAGAAGCCTGGCAAGTCCCCTGGTAGGCCTGAGGGGGAGGGGCCCACCTCCACCTGGCTGCTCCTGCTGGAGCCCCTGGGCCCTGGCCGCCCGCCCTGCACAGCTGCTGTCAGAAGAGGCCCCTGCTGAGGGGCTGCAACCTGGTCCCCGTGTGCCGGCTCAGCTCCTCCAGGACCTGCTTCTCCTTCTGGAACATCTGGAAGAGAAACAGATCTGCTGCAACGTCTCCCGAGTCTCCCAAAGGGGACACCCTGCCGTGGCCCACGCCCTCCTCCCCCAGGTACCATCCCCGGGGTGGTCTCGCTCGCTCCCTTCGCCTGGCGTCCCTGGCTTGGTCCCTGTTATGGACTCACTGTTTCCCCCCATGATATGCACTGAATGTATGCCCCTGTACCTGGGGGTGTGATCCTGACTGGGATTAGGGTTTTTCTTTTGTGATGTTAATGAGATCATACACGAGTAGAGTAGGCTCTAAACCTAATCCCTCCTGAGTTATAAAAAGACCAGAGCAGACAGACACACACGGGGAAGAGGAAGGCAGACGGTGGAGCAAATGCACCTACAAGCCCAGGAACGCCAAGGATTGCAGCAGCTGCTACAAGCTGAAATACGCAAGGAAAGACCTCCCTCTAGAGCCACGCCCTGAATTCGGACTTGTGGCCTCCTGAACTGTGAGAAAATAAATTTCTGTATTTTAAAGACACCCACTTGGGGTATTTCTGCTAAGGCAGCACTAGCAGATGAAGGCAACCCCTTGCTGGGGAAGCCTGTCCCAGCTGAGGTTCACAGTCACCTGTGCACAGTGAGCCGATCCATCCGGCAGGAGAGGGGTGTGGGAAGGAGATGTGAGGGGAGGCTGGCCTACCTGGGGTGGGAGAGGGAGCTTCCAGAGGTGGGACCAGAAGGGCAGGTGCAGGGGAGGCCAATCAGTGGAAAGGGCTGGGTGCCTCTTGAGAAAGGAGGTGCTGGCCTAGCCCGGGGCTCAGGAGGTGGGGTGAGATGGGAAACACTGGGAGCACTAGGGTCTCAGAGGGCCCGGCCTTGCTGGAGGCAAATTTCTGAGCCTG
>NW_004444064.1:2163413-2165313 GCF_000243295.1 Trichechus manatus latirostris
GGGCGCTGCATGATTCTGCCGCCACTGATGTGCCTTCTCCCTAACAACCCTCGCTTTGCACCTGCCGCGTGGGTGCCCACGGGTGCTGGTGTGGCAGCCGCGCGCACGTGGACACAGGTGTTCACCAACCAGGACAGGCCACGTCAGCGTCCCACTTACAGTCAGGACGTCATAGTAGTCTTCATTTTCTTTACGCTGCTGGAAGATATACTCCACTCCGAGGAAGACGTCTCCCAGGTTATAGTCATCTGGAAGGTCAGGCTGGGGAATTTCACCTGCTTTCAGATTCTGAAGACGAGGAAATACAGATTTGGAGAACAGCACATCAGTGACATCAGAAACTGGACCACAGGCTGACAGATATCATTTCGGAAAACTTCATCTCCTTGGAAGCTGACAAGAGACAAGCTTGCCTCAGGGCGGACAAGAGCTCGCTCCCTGACTGCCAAGCCGCGTCCTCACATATTGTCCCCCGAAGCGGGGGTGGCAGTGGGGGTCTATGGGATTGGAATGGCACCCAGACACTGCACATAAGTGACACACGGCAGCTTAAGATGTTTCCACCTTGTCAAATGAATCACTGTCCATTTGATCATCCTTCCCAGCATGGAATCCCATGGATTCACAACTAAAGCATCACATCTACTCAGTTAAAGCTCTGTGTTCTTTCTGCTTGGTATTCTGCCCTCAACAACAGTCTTCATGAAGACCATCCCATGCTGTTGGGAAGACACAGTAGCCAGCCACCCACAGCTGGGGACTTAGGGTGCCTGCGTTTTTTCTTCCACTTACAGAAAATAACAGGTGAACCTTTTTATACATTTATCCTTTTTTCCTTCATTTTTGTAGGTGTGATGTTAAAGCGGTTTTTATACAGTAAAACCTGCGAAAACCAGAACCTCTATAAGACGGGAACCTGTCAGAGGAGAAAACCCTAAATGTTCTCCACTAATGGAGAGTAATAGAAAAGCAGTAAGACTGCGCCCTGTCAAAGGCGGAACGCTTGCTAGACCCAGAAAAACAAAGCAGCCCTGTCAAGTTCTGGCTCTCACAGGTTTCATTGTGTAGATTTTAAACAGTCTTGAGCCAAACTGCTTTCCAAGAAGGCTGCTCCCATTCCTGCTGCCGCCAACAACCTGTGAGGCCCTGGCTGAGTCATTTACATAAAGTAGACGGTAACCCGACAGGGTCACTAGGAGTTGGAATCAACTTGACAGGCACACGGTAACAATAACAACCTGATAGCTGTCACATCTTACTTGTTGAAAACATTTACCCTAGTCTATCATTTTCACTGCTGTTCTAAGTTTTCAATCATACCTAGTTGTTACGGAGTTACCCTTAAAATTGTGGAAATACTTTACCTGTTTTTTTTATCTCTTTTTAAATTTATGGATAATATTAAAGAGCAAAGAGATGGAATTCATCACCTTTTCTCTTCCTGTCCCCAGGGGCTGAAATGTTAGCTCCGGGTGTGGGGCGTCAACTAATGGGAGGTGATCATACCGTTCTGTTCACTTTTGTGTATATTTGAAAAATTTCAAAATAAAAAATTAAAAAATCACATCTATGATATTAAAATTGCTCTGAGATTAACAATTTTAAAGCAAAATATCATTCAGGCTTAGAAACTTACTCGGGAAGGTAGGATAGACAAGAGAAGCCAAATATTTTGTACCTCATGAAACGGAAAAGCAAGCACATCGGTGGGGACATTTTTCTCTCTGTAGATTCTATTAATGTGCTGAATATTCTTGTTGTCAACACAGATGACGCCCAGGTCAAACTTCTGCACGCCTAAGATGCTCCTCACGATCTCAATCTTCTTGCGCAGGGGGACTCTCCTGATGGGGACAACGCGCTGCAGATTTCGAAGTACCAAACTCATCTCAAGAACAAC
>NW_004444064.1:2166227-2169062 GCF_000243295.1 Trichechus manatus latirostris
TGGCCACGCCCCTGCCCGCGCCCGCAGCCGGCGCCCGGGGGGCCCAGGGCGGCAGCGGGCCTAGGCCTCCCTGGGGCCTGACGGTGAGCGCGGCGCCCGAAGGTCGGGCGGGTGGCTAACGGAGCGGGTCGGGGCGTCCCGGGCCGGCGCGGTCTCGTCCTGCGGCGATTTTCCGGGACGTGCTGGGTGAGACCCCCGCCCCTCCCCGAGGCCTCCCCATCTGGGGGCCGCTTCTCCGTGGGCGCGCCCGCCGCGTTGGAGCCGGTCCCCGGTGTAGCCGCCGGGCTGTTAAAGGGAAAACCCCAAGTCTTCCGTTCTGGAAAGAGGTGTGAGTGCGCTGGTTATTCGGAGGAAAATTAGGTAGGAGGACGCACTGAAACACTGGCTTCTGACAATGTTACATTGTAATGCTTTGATCAGGGCGATTGGGTAAGTCGGGAGAAGGCTGTCTTTAGGTTGGGAAGCGTAACGGCGATCATGGTGTTAGGGTCGTTGGGGTTTTCTGTAAGTTTACCAACAGAGTCGAATGATTTGCATTCTTTTCTTTTTTTTTTAAAAGGGTGCCATTTTAATCCTCCATAACAAAGGCAGAAACCCTGGTGGTGTAGTGGTTAAGAGGCACAGCTGCTAACCAAAAGGTCGGCAGCCAAATGATTTGAATTCTTTTTTTGTTTTAAATCTTAAAGGGTCCCGTTTTTAATCCTCCATAACGAAGGCAGAAACCCTGGTGGTGTAGTGGTTAAGAGGCACAGCTGCTAACCGAAAGGTCGGCAGCCAAATGATGTGAATTCTTTTTTTTTTAAATCTTAAAGGGTCCCATTTTAATCCTCCATAACGAAGGCAGAAACCTGGTGGTGTAGTGGTGAAGAGCCACAGCTGCTAACCAAAAGGTCGGCAGCGTGAATCCACCAGGGGATCCTTGGAAACTCTATAGGGCAGTTCTTTTCTCTCCTATAGGGTTGCTATGAGTCAGAATCGACTTGACAGCAATGGGTTGTAACAAGGCCTCTGGGAAAATAATACTTAGCCCTTTCCTTTGTCCTTTTTCTAAGTAATTATCCTTAAAGTATGGCATCTGGGTTTTTTTGTTTAACTTAGTCTTCTAGCAGGACGCAGCTGTGGTGGATGATATGAATTTTTGTCTTTCAGCTTGTTGTGAAGATGAAGGGGCGCTCCCTAGCGCAACAAACTATTTAAGGAAGAGGACTCATTTTGCACACAGAGTGCCTGTTACCTTTCGGTAACTGGACTAGAAGATGAACCCTTCTAATCCTTTCAGTGGGCAGCAGCCTAGTGGGTTTTCACCCTTGTCCAGTACTTCCTTAGGGGCATTTCATGCTAAGCCGTCCTTCCGATTTGGTCAGCCTTCTGTTTTTGGACAAACCAATACATTATCTGGGCAAAGCTCAGGATTTTCACAGGTGTCTAGCTTCCCAGCATCTTCTGGAGTAAGTCATTCTTCTGCAGCGCCTACAGTAGGATTTTCCCAAGCATCAAATGTTGGCCTCTTTTCTGGACTTGAGCACACTTCGACCTTTGTAACTGCCTCTGGGCCTTCAAGTTCATCTGTGCCTGGAAACTCTGGATTTAGTTTTAAATCAGCCACCAACCTTGGGGTTTTCCCAAGTACTTCTCATTTTGGACCAGAAGCTGGAGAAAGAGCAAGCTCTGGTTTTGGGAAAACAGAATTCAACTTTAAACCCCTGGAAAATGCTGTGTTCAAACCAATATTGGGGGCTGAATCGGAACCAGAGAAAACCCAGAGCCAGGTTGCTTCTGGATTTTTCACATTTTCCCACCCAGTTAGTAGTGGACCTGGGGGACTGGCCACTTTTTCTTTCCCTCAGGTGACAAGTAGCTCACCTACCAATTCAAGTTTCACCTTTTCGAAACCAGTTAATAGTAATAATTCGTCATCTACCTTTGCCCCTGCTTTGTCAACCCAAAACGTAGAGGAAGAAAAGAGAGCCCCTAAATCACTGTTCGGAAGTTCTAATAGTAGCTTCGCTAGCTTCCCTGTATCGTCTGCAGGGAGTTTGGGTGACCCTTTGGCAGGAGGTAGAACAGGCGCCAGACAAGGATGTGAAGAAGCTGCTTCGCAGATGGACCCGCTTCCCAGACTCACAAAAGGACTGAAAAGGAAGGAGGACCAGGATCGCTCCCCGAGGAGACACGACCGGGACACGGCGGAAGACTCGGACCCTCTGTCCCGGGGTGACCACCCTCCAGATAAGCGGCCCGTCCGCCTGAACCGACCCCGGGGTGGCACCCTGTTTGATCGGACCTTACAGGATGTCTTGAAGAGCAATAAAGAAATAGGTCGCCTGGGCAACAAGGAACCTAAAAAGGAGATTGGGTCTGTCAAGTCTGAGGACAGCGACCACACAGCGGTGCCAGGAGGGTGTCAGTCTGTCTTGGCGCTTTCCAGGCTTCCAGGGGTGAATAAAGAGGAAGAAACTGAAGGTAGAGAGAAAAAAGAAGGTGAGCTCTAAAAACAACACAGAGTAAACCTTGCGGACAGGTTCTCAGCTTCCCTGGGCGTTAACTTGACCTTCCCTGTAAAAGTTAGGGATCCAGACCTGCCATAGGGATGCTAGGAGGTCTTAACCCGTGAAAACCTCCATTGTTTTTGCACAGTTGTTGCCCCGTCTGTTGACAGCACTGTGTCTGATGCTGATTTTCTGATCCCCCAGATTCCCTAAGAGGAACTCCTGCGCGTCAGAGCAAAAGAAGCGAGAGCACAGACAGTCTTGGGGGCTTGTCTCTCGCTGAATTCACGGCCATCCAGTGCAAGAACATCCCTGATTATCTCAATGACAGGATCACTCTGGAAAA
>NW_004444064.1:2169268-2171798 GCF_000243295.1 Trichechus manatus latirostris
TGCTAACTGAAAGGTCGGTGGTTTGAGCCCACCAGCCACTCCACAGGAGAAAGATGTGGCAGTCTGCTTCTGTGAAGATTACAGCCTTGGAAATTCTATGGGGCAGTTCTTCTCTGCCATATAGGGGCACTATGAGTTGGAATCGACGGCAACAGGTTAACAGGTTATAAGTTATTTGCTTGCTAGAACATAGGGAAAGTCCTCGAATATCTTAACTTGGAGATCCTGAAATAACCCGCTGCCACTGAGTCGATTCCGACTCATAGTGATACTGTAGGGCAGAATAGAACTGCCCCATAGGGTTTCCAAGGAGCGCCTGGCGGATTCGAACTGCCGACCCTTTGGTTAGCGCTGTAGCTCTTAACCACTACACCACCAGGGTTTCCTGGGATAGTACTATTAATAATTTGGAGTCATTTGTGAAAAGCTTGGGATCTCTACCGTCACTGAGTGTTCTAGAAATGCTGGACAGGCGAATTCATCCAAAACCCATTGTCGTTGAGTCATTAGGTAGCTTTATGTCTATTATCTTTGTAAGTATTCTGGTGGGAGAACGTTGGTTCTATAGGAGTCTATAAAGGAGAAAGCTTGTTTTCATAACTTTTTCTGATAGAAGTATTGCCTCTCAGTGCAGGAAAAAAACCAGAAAAGTCCCATGGCAGGGGTAGGGGGTACAAAAATCACCCACTATTTTACTCTCCAAGATATTGACTATGAACGTTTTCGTTAGTGTGTTTCCAAAGATGTATTCATATTGTTTTTACCTAAATGGGATCGTACTGTATATACTGTTCAGTAGCGACTCCGTGTAGTGTAACTCTTTAGGATTTTCTGAGATCAGTAAACAGTCTAGACTACAACGTGATTGGTAAGTGCTGTGTGGCGTTCCATCTTGTTTACTTACCGGCTTGGCCAGTTTCCCAGTTCGGGACATTTTCGTACGTGTATTTCTGATGAGTTTCTCTTCTTTGTTTAAATCCCTGAGAGTGGAATTTCTTTGCCAAACTATATGCACAATTTTCGAGCTTTTGGTATTTATTCCTTTCCTATTGGTTTGTAAGTTTCTTTAAGGAAAAAAATCAGGGATATTACTCTTTTATCTATTATTGGTTAGAATTTTTTTTTTCTAATTTGATATTTGCTTTTTATTTTTGATCATGGCTTTTTTTTCAATCTTATAGAAGTGGTTTATTTTCTGTTTTTTGAATCTATGAATATTTAAAAATATTTGTTTTTTAGACTGAGAAAATCATTTTCTTCTAAAGTATTCTTAAGATATTCCTACCATTGTTATGCCCCCCATACACGTACATTTAATGTACACGGGATTTGTTTTATCGTACGGCCTGAGATAAGGATCCCACTTCACTTCTTCCCACTTCTGTTATTCAGAGATCTCAGCATCACTTACTGAATGGTCCATCCTTACAGGTACCATACGCACACACGTACACACATCCTTGCATGTACCATGTGCACGCATGCCCACACATTCTTACATGTACCATGTGCATGCACGCCCACACATCCTTGCATGTACCATGTGCACGCACGCCCACACATTCTTACATGTGCCATGTGCACGCACGCCCACACATTCTTACATGTACCATGTGCACGCACGCCCACACATTCTTACATGTACCATGTATACACACGCACACACATTCTTACATGTACCATGTATACACACCCTTGTAGGTACCGTGTATACGCACTCATCCTTACATGTACACACACACCCTTACACGTACCATGTACACACACACACCCTTACATGTACCATGTACACACACCCTTCCGTGTATCATGTACACATATACATCCTTACATGTACCATGTGTACACACCCTTACACGTACCATGTACATGCACACACACCCTTACATGTACCATGTGCACACACCCTTACATGTTCCATACACACATACTCTTATGTGTATCATGCACACACACACATCCTTACGTGTACCATGTATATGCACACACACCCTTACATATACCATGTATGCACAAACACCCTTACATATACCATGTCTGCACAAACACCCTTACATGTACTGTGTACATGCACACACACACAATTACACGTATTATGTACACGCACATCCTTACATGTATTGTGTACAAACGCACATCCTTACATGTACACACACACCCTTACATACACCATGTACACACACACTCATCCTTACACGTACACACGCACTCTTACATGTACCATGTACACACGCACTCATCCTTACATGTACCATACACATACATCCTTATATGTACCATTTACATGCACGCACCCTTACGTGTACCATGTACACACACACCCTTACATGTACCATACGCACACATCCTTACATGTACCATTTACATGCACACACACACACCCCCTTCCATGTAGCATGTACCCACACACACACTTCCTTACATGTACCATGTACACACCCTTACATGTACCATACACACACATCCTTACACGTACCATTTACATGCACATACACATCTTTACATGTACCACGTACACACACATCCTTAC
>NW_004444064.1:2172181-2173072 GCF_000243295.1 Trichechus manatus latirostris
GGTTACTTAGTGTGGTTTTGTAAACACATCTGTAGGTATATTCACGTGTAATTGTCTGTGTGTGTGTGTTTTGTGATAGGCGGTATCCCACGTGTATCATTCTGCAGCGTTCCTTTTTTGCATAAGCGTGACTTGGAGATCTTTCCAGTTCTCTGTGTGTGATCAGATGAGAATCCTCTCATCAAATGCCAGAGAGGCCGAGTTTAGGGATTCGATCACAGTAAGGTAGCTTAGTTTCAAAAAAGAGAAGAGCAAACTCATGCTTGGAGGCAGGTGAGGGGGTAGCGGCTGTCCCGCGTGTCACGCTGGAGGGAGGGATGGGGCCTCGCTTTGTGGCAGGAAGGGCAGTGTCTTAGTCACCCTTCTACCAACAGTTCAGATCGCTCCTTTCTTTCTTGAGTGGTCTGTCTCCTCACTTTCTGTGAGTTTTTGTTCATTTCCTCCAGCATCCTAATGTCCTTGTTTGTGGTGGGGGGCTGTTTTCCAGGCATCTGCAGCCCTGGCGAGGAAGAAGGGGAAAGACCTGCATAAAGACGTGGCTCTCTTCTGGCATAAGAAGAAAATAAGTGAGTTCTCAGTTGTTCCTTCCGCACTGGCGCTCTGTGCAGGCCCTGGGGCCTCCAGAGAGCAAGCTTCTCCTCCCGCCCCATGCCATGGGCGAGGTGTTTCTCGTAGCAGCTTCTTTGAGCTTTTTGTGGCCCACACAATCCCAGGGACATTACCTTCTCAAAAAGAAAATGGAAAGTCCAACATGAATGACCTATAGTGTCGTGCACTCTGTCTGACTTCTGTGTCCTCAGGCCCCAATAAGAAGCCCTTTACCCTCAAGGAGAAGCAGCTAGGTGACAGTGAAGTGAATCCCGGCCCAGAAGACGTGTCTTCCCAGCACTC
>NW_004444064.1:2173682-2179621 GCF_000243295.1 Trichechus manatus latirostris
TCTGGAGCTGGCCTCTCCACAGACTGCACCCTGGGGGCCATTGCCTTCTCAGTTCTGTGCACAAGGGTGCCACCTGGGCAGGTGGGGTTGCTTGTAGCCTCTGTGTGTCCTGCCGTGGCGGCGTGCAGTTCCACTTGGAATGCAAGCCTGTCAGCAGACTGATCCCGCCGTAGTAATTGTTTTCCCTGATCACCATGTCGGGCAGGCATTTATCCAGCGGAGCCTGGAGTGTCGGTGAGGAGCGTGCTCACGTACTCCTGGGGGCTGCAAGCACAGCTCTCGGGCCTGGCTGACTCCACTGTGGGCTTGCCAGGCTCGCCGCTTCTCCCTTAGTGTCCCTGTCCATGGGTACTGCCCACAGGTCCCCTCTCGGCCGCTGGGCTCTCTGGCCTGGAGCTGCCTATTCACAGAGGGCTGCATGACGGGCCTCCCGTCAATTCCTTCTTCATGCTTTTTGACCGGTTTACTGTGTTTTTCACTGCATTTTTATTTATTCATTTGTTTTCATTGGTGTAGTTTAAGTGAAAGTTTACAGTTCACGTTAGTCTTTTATATAAAAATTGACACATGCGTTGTTATGTGATCCTCGTTGCTCTCCTTGTACTGTGACGGCACACTCCTCCTTTCCACCCCTGATTTCCCGTGTCCATTCAACCAGCCCCTGACCCTCTCTGCCCTCTCATCTCACCTCCGGACAGGAGCTGCCCATTTAGTTTCATGTATCTACTTAAGCTAAGAAGCACCCTCTTCATGAATATCATTTTATGTCCCACAGTCCAGTCCAATCTTTGAAGAGTTGGCTTCAGGAGTTGTTTTAGTTCTGGGTTGACAAGAGAGTCCGGGGGCTGTACTTTCTGGGGTTCCTCCAGTCTCAATCAAACCATTTAGTCTGGTCTTTTTTACTAGAACTTGAGTTCTGCACCCTCCTTTTCTCCTGCTCCATCAGGGCGGTCATTGGTGGTAGCTGGGCACCATCCAGTTCTTCTGGTCTCAGGCTGATGCAGTCTCTGGTTTATGTGGCCCTTTCTGTCTCTTGGGCTACTAATTTCCTTGTGTCTTTGGCCTCACTGCATTTTGTGATGAGCAATTTAGTTGCTGGTTTTCTTTTTGTTTTCTCACTCAGCCAACCTTCTAGTTTCCTCGACATTCAGACCCACAGAAGGTTGAAAGCCAGCTGGGAAAGCGCAAGCTGAGACAGAATGCCCCGTTCTGTCCAGTACATCCTTCTACCCAAGTGAAGCTGTGTGAAAACACATGGGCACAAATGGGTTAAAGTGTGTTTTTCAGGCTGAATTTCATTTCTTTGACATAAAAATCTATAAATGGTCATTTTAGTTGTTTAAATGGGCTCATTTCATTTTTTAAGGTTGACACATTTCAAAATTACAAAACTCACAGTGAACAGTATAACTAACACCTTTGTACTCATCGCAGCTTTATCCAAGCTTGTCTCACCTCAAAGCTTGTAGTTTCTCAGCCCCAGAGAAGTATGGGTGGTAGCAAAGGAGGGTGTCTGGGGAAGTGGTGGAAAATAAATACCTGGTGGACGTGAAGGCCTTACTGTGTGCTTTCTTCACAGCTCCCCCGTGAAGAAGCCAAGTATCCTAAAGGCCCTGCAGTTTGAGGGAGACCCCTTCGATTCTGGCTCCGAGGGCTCCGAGGGCCTCGGGTCCAGCGTGTCCTCCCTCAGTGCCCTGGTGGGCACCGTGGCTGAGACCTCCGAGGAGAAGTACCGTCTGCTGGACCAGAGGGACAGAGTCATGCGGCAAGGTAATGGCATCACCGTGTCTCACACTTAGGACCAGACGTCCCTTTTTGCCATCTCTGCTGGGGAGACACCCCCTGGTGAAGTAGTCCCCTGGGGAGCTCTGGGAGGCAGTGGCCTCCTCTCGACAGGGCTGCTTTGTCATCGGCCACAGGGCTGTGACGTGGAGCTCGACCCTCACTGCTCGCTGGTCTTGCTTGGGTGAGCCTTGGCAGGGATATGGTGCGTGATAGTTCCCATTTCATTTTGTTTTTGAAACAAAACCTACCAACCAGTGATCCATGGTAGATTACGTAATTTAAAGGGCAATTTTTTAACATTCAGAAAGCACGTTAAAAAAAAAAAATTGTTTGAAATAATTACCACAAATTCAGAAAAAGTACATCAAATCGAAGGGGAAGTCCATACCTCCTGTCACAGAAAGAGCCGATTTCTCTGGTGTGTAAAGAACTGGGAGACAGTGGGAAAGACCAACGGCCAGCAGAGGACTGGGCAGTAATCGCTCGCCAGCGGCAGAGGGGCAAGGTCGCTGAGAGCTCACAGAGAAGGAAGGGTCAGGAACTAGCTCTTGAGCATATGGGAAAGACGCCTCCCCACCCCTCATGGTGATAGAAGTGGCCGTCTCACCTGTGGGGTTTCGGAGACCGAGAGGTCAGTAGTGCACTGGGGGGCTGCGGGGAAGCAGTGGACAGCCCACAGCTGCCCTGCAGGAGGACGGGGGGCAGACACGCCAACTCGGGAAGCTTAGATGAGCCCATGCTTTGCACAGCCTTCCGCCTGTAAGGATTTATTCCACAGACACACCTGCATGTGAGAAATGATTGTGTACAAGGTGGTTTGTGACGGAAAAAGATTGGAAACTCCAGGGTGGCGCTCAGCGGGGACTGGTTGGATTGTGGTTATAGCCACGCGCTGGGGTCCTGACCAGCCTTGAGTAGAGACTGGGGTTTCTTCATGGGAAAATCACCAAGGTTTGTTGTGAAGTGAAAAAATCAAGGTGCTGAGAATACGTAGTGTGCTGCCGTTTGTACAAAAAGTGGAAGAGGTGTGTGTGTGTGCACGTGTGTGCGTGAGTGTAAGTGTATTTTGTAAGCACATTTGCCTACACGTGCAGGGGACCACCGTAGGGAGGGGAGCAGAGGTGGGGGGATGCTGCACTCGGCATTTTTATACCTTTGGAGTGTCAAGCCTCGCCAATGTATCATCTGTTCAAAAAGTAAGTGTTGCAGTAAAATAAAAAAATACGCAGTGACTGAAAAGGATAAAGAACATGTATTTTTGTTTGCAAAGTTTTTTCTCTTTAAATTTCAGTTGTAGGATTTTTTTTCTTAAAAAGCTGTAAATAATTGGAATAATTCCATTATTTTCTTAATACCATAATAAAATTTGTCATTGTACGTTACATCATCAATGTGACAGTTTTTATGTTCCAAATTATTACTAGGCATTGGAGTTTTTGAAATTAAAAATATCCATATTTTGAGTTGTGAAGTTGTATTCCATTGCATTTAAAAAAAAGGTTGTAACTCTTTACCTTTTTAAAGTTATAATCCAGGTGTACTTCTTCAGTTCAGGGCCCAGTCAGCTTCCATTATGTGACTCTTGTTACATTAAAAAAATGCTACAATACGGGGTTTTAGAAATACTGCTGTATTTTGAATGTTTACATTTAACTAAGCCTTATACCATGGTGTACTACAGCATCGTTGGGATCACTGTAGGATTCATAAAATACTCTGGTGCTCCCAGCTGTGGGTGGGGGTGCCCCGCTCCGTCTAGAGTCTGCCCGGCAGGCCTAGGGCCGTCCGAGAGCCACTGGTGGGGAGGGAGGATCCTCTGGGGTCTCTGGGAGCCTGGTGCCCCGTCACCCACGGTGATGGGTTGCGCTTCCGTTACCGAGGACAGTATTTTAGAAACATTTCTTTCTTGTGCTTTGTGACTGGTGTGAATAACACTTGTTTTTGTTCTTGAAAATGCCCTGAGAGTGGGTCCGGTGACCCTGGTAGGGCTTACTCTCTCCTTGACTCCGTCTAGCTCGGGTGAAGAGGACCGACCTGGACAAAGCGAGGACTTTTGTTGGGACGTGCCCGGACATGTGTCCTGAGAAGGAGCGGTACATGCGGGAGACCAGGAGCCAGCTGAGCGTGTTTGAAATGATCCCCGGCACAGACCAGGTGGGGCTCCGTGGCTCCCCAGTCCTCGCCAGCCCGCCGTCTGGGATGTGCACACCGCAGCTGGGCCATGGTGTGCAGGGGGCCAGGCTTGTTCTCTGTGGGGGCTGTCCGTGTTCGCACCTGAGGTGGGCGTTGACTTGTTTCAGAGGCCATCCACCTTCAGCCTCTGTGTGCAGGGGGAGATGCGGCCCCCACGTCTCTTTTGGGCAGTTAGTCCTCACTGCTGTCTCCGTCGTGTTTCTGGCCTGTGTAGACATACTCTGGGATTGGAGCGTGGCCGAGACCTTGTTGAGCGTTCAGAAGTTCTTTACCTGTCACCCTGTGCCCTTTGGAGCCATGCAGGGGGCCTCACCTGCCCTCCTCGGCCGTCTCCAACTCCTCGTCCTGTTTGCCAACTGTTTTTTCTCAGTTCATTTTGTCTCAAGTTTGAAATGCGGGAATACACTTTAAAATACATTCTCGGGTATTGGTGGTTTGTATCCTCGGCCGTGGTGAAGCCCTGTCCCTGTTCGCTGCTCCGTCACGCGCCCACTTCTGGTTTACACGTGGGCAGCTCCGGCTGGCGTGTGGTACAGCGTGTGGTTTGTGTGCCGTCGGCACAAATCCATTTGAGGAGCTAACGTGTGTGTTGATGAAGCTGTGGATAGTCCTTTGTGCTGTGTTACCTGGTGTGGGCTGTGGTGGCCGGGAAAAGCATTTGAAGCGAGGGACAGCAGCTGTGCTGGATGTTGGCCAGCACCGTCCCACCAGCTGCCGTGCCTCTGCCCGGCTCCCCCAGGTTGACCACGCAGCGGCCGTGAAGGAGTACAGCCGGTCCTCGGCCGATCAGGAGGAGCCCCTGCCGCACGAGCTGCGTCCCTCGGCCGTGCTCAGCAGGACCATGGACTACCTGGTGAGCCAGATCATGGACCAGACGAGCAGTCTGCGTGACTGGTACGACTTCGTGTGGAACCGGACGCGGGGCATTCGGAAGGTCAGGAGACGCTGGGACGCATTCCCATTCCAAACCGAAGTCTCTGGTTCTTTTTCTTTTACTTGGTGATGTTTCATCTGACGAGTCCTTGGGTGGCGGAGACAGCTAAGCGCTCGACCGTTGGCGCCGAAAGGTTGGCGGTTCGAACCCACGCAGAGGCGCCTCGGGAAACAAGCCTGGTTATCTGCTTCCAGAAAATCAGCTATCGAAAACCCTGTGGAGCAGTTCTACTCTGACACGTGGGGTTGCCATCAGTCGGAATCGACTTGACGGCAACACTAACGATATTTTTCATCTGTAGCAAAAAATCCTATGATTTAAAATCATTACTGAGTTCTATTAAAATGTGCTTAATGGGCTTTGTTTGCATTGAGTCTGCCTGGTAACGTGCCTGTGTGTGCAAGGTGTGTGTGTACGTCCGTGGTGCGTGTGCACAGGAGATTCGTGTACATACGAGATGGACGTGTACGTAAGGTGCACATATGTGTGAATGAGGGCACATACGTGTATACAAAGTGCACGTGTGCGTGTGTGCGAGGTAGGTGTATGAGGTGCTTTGTGTATTGCATATGAGGTGTGTGCGACGAGGTGTGTATACGTATACAAGGTGTGTGTGCGTGTACGTGTGAGATGTGCGTGCATGTACGTGGTGCGCGTACAAGGTGTGTGTGTGTATGAGATGCGTGTGTGTGAGGGTGTGCCTATATGTAACCTCCCTTGCTCGTGGGCAGGACATCACGCAGCAGCACCTGTGTGACCCCCTGACGGTGTCTCTGATTGAGAAATGCATGCGTTTCCACATCCATTGTGCTCACTTCATGTGTGAGGAGCCCATGTCCTCCTTCGATGCCAAGATCAACAACGAGAACTTGACCAAATGCCTCCAGAGTCTGAAGGAGATGTACCAGGACCTGAGGAACAAGGGCGTCTCCTGCCCCGGCGAGGCAGAGTTCCAGGGCTACAACGTGCTGCTCAACCTCAACAAGGGGGACATCCTGAGGTGAGTCTTCCAGGGAGGACCTGACCC
>NW_004444064.1:2180373-2182609 GCF_000243295.1 Trichechus manatus latirostris
TATTTTAGTATTAAGAGGGAGCTAGAAGCTTCCTTTAGCTTAGGGCCCCTCCCCAAGAACCTCATCTTAGAATATCTAGATGTGTGACTTTTAAGTTTTACAATTAAGCTTGGAGATAAACTAGTTATGGAAAATGGCTGTATTGTTTTTGTATATGTTCTCAAATTTTTAATATTTCAAGAGTCAAATCAAAGTTTATTTCTAAATAAAGCAACAAAACGAACTGAAATTTTTAAGTTTCGTAGGTTTTGTCTTTATACACGGCTGTGTTGAAAACCAGTCATTAGGTATGATTTTAACTGCTAACCGATTCCTAAACTGTTCTTGCACGTGTTTACTTCATTCGTTATCTTTTAAAGAAAACCTTTTTCTGTCAATCTAGCCCAAAAGTGGTAGCTTTGAGGTTAGTAAACCATAAATATAGCAGCACGGTTCACCATTAAGACTCATTCTCGGTATGATAGGAGCATAGTTTTTTTTAATCAGATACGTATACGTATGTATGTATTTTTGTCGTGGTAAAAGTATACGTAACAAAACATTGGCCGTTTCAAATGTTTTTACACATACCATTCAGTGACGTTAATTACACCCGTCATACTGTGCAGCCATCACCACTATCCATTTCCAGATTTTTCCATCACTTTTAATGGAAGCTCAGTGCCCCTGAGTGGTAACTCCCTGCTCTGCCCTTCCTCCGGGCCCCGGTAACCACTAACCTTTGATCTCTGTGCCTTCGCCTGTTGTAGATGTCTCTCGTAAGCGGGGTCATACGGTGTTTGCCCTTGTGTATTTCACTTGGCGTGATGTTGTCAGGGCTCATCCACGTCATAGCAGCAGACATCAGGACTTCATTTCTCTCTGTGACTGGATAGTATTCCATTGTGTGTGTGTGTACCGCGTTTTGTTTGTCCGTTCATCTGCTGATGGACATTTAGGCTATTCCAACCCTTTGGCTGCTGTGAATAGCGCTACAGTGAACTTCGATGTGCAAGTGTGTGTTTGAGTTTCTGCTGTCAGTGTCTTTGGATACATACCTGGGGCTGGGATTGGGAGGTCGTGCGGTGATTCTCTGTTTAACTCTTTGAGGAATCACTGAACTGTTTTCCACAGCAGCTGCACCATTTTGCGTTTCCACCAGCAATGGACGAGGGCTCCAGTTCCTCCACGGCCTCTCCAGCACCTGTTGTTTTCCGTTTTTCTGATCAGAGCCATCCCAGTGCTACTTCAAAGCCCTTTTATCTCTTTAATTAACAGAGAAGTGCAACAGTTCCCCCCGGCTGTTAGAAACTCCTCCGAGGTGAAGTTTGCCGTTCAGGCCTTTGCTGCGCTGAACAGTAATAACTTCGTGAGATTTTTCAAACTGGTCCAGTCTGCGTCTTACCTGAGTGCTTGTCTTTTACACTGTTACTTTAATCAGGTGAGTGATGGAGGTGTGTTTACAGAATTGGAAGACAGCAGGCTGTCGCCTAACCTGTCGTTAGGTGCTTCTGTGTCCCAGGAACATTGCTGGGCGAACTGGGGCTCCCTCTTGTCACCCTGTAGCCATCCCTGCCAGGGGTCCCTGGTGTGCCTACTGACCACTACCAGAAACGGCAGTGCGGAAGCTGCTGTCTTTGTGGTTCAGATAACAGAAGTCTCTTCAGGGGGCCGGAACTTGAGTTCAGTGCCGTTGTTTCCCATGAAAACAAAATCTCTCTCCTTGAAGGTGATGATAATGTTGATCTAAACTGTTAACGTGAGCTGCTGATGCTAAGTTTGCCTTAGGGAGTGTCTCAGTGCCCGTTCTGTGCCCTGGCTTACAGAGACACAGGAAGACCCCCTTCTCACTGAGGTTCACACCGCAGAAACCCTCGTGGGCTCAGCATTCCTGGGGCTGCTCTGCAGCTCCCTCCGTGGGGCCTCAGTGACCCTAGAGCAGCCCAGCCCGTCCGCCACCCCACTTCCCAGAGTACCCCATCTCCTTGACTCTCCCTGTGCTGTGCCCACAGCTGGGGAGTGAAGAGTGCCTGGCCTCCTTGTGGGAAGTCCTTGGGTCCTGAGGCGGGGGGACTTGGGATGGGGAAGAGGCTGCCCCTGTTTTATGCAGCATTTCTGTGTAGGGAGTGAGGTTGGATGTGTGCGTGGGTCAAACTGGCTTCTCCCTGCAGATCCGCAGAGACGCGCTCAGGGCGCTCAACGTGGCCTACACGGTGAGCACGCAGCGGTCCACCGCCTTTCCCCTGGACGGCGTGGT
>NW_004444064.1:2184427-2185266 GCF_000243295.1 Trichechus manatus latirostris
GGGGCGCTCCGGTGGCGCCCCACCCGCCGAGGCTCCGGGAGGGGGTGCTCTCGTGAGCCTTTCTAGCAGCTGCCTGGGTGTCAGTTACTGTCTTTTGAACTTCGGAGTGAGCAGAGGGGTTTCACGGATGTAGCAGCTGATGCCTGTTAGAGGTCAGCGTTGGCCTGCACCAGCCCCTCTTGCCAAGCACTCAGCAGACGTGTGCCCCCCTCTGCCCCCACGGGGCGAGGCTGCACCAGCAGTTACGGACAGGGAGCGAGGAGGGACCAGCGGCGGGTGGGGGAGCGGGGCAGCCCACTGGTCACCCGGGAGCCCCTCCGCGTCTGCAGCGCTCAGGAGCTCTTGCTGTCTGTGTGCTGAGCCCTCGTGGGTCTGGTCTGACCGTTCCCCTCGTGGCGCCTGGCTGAGCGGAAGAGCCAGTGATGGAGTGGCCTGGGTGCGTGGGGGGCAGGGCTGTGGGCTGGGTGCCCTGGTGTCCACGTGGCCACAGGGCTTGACTGCGCCATGTTGGCTGCTCGGCAGGTGCTTCCAGGGTCAGGGTCCCCAGATTGAAGGATGGCCACAGGAGGGAGGGTGTCAGGTGAGAAGAGAAGCTGGGCGTGGCACTGTGGGGCCGAGTGGGGGTCGTCATCAAACGCTACCCCCCAGAGGCAGCCTGGGGGCCACCGGGGGCATTCCAGCAGCCACACCGCTCCCGTATGGGGCTACACTCTGTCCCAGGAGCCCGCAGTCGGTGCTCAGTGACACCCAGGCAGAGTCCTGAGCGGGAACGTTGTGTCAGAGGGACCCGCGTCTTCCTTTGTGCAGCTCTGGAGGCCTTAGTCCCCCAGGCTATGGGC
>NW_004444064.1:2185869-2187623 GCF_000243295.1 Trichechus manatus latirostris
TAGATGAAATCCCCCTGAACGGTGTGTGCCTTTTGCATTTTACGCGAGGATGGAATTTCCTTGGACGTTGCAAGCTGTTGGCAGGTTTAACATACCTGTTGAATGCTTCAAACCTCTAGCCTTAACAGATTCAATACTCGAAATCGGAACTGTGAAGCAACTTTGATACAGCTGATAAAGCTGGTGAATGTAGTAAGTCAGGTTTTCTAAGGGTTCCGAGTGTTGTATAAAACTCCCGGTGCCCTGAGCGGCACAGCGAGAGGGGATGATGCTGCCTCCGCGTGAAGGTGAGTCCCGAAGGGCCACCGCCTCCAAAGGCAGGGGTCACTTTGTGCCCCGAGGAACGAAGCTGAGCGTGGCCCCACGTGCTCACTTTCCGTGCTTCAAAGCTGGCAGTGCCCTCCTGCCGCGTGGCTCGGGGCCTCTGCCCGCTGGCTGCTGAGTGGCACTTCTTCTCTGTGCAGTGTGTCCAGTGCGGCCGCAAAGGAGCTGCTGGCGGCCGCCACTGAGGACATCCTGAGGGCTGTCGCTGCTGAGGGTGTGCATGAGGCGCGGGCGCGAGCAGAGGAGGAGAAGCGGCGGGCGGAGCAGGAGAGGTGAGTACGGGGCGGAGCGGAGTATGGGGTGGAGGGGAGTGGGCCGGGGACCGGATGACCGACGCCACCCCCCCGCATGCCACCACCCCCACTGACAACATCACCAAGCGTGATGACCTGACTTTTATTCTCAGATGTTACCCTTGTGCTTTTTGTCTTCTAACTTCAGGTTGAAACAAGAAAGAGAGCTGATTTTAACTCAGCTGAGCCAGGGCCTGGCCGCGGAGCTGACGGAGCTGGTGGTGACAGAATGCGTCCGCGAGACTGCGGCCCAGGAGCTGAAGTGAGTGACGTGTGAGGCCCCGTGTTCAGGGCCGGGCTGGCCGGCCCCTTCCGCGCAGGCCCGGGTGCAGTTCAGGGCAGCCAGGTTTTAGCTACACTCGACAAGTGGCGTATCTTTTGAACAGCCGTGATAGACGCCATCGCCCGTGTGTGTATGTATGTGTGCGTGTGCACACGTGTGCATGTGTGTGTCTTTGTGTCACCCTAGGGAACGAAGGGAGAGCCACGCTCTTACCCAGCCTCCATCCCCATCTGACCCTGCGCCACGTGAAGGAGCCCCGGTGGCGTCCTCCCCACGCCAGGCCACTTCCCTTCCCTGCTTTCGAGTAGAGAAGGCCCTTTCCCTTTTCACATGATGAAGGATCTTGGCACTGTCTGAACTTCACGTAATGACGTGGACTCTGGTGCACTGCCAAGCTTCAGGGGGAAGGAGGCACAATTGTGCAGAACCCCTCCCCGTACTTGAGCCTCCGGTGGGCCCTGAGCTGAGGGATGAGGTGGGGGCCGCACTGGCCAGCATCTCAGCTCTGTGCCAGTGGGTCCCTGAATAGTCTGGAACCACTGGGTCAGTTAATCTGGGCCGATCCCCGCCCTGTTGGTTGGGAACCCGTTTCCCTTCCGCTATAGGGAGGAGACCTTGAGCACAGAGGATGTGTCTGTGTCCTCATCCCTGGAAAGGCCGTCAGGCAACAGCACAGCCAGAGCCTGTGATGTCCATGGAAGGTGCTGCCTCCTGCAGGCCAGGAGCTGGGCCTGTCAGGCCTGCTCAGCCCCGGCCCTCGGCCATGGCTGTTGCGAGCCCGCCCTGCCTGCCGAGGCCACTTTGGTTTGTGGCTCAGTGCACTCAACATCATCTTCTGGGCTCCCTTGGCTGCC
>NW_004444064.1:2188343-2191336 GCF_000243295.1 Trichechus manatus latirostris
GGCAGATCTTCTACCAGATTTAGGGGACGTGAGCTGGCACTTCTTCCAGTCAGTAGTGAGATCAGACAGCGTTTTACAGCAGTGATAACTTTCTGTGCTGTTTGGATTATGCTTCCAGAAACAGTTGGTCACGTACACATATGCACACGTACACACGTGTACATGCACCACATGCGTGCACACATACACGCTTATATATAGGTCTAAATACTTGGCCAGGAAAGCCCGTTCTCCCTGTGTTTGCACTTGACCTGAGGTGACCTCAGGGCATGTGATGTGGGTTGGCGTGTCCCCAGGTGGAGGGACACTGTTGTGGCCCGGAAGAAGCTGAGACGCCAGATGCTGGCCTTCCCCGCGGCCCCCTGTGGCGTGGACGTTGCTGACCGGCTGAGGGCACTGGCCCCAAGTGCTGAGTGCCCCATCACTGCAGAGAACCTGGCCCGGGGCCTCCTGAATCTGGGCCACGCGGGCAAGCTGGGTGTCTCCTGCACCAGGTCAGCTCCTTACGTGTGGCCCTTCTGGGCCTCGTGCCCCCAGATCAGCCCCTCCCCACCCCGTTGAGGCCCTGCAGGTCACCCGCTCCCATGTGACTTTCCGCGAGCATAAGTGACCATGTGTGTTGGCGGATGACATGCGGGATCCTTAGACAGTGGGGCCCCCACAGGCTTCGTGTTCGGGGTTGGCCTTCCCTACAATCTGGGGTCGGGGCTGCAGATCCTTGGGAGCCTAGCTCAGAGGTCATGTGCCTGTTTCCCTGGAACACTCCAGTCCCGTCAATAGAAGTTTACTTGTGACGCCCTGTGTTTCTCGCAGTGTTCCCTTGTTGGTGAAGCCAGAGGCCCCCGCTGGCCCTCACCTTGCCCCGTGCTCTTCCTCTGCTCCTGGCCCTGCTGCTCCTCTGGAGTACCTGCTGCTGCTAGCTCGTCCTACACCCTCTGTTCCATCCGTGCATCTCATGGGCCCGCTGGGTGGCTCCCTGCTGCTCCCACCCAGCCTCGTCTCCCTCACCTCCTCTGGCCCCTTGGGCAGGTGTAATCTCTCTCTCTCTTGCCCTCTGCAGACTGAGGCGGCTCAGGGACGCGGCTGCTCACCGCATGAAGGTCCAGCACTTCCACCAGCAGCTGCTGAGGTGGGTCCCAGAGCTCCGGGGGCAGCTGCCCTGCCTGAGGCTGCGGTCAGCTCACTGCACTGTTCTGTGCCCTCAGGGATGCCGTGTGGGCGCCTCTGGATCTGCCGACTCTTGTGGCTGAGCACCTTCCTGGGTGGCGGGAGCACGTGTTCTGGAAGCTGGTGCTGGTGCTGCCCGACGGAGAAGAGCTGTCCTCGGGGAATCCCAGCAGGTCAGGCAGCCCACCAGCAGGTGGGGGTGAGGTGAAGGGTCGGCGTTTCCTTCCTCTTTGGTGGCGGGGCAGCTGTGAAGCGCAGTTGTATGTCTTCAGACTCTCTCTAGTTTGTTCACGATTTGAAGCTGACACTTTAGATCATCTGAGTTTTATTCTGTAAAGTTGGCAAAAGCACTGGAGTGTCGATGGTCCTTCAGGGTTGTGCCCGGATGTGCTGCCCGGAGCCCCTTCGTCTCGGACTCTCGCTGAAGACCGTTTATAGCTTGTCTGCTACAGTTTCATTTGTTTTTCTTGTAGGAGAAAGCGTTTGGTATTCTTAAAAAGTAACCCATTTTGGTGTGTGGATTTTCACCACGATTTAAAAAAACAGGAATCGAAAATATTCACTTCGTATAAATTCCTGCAATCAAATAGCTTCTTTTAAAGAAATTATGGAACACGTTACTTTTTTTGTTTGGGGCAGTTCTGTTGACACACAATTCACATACTGTACCATACAATTCACCCCTTCAAAGTGCATAATTCAGTGGTTTTTAGCGTAGTCTTGGGGTTGTGTGACCCACATCGTAATCTAATTTTAGAACATTTTCACGATACCCAAAAGAAACCGTGTACTATTAAGTAGTCATTCTCCATTACCCTCTCCCCGGCCCCCAGAAGCCACTAATCTACTTTCTGACTCCATACATTTGCCTATTCTGGACATTTTATGTCAGTAGGATCGTGTACTATTTGTCCTGCTGTGACTTTTTCACTGAGCGTGTTTTCCAGGTTCACCCATGTTGTGGTATCAACACTCATTCTGGTTTAGGGCTGGATAACGTCCCATTGTATGGTCAGACCACAGTGGGTTTATCTATTTATCACTTAGTGGACATTGCGGTTGGTTTGCTTTTTGGCTATTGTGAATAATGGTACTACCAACACACAAGTACTCGTGTGGATGTATGTTTTCAGTTTTCTCGGGTACATTCTTACAGGTGGGATTGCTGGGTCATGTTGTAACTCTGTGTTTAACTGAGGAACTGCCGCAATGGCAGTGTATGAAGGTCCAAGTTCTCAGAACACGTTACTTTTTAAGCAGATAGCGTTGAACGCGTCCAGGCTAGGGAAAGAGGAAGAAAAGAAGTCAGAGCTCGTAAGACAGCTGAGTAAGGAGGAGAGTGTGGCATTCTCAAGAGTTGTTAAATGATGATTCATTTCTTAAAACACCTGACTTCTGATTTCCTAAGAAGTTCATTAGGAAGTCGAGAACTTGGAGTCTATAAAACGTGTTAAGGACCTTCTCTATCCTCACGATTTTTTCCAAGTACTTCAGAATCCTGAATTGCATTAGAACTAGCCTGTTGCCAAGCGTCCCTTCTCCCAGCCCCACTGAAGCCCCGTGGGGTCCCTGGCTCCACCTTAAAGCCACAGGCTGTTTGTCTAGCCAGAGTTACGGTGCCCTGTGGTGTAAGAACAAGGTCTGTGTGACGCTCTCCTTCTTCTCTTTTCTCCTGAACATCCTCACAGTTCAGATTTACAATTGGGTTCCTCTTCAAGTAAAGTGTTACTTTCCTTTATTCACAGAATTCTAGCAAATTGGTTGAAGGCTAAGTTCATGGGAGACGGACACCCGGCGGACAGCATGGGCGGCGACACGGGTGGAAT
>NW_004444064.1:2191729-2193745 GCF_000243295.1 Trichechus manatus latirostris
GTGAAGGTGAGGGGTCCGTCGGCGTGTGCGTGAAGGTGAGGGGTCCGTCGGCGTGTGTGTGAAGGTAGGGGTCTGTGTGTGTGAAGGTGTGGGGTCCGTCGGCGTGTGCGTGAAGGTGAGGGGTCCGTCGGCGTGTGTGTGAAGGTAGGGGTCCGTCGGCGTGTGTGTGAAGGTAGGGGTCTGTGTGTGTGAAGGTGTGGGACACACCATTGCCGTCTGCGTTTTCCTGTCATCCTCCTGTGTTTCCTCACTCCTGACATCATGGGGGTTGTACAGATGCTGTTATTCTCCTGAGTGGTTTCCTCAGGAATGCACACGAGGTGGGGGGCAGTCCCTGCATGGCAGATGGCTTGTTGGGGGCCTCAGAGGTCTGACTTAGTGTCTGCCCCAGGCTGCTCCGCGTCTCCAAAGGAGACCCATCCAGCCTTCTCCTGGGGACGCTGCTGGAGGGAGCCTGTCCCTCAGCCCACACCCTCCCCTGGGCCTGACGAGGCTCTGACGTCCCAGGAGGGTGCTGGCCAGGCTCAGGGTCCCTGCCTGACGTGCGACTGCCTCTCATGGCTCCAGCCTCCCCTTGGTTCCAGTGCTCGTGTTACCTGCCACCCCACCCATCTGCTCCCACCCAGGGGCTTCCTCCGCTTCCCGGGCCAGCAGTGGCCCATCTCCTTTCTGCCCCTGCAAGTGTCAGGACCTTTGTCTGCTACTGACTTGTCTCTCCCTTTCTGCCTGGTGGGTTACCCGTCTCTGTGCCTCTCTCAGATTAAATTGTTAAGGTTAAATGAGTACGGTCAAACCCTGCCTTTGCTGAGGCTGCGTGATCTGTTGGCGTGCTATTTCTGGCATTGTCTGTGGGCTCAGGGACCGGCTCCTTTTGGTCCTCGGAGGCCGGCAGGGACTCCACCGTGGTGCTCTGGCTATGCTCGCTCTGCGCTGATGGTGCCCGTGATTTGTCCCGGTGGTGTCGGTGCTGTTCCAGGTGGCTCACGGCACCCTCAGCGACCATGCCCTCGATGCCGTGGAGACGCAGAAGGACCTCCTGGGTGCCAGTGGGCTGCTGCTGCTGTTGCCCCCCCGAGTGCACAGTGAGGACGCAGCGGAGGAAGATGTGTACTGGCTGTCCGCCCTGCTGCAGCTCAAGCAGCTGCTGCAGGCTAAACCCTTCCAGCCCGCGGTCCCGCTGGCCATTCTCGCACCCAGCCTGGGCGAGGACGCTGTTGAGAGCGACGTGGAGGACGGTGTGTGACGCAGCCTCGTTTACGAGCTGGCGGTGGTTCGTGAGTGGGTGGGGCCTGGCTTCCAGGAGGCACCGACAGTCCCTGCGGACAGCCTTGAGAGCCGGGCGCGGGCGGGCAAGTGGACGTGGTGCTGGTGCCGTGTCCGTGGCCGCTGTGGGCGTTTGTGCGTGCACGTGCTTATGGATGTGGTGTGTGCGCGCACGTGTGCTTAACGCGTGTGTGTGCGTGCACATCCGTGTGCATGTGTGTGCCCGTGTGCGTGTGCGCGTGGGTGTACGGACTGCAGGGGGGAGACGGTGAAGCGCGTCTGTTTTTCCCAAAGGCCTGATGCTGCAGGATTTGGTGTCGGCGAAGCTGATCTCAGATTACACTGTTATCGAGGTTCCAGATTCCATCCGTGACTTACGAGGCACGGCTAAGGTACGTCCCCCACTTGCGCAGGTGCAGCAGAGTCTCGGTTTTTCCTCTTTGCTGTGTCGTGAGTTTAGCGTACGTTACTGGGTGTGGTTTTAGTTTTATATCTTACACAGGTAACATTCAAGAAACATAACCTTAAATCAGAATGAAAGAGAGTTTGCACGTAGTCTTGCTACCTGCAACAAGTTAAGTTGCTTTTGTAAATTTCTTTAGTGCTTTTGTTTTTATGAATCTAAAACGTGACTGGGTGTGTCTTGTATTTGAATGTCACGTGAACTGTTTTTCTAGGGTGTAAGTCATTGGGGTATATGCAGATACAATGTTGTCTGAGGTTTCTTTAAACAAAGTATGTGTGTGCTGATAC
>NW_004444064.1:2195128-2196548 GCF_000243295.1 Trichechus manatus latirostris
GGAGGCAGGAGCATGGCTGCCGGTTCTGCGTGGCCTGGCTCTCAGGGCTGACTCGGCGTCCATGTCCCCTCTCTTCACAAGGAGCCCTGCTCAGGTCAGGCTATGCCACTTTGCCACGTTGTGGTCTCTGTGCCGAGTTTGGACTCGGACCCCGTGGGTCGTCTGGCCTGGCCCCGCACGGCTCAGAGGCTGCCCCTTCCTTGGCTGATGCGTGCACTGGGTACTGCTGAGGGACATGCCTGCCAGTGGTCAAGTCGTGTGGCTGGGACACCCCCACAGCCATGCCGGTGGGGGGCGCCCCTTCCCGCAGCCCTGAGGCGAGGTGCTGCTACAGCATCAGAGTGGGGAGAGGCTGCCCCATGTGGCTCCTTCTCCTAAGAGCAGAGGGAGGCGTGTTCTGGGCAGACGGCCCCAGCGGCTGATGCGTGCTCTCCCCCCAGCGCCCTGGGCCCCCGTCTGCACCATGGTCCTCCAGTACACGGCGCAGATCTCCAGCTCGCGCCAGACGCAGCCTGTCCTCCAGTCTCAGGTGGAGAGCCTGCTCGGCAGGACCTACAGCAGGTGGAGGAGCCGGAACCCTGCTCTGGGCGGGGCAGTGGGGCCCTCGGTGACCGAGATCCCGTGGGACGACTTCCTTGCCCTGTGCATTGACCACAAGCTGCGGGACTGGGTGCCCCCCCGGCTCCCCCTCACCTCAGGTGGGCAGCTTGCTCGAGGCCATCGTCCTTGTCACTGTGTGTGCTGCGCCCTTCGCATCCCCCTGCCTGTTCCGATGGTCCCTCTTCAAGCCAGGGATGTCCCGCTGGTGGGTAAACGCTGGGAAGGGCTGACAAGGTTCCCACAGGGTCTGTACTCACTGGGATCCCAGACTGACTGAGGGCCATCCACCGCACACCTGCATAGCCTCCCCAACGTGGTCCAGGCTGTGGCTTCTGCCGTCGGCGGGACTGTGGGGCGTGGACGCTTGGAGCAGATTTGGCGTGGGCCTGGGAGTCAGGAACTGGGGGGCTCAGATTAACCAGGGCGCTGGTCTGAGGTCCATGGGTTTAGGCAGAGGTCAAGAGGTCACTTCTTGCTCTTCTGATGTTTTTCTCTGTTATTTGGTTTTGTGTTGTTTCGTTAGAAGCACTGAGCAAAGATGGTCAGATATGTGTGTATTTTTTTAAAAACCATTTGAAAAAATATGAAGTCCCTTTGTCGTGGGAACGGGCCAGAATCCAGACGCAGAAGGAGCTACAGCAGAGCCGAGGACGGTGAGAGCTGTGATGTGTGTGTGTGTGTCTGCCGGGACCCGCAGCCAGGGTCGGTGAGGTCCGTGTTGTGTGTGTGTGTGTGTCTGCCGGGACCCGCAGCCAGGGTCGGTGAGGTCCGTGTTGTGTGCGTGTGTCTGCGGGGACCTGCAGCCAGGGTCGGTGAGGTC
>NW_004444064.1:2197140-2199239 GCF_000243295.1 Trichechus manatus latirostris
GCAGCCAGGAGACAAGCTGCCGCGTTTCCACCAGGGCACGTGCTTGTCTGTGTTGTGGGCAGCAGTGCAGCCCACAGGGACAGAGCCAGCAGGCCCTCAGAACAGCCCGTCCTTGTCATGTCTTCTGTGATGCACTACGATGCCACATCTGACGGGAGAGCGGGCAGGGAAAGTGACCCATAAACCCAGCTCAGAGATGCCGAGTGGGCGCAGCAGTGCCGCTGCCGTACGTTGGGCTCACCGGGTGGGGGGTGTGCCTGCTGGAGTGCGTTTCTTAAAACCCATCCCCACCCTTGTCACACCTTTGTCAAGCTTGGAGGGGAACAGCCTTATCTTGAAAAGGCTGTCCACCGTAAACCTACCCAAAAACTAGGCTTCTCGATAAGACGTTAGAAGTACGGCAGGCAGGCCAGACTGACACTGCCGTTGTCACTGCTGTCCTCAAAGTCTTGGAGATCCTGACCGAGTAGCAGAGGGAGGGCGTGGTGTCGGAGGAGAGCGGAAATCTCGTTTCTGGATGGCACCGTGTCGGTTGGAGATGGTCAACAGTCAGGGTTAGCAGGCTGATCAGAAAGACGGGCCTGCAGCCAAGCAAGTTCTGTCCATGGCCACAGCCAGCCCACCACACAGGGCGTGGCTGACGGGAGGCTGAACCGTGGTACGTGAGGTCAGGTCCGCATTGGGGGACGTGAAGCTGTAACCATTCCACTCAAATTGCAAAGTCAGTGTGTTTCCAACCAGGAAGCCAGAAGGGTGCTTTCCCCTGGAACCAGCTAGGTTAATTCTGAAATCCATCAGGATGGGAAGCTGCCTAATGATCACTGAGAAAACGTTGAAAAGAGGGACGACGAAGGAAAATTGATGCAATCTGGGGTCGAAACTGTAGTAAAGCTATGGGATTTAAAACTGCACGGCAGTGCAGGAATAGACCACCAGACCCGAATGGAACCGTGTGTGACGTGGCCGTGTCAAGTGGGAAATGAGTGGGCTCTTCCTCACTGTGGTGGACTGATGCGTCTGTCAGGAGAAACATCGGATCCCTTCTTTCCCGCATTTGCAAACACGACTGCTGGGGGATCCAAGAGCGACACGCAAAAGCTGAGCCTTGCCGCCAGTTAGAAGCAATAGAGGATGTGTTTGTAACCCTGGGTGGGATGGAAGGTGCAGAGTGGAGATGCCCCAAGAGCACAGCTGCCTCACGGGAGCAGAAGCTTCTGGCAGCACAGACCTGAAGGCAGAATGTGGTGCTACGTGGGTGAGGGTCCACACGGTGCAGGCAGGGGTGGAAGTGGCACCCGGGGCTCTGTGTCGGGAAGTGGTCCCACACGGAGACACAGTACGGTAGGGTCCTCCTTCGCTCTCCTGACTGTAACCTTGAGATCATGCTTTTACAGCTTGGGGATCAAGTCTCTCCACCCTTCTGTTAGCCGTTTCCCCGCTGCTTTACTTCACGTCCACCTGGAGCAGAAGAGGAATGCCGTGCCTGGCCGGGAAGGGGGTGTCCCCAGCGCGGAGGACTTGATCTGTGGCGCTTCGGCTGGAGAGCACCTCTCCCAGTGCCTGTCCAGCAGCCTCCTGCTGGAGAAGGAGGAGAACAGGAGGTGAGAGTAGCTCCCTGCGGCACGTGCACTGCGTCTAGTCCATTTTACGGTGGGAGAGACAGTGACTGCTCAATGGATTCGGGGAGGACAGGGTGATGGGGAGGGCAGACAGGAAGGGGAGGGCAGGGTGATGGGGAGGACAGAGTGACGGTGCCGACACCCTGGTGGGGAGGACAGGCGGGCCAGTGGGGGTAATGGTGATGTAATTTTGTTTGAGAATGAAGGTGAGTCAGACTCACTTTAAGGTAGAAACTGTCTGAGGGCAGAGGTTGTGACCTGGAGAGAGTGTTTTTGAACATCTTACTTAAAATCGGTTTCATCTGCTTACGGTTGAAGATCAGTTTCATGTGTTCTGTGGGACACGTGTGTGGCAGGCTGTCTTGCTGCCCTGGGCGAGCATGGGGGTGTCTGCAGGTGCAGTGAGCCTCCTGCCTCGTGTGTTTTGCATGCCCACCCCCTTGCCCCGGCCCGGCGCCTCTTTTGCTCTGCTTTACCAGC
>NW_004444064.1:2200154-2205672 GCF_000243295.1 Trichechus manatus latirostris
AGGCCACATGCCCCCCACCGTCCCCCATGCAGACTTCCGCAGGTCAGGTGAGCACTTTTTCAGTACACACCCAGCCCCGGGCCACAGGTCACAACTTCACGACTGCCAGCCCACTCAGGCCACCACCTCCTTCCTGCAGCTGCTACCACAGGTGTGGTCCATTCCCAGCAGAGCCAGCGGGGTCCTCTCAGACACAAGGCAGAGTCCGTGCCACTGCTTGGCTCAGAACCCTCGGGGCTTCCCCTCTCACCTGGGATCAAAGGCCTGCTCCTTTGGAGCTGGCAGGGCCCCATCCGACCTGTCCCCGTTCCTCTCTGACCCCTTGCCACCATGTTTCAGCTGCTCCTTCCTCAAACGCGTCAGGCCCGTGCGTGGCCACGCCTCTCCCCTCACCTGAACCCCTGCCCCTGTGTCCCCACGGCTCACCTCACAGCCCCTTCAGGTCTCTGCCCAACATCCACCCCCTGTTCTCCACAACGTCACCACCTTCAGACCACGCGGTCCTCACTGAAGTCTGAGCTGCCATGCGGGGCCCGCCTGTCACATTTGTCCTGTGTCCCTGGTATTTGCACCAACAGCTCACACTCAGTGGGGGCTCAACCAGTAGTGTTGGAAGAATGAAGGATTGTGTCGTGATTTTTTAAAGTAGATTTGCCTGGGTCTGTAGCACTTACGTGGTTTTGAATCACATTGCTTTCCTTGGAAAAATGAGCTCACGGAGGTAGACAGCTGTGAAGTCTATGACATGGCACTGAGTGTTGTTTTGAGTTCATTTTAAACTATAAGCAACAATCCGTACATTTGGGTAATCCATAAAGATAAGAGTTAATCAGCGACGTGTAGAACCAAAGGAAGCCAAATAGAGAAAACGTGAATTATGAGTAATTTTAAGTAACATAACAGCAGAAGTTTTTGGATAAGTGCCATTTTTCTCATTAAATATAAATCGGGTTTATAAACTAAAAGGAAGATATTGAATTTTTTAAAGTACATTTCTCCTTCTCAGTGGATGTAGTAACATAGTCCTATCCTTAGGAAAATCAAAGGCTGTGAAAAATTTAAAGTACGTACAGGAAAAAAGAGTAATAGTTAACATTTTGCTCCCTGGTGCTTGGGTGGTTGTAAATTTGCCATCCTGTGTTGTTTCAGGTTTGAAGATCAGCTTCAGCAGTGGCTGTCTGAAGACTCGGAAGCATTTACAGATTCCACTTCCCTTCCCCTCTACCTTCCGCAGACTCTGGTGTCTATGCCTCAGATTATCCAATCAGTAAAAACTTCTACAACTCCGAGCCCACAGGTCAGAGACAGTATACTTAGCATTTACGTTAGTATTAGAGATGGAGAGAATGAGCAGGGAAAGAGGAACATGTTGCTTCACTGTGTGATGTTATGGTGATCCTAGGTTATTAGGTTAAATTAAATTTTATCTTGAGCTTACTCTGTCAGTGCTGTGGAGCGCTGACTGATCCTGAGTTTCTGCTTGTGAAATGAATGAAGTGCAGAACTGAAACACGCTTGAGGGCCGGACAGAATCGTAACCCTGTGCTGAGCGCAGAGGCGTTGTTTGTGGAGTGCAGGCTGTCCGTCCTCCGGGCCTCCACACGCTGATCTTCCCCGTGTGTGATGCCAGGAGGGTCAGCTCACAGAGTCTAGGGTCCCACCAAGACTGTCCGGCTGGCCAGTACAGGACTGGTGTCCGAAGCCCAGGCTCTTTGCCCCTCCTCATCCTCCCTTCAGTGGTGAAAGGAGCAGAAACAGAGTTTTCGTTAGAAATCCGTGCTGCTAAAGAGACACAAAGTGAGCCCTGACTGGCGGTGGGAAGCCCCTCAGTCCCTGGGGAGAAAAGCAAAGCATAGCGACATACCGTTTCTGCTTTTCAAATACCTTAAACATGTTCGTAGCCTTTTGCTCACCGCTTCTGCCCTAAAGAAACCAGCGATTAACAAAAATTAACATAAAGTATTCGACGCAGCATTAATCATCCTGCATAAAAGGGAAAACGAGCTAAATATTGAAAAGCTGGAGTCTGGTTAAATGATTACAGTAGATTCATATGATGTATGCATAGAGTACGCAGCCGTGGGCCATCAGATTGGATAAGAATGATTGACGCGGGAACTTGTTCACGATGGGTATGAAGAGAAATGCCCTGCCTGCAGATGATCAGATGATGCTGGTTCTTGCGTGTGCTGGGGGCAGCAGGACAGTGCATGGTGGAGGCCGAGACGGGTGGGCCCAGAGGTTGGTAATGTGAGCAGGTCGAGCAGCTGCACAGAAAATAGGTTTTGGTTTATTGCTTTCCCAAAACTTCTTTTTCTTTTTTTCTTTTTTTTTTGCTTCAAATAGAACAAAAGGACCAGAGAGCACCTGCAGCCGTCTGAGGCGATGGGTGCATCTCTGACTGAGCAGCTGAAGCACCTGGAAAGGCTGATCCGGAGCTCGAGGGAGGAAGAGGCCGCCTCTGAGCTCCATCTCTCTGCGCTGCTGGACATGGTGGACATTTGAGCACCTGAGCTGAGACGGAGGGTCTCTCTGGAGGGGATCCTGCTCTTACCCAAAATAATGTTCTTCTCAGATGCTGGATGCACTGCTGAAAATGTGATTCCTAATCATGCGAATAAACCATTTTAATGCTCGCTGAGGTGGTTTCCAGGTCTCGGAATGCTGGGCTGTTTCCCCTCGTGAGACGTCTTCAGTATTCTCACTGTTTTCATGGTCTCAGACTGTCACCCACAGCGTCTGCTCTGAGGGAGCTTGCAGCTTCCATGTCTGCGTGTAGCAGGTGGTCGTTCGTCCTCAGCAAAGCCACAGAGTCTCTGAGGTGCCACCATCAGGATAAACAGATGAAGAAGGTGCAGGGACCCCCACTGTGCCCACCTGCTTCATGTCGGGAGGGCAACAGACACACTGAGCCAACAGTCTGTGAACATAGCTGTCAGAGGGTATGCGTGGGTGCGTGTCTGGGTCAGAAGATCTGGCAGGGGAAACAGCAGAATTCCTAGAGGAGGGAATGGGGGGTGCAGCTGGGGAGAGAGTGCCCGAGAGGCCAAGTCCCCTACCAGTTGCTGTGCAGAGATGGGGGTAGATTTGAGCCATGAACACAAAGAGGTATTAATAGGACTTGGCGATGTTGAATATGACCTCCAATCTTAAATTGTCACTCAGTGTCTTCCGACTGTAATCTCTCCAAGGAAACGATTTCGTATTTTCTCATTCTCTTCAAAGCTCCAGTGTGCTTAGGTTCTTGCTTATCTTCCTGCGAAAAGCGCAGCACTAAGACCAGAGCTTCCACCACCACCACATCCGCCAGCCAACCCCGGCTTCCCCGAAACAAATGCTATTCTTTTAGGAATTTAGGGACCTTCAGTGATTAATTCCATGATTATCGATAAAGACTTCAGTAATGCTATTTCTTAATTCTGATTTTAGACATTATTTACTGATTTGCCATAATGGAAGGCGATGAGTTACCTCTCTTTTACTATCTTCTTTGCAACACGCAACACCCACATGTATGTTTTGTCTCCTACTAGTCTTCTCAGATTACTATAACATTGACTTAAATCCTCATCCTGAGTTTGGTATGCTGTACTGTTTGCTGCTGAGTCCGGTAATGGTCTATGATTACATTTCGTTTAGGTATAACTTCTGATTTTTCCTAGGAATAATAATTGACATTTTTTTCCTTTTTAATTTGTTTAGTTTTCCATGTTTCTGTCACTACATCCAAAACTCTCCACCCTAAGGGTAAAGTGCTTTCCATCTCGGTCACGTGCATCAGGTAATGTGTTAGCTCCAGTTTCTCATGGAGATGACCATCCTGAACTCTGTCTTCCTGCCTCAGCCTGGATATGCTGCTCTCTGGGCCTGCTGCTCTGCTGTCATCCTTGGGATTCCCTTCATTGTTACATTACCCATCCTAGGAATCCCTTGGTGTGATGGTTAATGTATGTCAACTTGGCTGGGCAGTGATTCTCAGTGGTTTGCCGGTTATGTCATGATGTGATCATCCTCCATGATGTGATCTGTTGTGATCACCCAATCAGTTGTAAGGGGAGTTTCCTCAGGGTTGTGGCCTGTATCCAATATATACCTGGACATTCTGGCAAAGCTTGCTTGCTTGCTCTGGATCCTGCATCTGCTTGTCATCAAGTTCTTGGGACTTGAGCCAGCTGCTTGCCATATGGCCTTGCAATGTTGGGATTCCTCAGCCTCTGCAGCCTGTGAGCCAGCGTCCTGCCTTCTTACCTGCCGATCTTGGGGATTCATAGGCCTCTGCAGCTGTGTCAGTCAGGAGAAGCCTCCAGCCTGATGCCTGACCCACGAACTTGGGACTTACCAGCCTCTACAGTCACTTGAGTCGTTTCCTTGAGATAAATCTTTCTCTGTATAGTGTGTGTATATATATATATACATATATATATATTTAAATACACTTCACTGGTTTTCCTTCTCTAGGGAACCCAACCTAAGGCATTTGGTACAAACAGTGGTTCTAGAGAAAAGTGTAAGGATGAGTTTTCTAAATTGATTCTCAAGTCTGACTTGCCTTAAAGGTGCTGATGACTCTGCTTCCAGTAGTAAAGAGGGCACTGCTAATCCATGGTGTGAGGTGGCAATATTAATATGCAAAATATCACCATCAATAGATCAAGTACTGATGAGAAGCGAGGCTCTGTGTTACTGCATGTTTGATGCTTTTCAACAATTTTATCAGAATGAGAATTATAAGGAAGATGGTTGGTTGGTCCTACTTTCGGTAGACAAAGTGGTGAAAGAGAGATGAGCTCAAGCTTCAGAGTCATGGCTCAAGTGCTGCATAAAAGACCTCGAAGTTGCCACTTGTGCCCTGAAAGGAAGCCTTATTTCTTCTAATAACAGAGCTGATACTGCCGAAAAACAAACCCAGAGTCTTATCATAAGAGTGGCAGAATTACAATGCAAGTTGAATTCACAATCTCAAACAGTGTCTGAAGTTAAAGTGAGAGCATTGATTGGGAAGAAATGGGATCCTGAAACTTGGAATGGGGACATACGGTAAGAGAATCAGGAAGCTGGATTCACTGAGCCCCTAAATTCCGTGGAATCGGTCCTGCCAACAGAACCAGCCCACTTACTCCCATCTGAAGAGATCATCTTTGCTAAGCCACCCTCCCCAGTAAAACCATTATCCCCTCCACCCCCATCTGATGACATTAACCCAGCTGTGTCTGAGAGCCTTCATCTGAGTCATCACCTGGGGCAGCGTCTGAGTTGCTGCCTGGACATCGCCGGGGGTAGATGCCTTAGAGGACATTGCTGAATGTTCCCAGGACCCACCCCTACCACCCATTTTGGCTTCTAGATCTATAACTAGACTTAAGTCCCAGCGAGCCCCAAGAGGTGAAGTACAAAGTGTGACCCAGGAGGAGGTATGCTGCACTTCAAAAGAACTGCTTGACTTCGCTAATATGTACAAACAGAAACCTGAGGAATATGTATGGGAATGACTATTAAGGGGTATAATAATGGTACAAGG
>NW_004444064.1:2206764-2209031 GCF_000243295.1 Trichechus manatus latirostris
TCCACTCGTCACATTACCTGCCCTCTCCTAGTCTGCACCTATGGCCTCATGGGGAGTTCCTTGTGATCAGTTGACTGAAGAAGAGAAGACTCGTGCCTGGTTTACAGATGGTTCTGGGCGATATGCAGGCACCACTCGAAAGTGGACAGCAGCAACACTGTAGCCCCTTTCTGGGACCTCCCTGAAGGACAGTGGGGAAGGGAAACCCTCCCAATGGGCAGAACTTTGAGCAGTGCATCTGGTTGTTCATTTTGCTTGGAAGGAGAAATGGCCAGATGTCCAATTGTATGTTGATTCACGGGTTGTGGCCAATGGATGGTACTTGGAAGGAACATGATCGGAAAATTGGTGACAAGGAGGTATGGGGAAGAGGTATGTGGATAGACACCTCTGAATGGGCCCAGGAGGTGAAGATATTTGTGTCTCATGTGAATGCTCACCAAAGAGTGACCTCAGCAGAGGAGGATTTTAACAATCAAGTGGATAAGAGGACACATTCTGTGGAAACCAGTCATCCTCTTTGCTCAGCCACTCCCATCATTGCCCAATGTGCTCATGAACAAAGTGGCCACCGTGTCAGGGATGGAGGTTATGCATGGGCGCAGCAACATGGACTTCCGCTCACCAAGGCCAACTTGGCAACAGCCACTGCTGAGTGTCCAGTCTGCCAGCAGCAGAGACCAACACTCAGCAGATATGTTACCATTCTTCAAGGCAGTCAGCCAGCAACCTGGTGGCAGGCTGATTACACTGGACCACTTCCATCATGGAAAGGGCAGTGTTTAGTTCTGACTGGGATAGACACTCTGGATATGAATCTGCCTTCCCTACACACAATGCTTCTGCCAAAACTACCATTCCTGGACTCACAGAATGCCTTATCCACCCTCGTGGTATTCCACACACCATTGCCTCAGATCGAGGGACCCACTTCACAGCAAATGAAGTACAACAATGGGCCCATGCTCATGGAATTCACTGGGTTCACCATGTTCCCATCATCCTGAAGCAGCTGGTTTGATAGAACAATGAAATGGCCTTCCAAAGACACAATTACCTCACCAGCTAGGTGGCAATACCTTGCAGAGTTGGGGCCCTGTTCTTCAGGAGGAGGCTGTGTGTGCTCTAAACCAGCGTCCAATATATGGTGCTGTTTCTCCCATAGCCAGGATTCAATTCCAGGAATCAAGGGATGGAAAGGGAGTGGCACTACTCACTATTACACCTAGTGACCCACTCGTAAAATTTTTGCTTCCTGTTCCCATTACCCTATGCTTTGCTGGTCTGGAGGTCTCAGCTCCAAAGGGAAGAATGCTCTCACCTGGAGACACATTACTGATTCCATTAAACTGGAAGTTAAGAATGCCACCTGGCCACTTTGGGCTCCTTATGCCTCTGGATCAACAGGCAAAGAAGGGAGTTACCATACTGGCTGATATGATTTACCCTTAACTACCCAGGGGAAATCAGATTGATGCTGTATAATGGAGGTAAAAAAGAGTGTCTGGAATACAGGAGATCTCTTAGGGCGTCTCTAATACTACCATGGCCTGTGATTAAAGTCAATGGAAAACAGAGCAACCCATTTCTGACATGACTACTAATGGTCTAGACCCTTTAATAATGAAGGTGTCAGTACCCCACCAGGCAAAGAATCATGACCAGCTGAGGTCCTTGCTGAAGGTAAAGGGTATATGGATTGGATGGTGGAAGAAGATAGCTCTAAATAACAGTTGTGACCACGTGACTAATTGCAGAAACAAGGATTGTAATTGTTACGAGTATTTCCTTCATGTATGTGTGCATCAAATTTTTTTCCTTCACTTATAAGCTGTAAACAGGGCTACTGCATTTTTTTGTTGTATGCATGTTAGTTGTATCATATTAGGAGCAAGTATGACTTTGTAATTCTCTTTATTTAGAGATTTTGTATGGTTTAATGAGATGTGTACAGGTGCCAAGTTGACAAGGGGTGGACTATGTTGGTTAAGGTTGTGGGTCAACTTGGCTGGGCCATGATTCTCAACGGGTTGGCAGTTAGATAATGATGTAGTCATCCTCCATGATGTAATCTGATGTGACCAGCCGATCAGTTTTAAGGGGAGTTTCTTCAGGGGTGTGGCCTGCATTCACTATATACATGGATGTTCTGGCAAAGCTTGCTCTGGATCCTGCATCTGGCTCATCTTCATCTGACCTCTGGTTCTTGGGACTTGAGCCAGCTGCTTGCCATAATGCCTGCCAGTCTTGGGATTTGTCAGCCTCTG
>NW_004444064.1:2215065-2216664 GCF_000243295.1 Trichechus manatus latirostris
TTTGGACTTTTAGCCTACTTTACTGTAAGGAAATAAACTTCTTTTTGTTAAAACCATCCATTTGTGGTATTTCTGTTCTAGCAGCACTAGATGACTAAGACACTCTGTGTTTTGCTGTCTTTCATGGCAGAGGTTTTCTTCAAATGTCTAGCTCATGTTGAAGGTGGGACTCTGAGGAGCTTGTTGGAAGCTCTGTGTCAATGGGCACAGCCTGCCAGCCAGCGGGCTTCTCTGCTTTCCCACTGGGACCCACCCAGTTGCCAATGTTTGCAGGTCTTTTCTTGCAGAGCAGGTCTTTTGCAAGGCCAGTTGTTCCAGAGGAATCTTCCCACTCTTGCCTGAGGCCCTAGGCTGAGTGGAGAAGCAGTACTAGGCTCTCACCCAAGTGTAGACTTTCAGTCAACACCTCTGCCTTCAGCTGCCCTCAGCTCTGCCTCTGCCTGTACTCACACCTGCTCTGACTCCACTGCTCTAGGCATCCATTCAGGTAGGGAAGGGAGCTATGGTCATACTGCTCCTTAAGCTTTCCACTGATTCTTTCAATTCCTGTAGCTTCGCCAGTGGTCTCCTTGTTGGCTTCATCCCCACACATAGGTCTCAGCTTTCTCTTGCTTGCCAAGTCAGTTATCACTCCTCCACCAGCTCTCAGCTTCTACAAATCTGTTGACACTTCTTGTTTATCGGTGTCTCCTCTCCCACTCTTTGTGGGTTTTTGTCTCTTTTATTACTTTGTTTTGGGTGGCAATGGAGGTCAATGCTTGTGCTCAGTCTGCCACGATTAACTAGAAGTGTCCCCGCTTAAAAAAAACAAAAACAATTCTGTTATTTGGCTTTTCTCCCCAATCCTCCTGAGATTGCTCTTGTCAGTCACCAGTGGATTTTGTCTTGCCACGTGCAATCATCAATTCATAGTCCTCATGTTACCCAGTCCCTCCAAAGCCTTGGGACAGATCACCATGTCTTTACTTGGCCTCCCAGGTTTTCCTCCTTCCATATAGGTTGCTCCTCCTCAAATAGGTCGTATAAAAATGACATGGTGTCAGAGGTCCTCTAACTTCACTGCGGGGAGGAAAGTCAAGATCAGTATCAGCCCAAAGCTGACTCCTGTGAGATGGAGGTCAGACATACCTCCACTCCAACCTTTTACCAATTCTGACACCAGCTGCCCCTCCCATGGCACCCTCTACTTCTCCGCTGGGTTCAGTAATTTGTTGCATTGGCCACACAGAACTCGCAGACCATACATTATAGGGTTTATTAGGGAAGTAACAGGTTACAATTCATGATCAGGATCAACTTGGAGGCAACAGGAACAACTCAGGATACAGTTCTTTGATCAGGACAGCTTCTTCTTGGCTGTGCCCGCAGGCAGGCCTCTCTCTCAACCCTCAGCTCTTGGCCTGGCATCTGCCCTGCTTGGGCAAGTGCCACAAAGCTCTTTGGCTTTGCCAACAAGTGCCTGGAGGCACCCCACTCCACTAGCAAGCCTCTTGCTTGAAGGCTCTCAGCTCTAGCTCTGTGGGCTGGGAAGCCCACTGTAGTCACCTTGCTCCGTGGGCTGGGATGCCCACCATGGCATCTTGTGCCAGTCTCCTAGTT
>NW_004444064.1:2218542-2222620 GCF_000243295.1 Trichechus manatus latirostris
GGGCCCCGGATCCCTCGGACCCCTAGACCGCCGGTCCCTGGACCCAGACTCCGCGGCGGGGTCGCGGTCGGCTGAGGACCCCGGACTCGCGGAGAAGTTTGTCTCTCACTGCAGGGCGGGGGCCAGCGCGTGCGCACATGGTGTCCGCGGCTTGCGTCTGTGCAGTGGTGTCTAGGCGGCTGGCCGAGGGAGGGAGGCCGGGGTCCGGGAGGACGTCCTGTGCCCCTTGTGGGCTGCTCCGGGCCGTGATCCCCTTAGGTTACACCCGAGTCATTGCAGTTAGAGGTCGCTGCAGAGGCTGCAGTGACCAGAGAGACCTGGTGCCTGGCCGGGGTGGGGGGGTGGGAGTGGAGGTAGCGAGGGGGCAGTCTGTGTGCTCTGAGGTCGGACCGAGGGTGTTCTGAGATTTGGGTGTGGGGACCGTGACGACAGCCTGGCGGGAGTGGGAAGGGAGGAGCTGGATACACAGGTGTCCACCTGCCGAAAGAGATTTGCTGGGGAGTGAGCCGACAAACGGGCAGTGCGGACCAGGGTTCAAGGTCGCCAACGAAAGACACACTGACGCTCCACTGTGCGTGGACTAACGGTGTCCTCACACAGAAGAGACAGCAAGATCAGCTTCACTAGTGGGTGCTGCTTTTCCACAGCCAGCAGCCCCCTGCACACGGCTGAGCAGATACATTCACCCCTCTTGTGCTGAAGACTGGAGAGACCCCGTTTCCTCCCCACAGGGAACCCATATACAAGTAGGGTTGGCCAGGTGCCTGTGGTGCCCATGCATGAACAAGAGTCAGAGAAAGTTTTTGTAGTAAGAGGAAGGAACTGGGAGGGGGAGAGAGAACGACCCAATTCCCAGCCTCCTTATCAGAGAACGTTCTGGGCCCAAGGCCTTTACTTAGGCAGCCTGTGGGAGGCATACAGGCAGACTGTTCCCCTAACAGGCAGTAGCTAAAGGCAAAAGTGGCTTCGAGAGGGTTTTTATTCGTAAGATGAAAGAAATAACCACATACTTGTAAGCTGTCGGGAGTAAAACAGTAAGCAGACAAAGATGGTGATAAAAAGGACCCAGGGGAGGTGTCCCTGAGCGGGCAGAGGGCTGCCACCTGGGGCGCGGGTGTGGTGTCTCTCCATGGTAACAGCAAGGGAGGCTGGCAGCAGGTGTATGGGGCTGTGATTCCAAGGAGACAGAGGCCAGGTGAAGGTGGAGAGGCGTGGGGCGGGCTTCCTGGTGGTGCTGAGGACCCACTGGGGTCGGTGGCCATGAGTTCACGTGAGACCAGTTGGTGTGATGGTGGGTTTTCTCTGGGCACCATCTGCACTGGTATGGGGGGAGGGTGGGCTACACACCTCAGTAGCCCCTGATAGGGCAGGTGGTGATCTCTCCTCTGGGCCTCTCTCAGGGCTGTCTTCAGGGTCACGAGCCACTGGACTTGAAGGTGCTCGGGGTGTGGTGCTGGATAGAACTCAGTATTGGCCGGGAGTGATGGCGGCAGAGTCCCCGAATCCTGCTGTTCCCAGCACTTGCAGAGAGGGCAGACTTGTTCCCTGTGCTTCTGCCCAGGCTGCCCACCGGGAAACACCTCGCCACATGGTGGACATGAGCAGGAGAGTGGAGGGCCGGGCCCTGTGGTCCCATTCATTCCTGCATCTGGGCTCTGATCTAGTGAAGAACAGGCAGGGTGGTTACCTACCTGAGCACTGTTGTTCTCAGGTGTCTGCGCCGAAGAGGGGGACCCTATAAAACAGAACCTGCCACCGACCTCAGTCGCTGGCACCTTAGCAGCGAAGAGGGAAGGCAGAGGTGGAAATACTCCCAAGAAGGTGAAGACCCTGGCCGAACGCAGACTGGCCTGGAAGCCCACTTGTTGGGACTGGACACAGTAAGTGCTACATCGCTGCTTCATGTCTGGGAAGTGGCCAGGCGGCTCCCGCACCCCTGCTCCCCAGCCAGGGGCTCCAGGAACCAGCAGGGAGCTTTGGGAAGTTCGATGTGATGGGCGTTTATATTTTTTGTTAAAAATATTTTCTGAGACCACAAAGAGGTGTGGCATGTGGCTTCACCTCGGCTAACCAAGGCTGTTTCCCGTGGGAACTGGCTGAGTTGAAGTGTGAGCAGAGTGGTCCGTTTGCTTCCATGCATTCATTGCTAAGGCACGAGTAAGAAAATGCTCTCATCTTGTTTTTAACTATTTAATTTGAAGTGGTTTTAGGTTTATAGGAGAGTTGCAAAAATGCTCCTAATTTTGTTTTTACTCACGAAAAGGAACTTATGATCCGTTTTTTGTTTTTGAGAAGATTCTGTGCAGTCATGTAAGAGGCCCAGCTGGTCAGAGGGTGTTTGGTGTAAACGAGTCTTCCTGCCAAACCCTGGCCCTAATCACATCCCCTCCCTGGGGAGCCCCCTGCCATCCCTTGAGCCCTTCCGAGAGAGGCCTGAGACCCAGGCTGGGTGGGCGTCAGTGTCCCACCCCACGCTCTGTGGGCACTGGGCTGGTTTATTAAACACTCCTTGGAGAAGCTGTGAAGAAATGCGCAAATCCGTGAGTAGAAGGCGAAACCACGCTAGCACGAAAGTGTCCCTTTACTTTGCTAAGATGGTCGTAGCTTTATCAGGGTGGGTCAGCCTTTCGATTGAAACAGCTGAAACTTTTGAAGTAATTCCGCTTCCTGTTTTAACCTGGTCTCTCAGCTCTTGCTTTTTTTCTCCCTTTGCAGAAGAATTTCTTCAAGGACTTGCCCAAAGCCCACACGGCACAGGAGGGGGCTGTGAACGGCATGACATTCTATGCAGGGCTGCAGGCTGAGGACGGGCACTGGGCGGGTGATTATGGCGGCCCACTCTTCCTCCTGCCAGGTAGGAGGAGCCCCCCTCTCTGTTCTGCTGGGAGGGCCTGAGGGTGGGGACACCCTGTGGCCTCCTGGGCTCCTGGCCCAGCCTGGCCCAGACTCTTAGGTGAAAAGCCAGCAACTCACGTGGAAAGGGGCTGGGAGGGGTGCCTGCGCCGGTTGTCCTGGGGTGCTGAGGAGGTGGCCCTTGTCCTGCCAAACCACTTGAGGAGCCTAGGCGCCTGGGAATGTGTCACGTCAGAAATGCTCTCCTAGTGCTGCTGTGTGCCCAGCCCTGCTCCAGGCCCAGAACAGCCCCCATCATACAGATGAGAAGACAGAGGCACGTGTGCACAGCTCGCGGGAGGCGGCGCTGGGGTCTGAGCTGGACTTGGGCCTGCCACCTCCCGGTCTCCAAGTGTGGGGATGATGGGTGCTGGGCAGCTGTGTCGGCAGGGAGGGGCTCCTGAGCTCCAGCACAGAATGGGAAGGGCTCCCCAGTCGGGACACAGACTACGCCGAGAGGTGGCAGGGTGGGCGGGGACTGAGAGGTCACTGTGGAGCTGGACATCACCTTGAAGGGAGTGGCTGCAGGACCCAAGCAGGGCAGGTTCAGGTGGCAGTTGCCCCAGGGTTGCAGCTTGGCTTCTAGGCTCCTGGAGTGGTTTGGCAGGACAAGGGCATTCTGTACCCTGGGAACGTGTCTGTGTGGAAACGCAGCCTGATAAGATGGAGATTCTCTCCCAGCATTTGTGCAGAAGGACCCTTCCCCAGGAACTTGTGATCATACAGGCTGTGTGTCCTGAATTCTAGTGAAAACAAAGGTCTGTGTCTTTGGTAATAATTACACCTCTGTAGTCGATCTGAAGTCCTGCTATCCCGTCGTTGCCTTTCTTTTCCACGACTTCCTTGGCTGCGTCTGCCAGTTTACTCATCCAGATCGCGTTTGTCAAGACCTGGTTAAGTCCCCGAGTAGAGCCTGCGGGACTTTGTGGGGGGCTGCGTGAGGCCTTAACGTTTACCTGGGAATGTGTCATGTCAGAAACGCTCCCACAGTGCTGGAACAGCCCCCATCGTACAGATGAGAAGACCGAGGCTCGTGTGCTCCCGTCACACTACTCGCGGGAGGCAGTGCTGGGTTTAAGCTGGACTTGGGCCTGCCACCTCCCGGTCTCAGTGGTGGCACTGTGTCTTCCCTGGGGCTGTGGGTCTGGCCTTGGCAGCAGGCCAGAGAGCTCTTTCTTCCCTTGGC
>NW_004444064.1:2223695-2228469 GCF_000243295.1 Trichechus manatus latirostris
GCGGGTGGCTCCCTGAGGCACTGCGTGCGATTTGGTGTCTCTCTGACCCCGAGACTGTCCTGGGCTGCGGTGTGGCCAGTGGGGGCTCGGCAGGCCCTGGGGGAGTGTCACAGGTGCTTTTGCTGCCGCTCCAGGACCAGCTCTGAGTCCCTGCTGGGTCCAGGAGGAAGCACCTTGGGGTTGTTTCCGTGCAGGGAGACGCTCACTTGGGGCCAACCCCACGGTGGGGCCTCCTTGGAGGAGAGGGGTCCGCGTTTGGCAGCGCTGCATGCCTGCTGTCAGCGAGGACTGTCCTTTCTGTCTCACAGGCCTCCTGATCACGTGCCACGTGGCCCACATCCCACTGCAGCCAGGATACAGAGAAGAGATGGTGCGGTACCTGCGGTCAGTGCAGCTTCCCGACGGCGGCTGGGGCCTGTAAGTGCGCTGTACTGTGTCAGCGTGTGTGTGTGTGAGCGCATGCGTGTGTGTGCATGTGTGCGTCAGGCTGTGTGGGGTGTGTGCACGTGTATGTGTAGGTGTGTAGGTACGCAGGTGTGTGTGGCAGATACATATCGAGTGCAGGCGTGTATTCATATACACACGTATGTACCAGTGGGCGGGACAGGTGTATGTTTGGGTGTGCACGCATCTATGCACATGTGCTCACACGTGTTTGCGTGTGCACATGCACCCAGGTGCACTGTGTATGGCTACTCACGTGTGCATGCCTGTGTGCATGTGTGTTTGTGTACACGTATATGTAGGTATATGGGGTGTTTGTGCACGTGTGCAGCTGTGGGTGCGTGTGAGCACAAGTGCTTGTACGTGCGTGTATGTGCGTGTACATGTGTGTGTGCCTGGCTGCTCTGGTGATGAACTAACGTCGGTTGCATAGCTGCCCTTGGGACTAGACCTGCTAACTCCCAGTGGAAATAGCCAGCAGATGCAGCTGGGCAGTCTCTGCCTGGGCGGCCTTGGACCTGCTTACTGGTCCTGGGAGGAATACGATCATGGACAATGGCTACTCCTGTGTTGTCACATTATGTCAGCGTTTAAGACTTTTTAACTGGGGCTTTGAACCAGTTTTTCCCAGTTGAGTCATGGCTGAAGAAGTGAAACCGGAACAGATGCGAATTTTAAAAATTTGGGTGAACCAAAACGGTAAAAGGAATGGAAAAAATTACAAGTTGAAGCCCTGCTAAAAACTTAACTCGCCCTCTTAGAAAACAAGGGCAGTGTGTGCGTTGCATAGCAACCAAGGCTCTTGCCAGTGGGATTTTGAACAGAGTTGGAAACAGCAGTGCACTGCTCAAACATGGCGGCCGACCACAGAGCTTTGAACGTGTGTTGTTCTCCACAGTCCTGCCAATGATCCCGTCTCCCACATCAGGCTCCTGAAAGGGCTCACCACACCTCTTCCAAGTCTCCTATTCGAGGACTTCCGCCCGTAATTTTTCCCATTCTGGTTGTCATTCTGGTTCACCCAAATTTTAAAAATTAGAGTCTATTCCGGTTTTGCTTTCTCAGCTATGACTGAGCCAGGAATAACCTTTCCAAAGCTCTGTCTATAACATTTCTATTTTCCTGAGGAAATTTCTGAGTGCTTTTCTTAGTTCCTTAGAAACAGTGTAAGTTTCATTTTCCCTACTCACCTCTCTGTGTTTGCAGGCACATTGAGGACAAGTCTACAGTGCTTGGGACAGCCCTCAATTATGTGTCTCTAAGGATCCTGGGTGTGGGGCCTGATGACCCTGACCTGGTGCGAGCCCGAAACATTCTTCACAAGAAAGGTGCGTCTTGCTGTACCGTACTAGGTCACAGTTCATGTCACTTTGATACAAGAGCTCTTGCACACAAGAAGCAGAAGGGCACCCTCCGGCTGACACAGTGGGAAAGGTGCCAGCGAGGAGGACATTACCACAGATGTGGGTGGGAGTCGTTCCACGTCATCAGCAGTCTGTAAACAGCACGAACAGACGAATCCTCACAAACAGCATGGCTGCTCGTGGGTGTGGGCCCCGGAACCTTCCCTTTTGGGGGTTGGAGGGCTCACAGCAGGCGAGCACATGGTTTCTGCAGGGTTGGTGCCGGTCAGAGCAGGTGACATGGAGGTGACGCGGGCTCCTCTCTGTCCCAGGTGGTGCGACACTCATCCCCTCCTGGGGCAAGTTCTGGCTGGCTGTGCTGAATGTGTACAGCTGGGAAGGCCTCAATAACCTGTTCCCGGAGATGTGGTACGTGTGACCCCGTGCCTTTGCCACCTCATGCGGGAGAGTCACAGAGCCTGGTCCCCCCGTCCCTGTTCCGAGACGGCGATCATGTGCTTACTCCTGCTCAGTGTCTTTGATGCTGCCCACTCTGTGGGGCTAGGGGGTGGGTGGGCTCTGTGGGTGGGGTGGGGTGGGGTGGCAGACCGGGGGTCCCCCAGGCCAACAAGATAGGGGGAGAGGACAGCGCTGTGAACTGTGTGCAGGACAGCTGGCGCCCTGGGGCCAATGGGGGCGCCGTGGGGTGTGTGGGGAGCCTGGGTGTTGTCAGGGGACGTGCGTGGTGGCATCCCCCAGTCGTGAGGACCTCCATGGTTGTGGAGGCAGAGGGGAGTGTCACAGCCCTGACAGCCTCAACGTTGTGGCATCTGCTGCCATTTGCTCTCACCCTGTCCTTTCTACTGGAGAGTTTTAATCCACGTTTCCAACGTCCACTTCACGCGTGAATACTTTGGAATGTTTCTTTGGTAGCCAAGACTTTTTGTTTTTTAAAAATAGAACCTCAGTGCTTTTATACAAGCAGCAAAGGTAGCGCTAATTCCCCATCATTTGGTTCACCTAACCAGTGTCTTGATACGTGAACATCTGATGGGCGCTGTGAATGTCTCCCCAGGAGACACCCCCGAACCTTGGCGGGGTGGGCTACCCTGGGAGCCGGGAGGGCGGGTTGGGGGTCTCCTCTGAGAGCCATGGGGGTGGAGGCAGGTCCCCCACTGGGAGCTGTTTAGGGGCTGTTCCTGTGTCAAAAGATGACTTGTGGGTGGTGGCCAAGGGGCTGGTTGGGATGAGGCTGAGCCTCTGCAGCCGCGTGGTGGTGACGGGGAGGGAGGAGGTGCAGATGCTCAGGTGGCAGAGGGATGGGCAGAGGCTGCCCACCTGGACGGCCACGTGGGGGAGGATGGGGGCGATGTCTGGCTGTCTGAGTGAGGGGCTCTGGGTAGGAGACCGAGTGTGAGCAGAAGCAGCAGTGGGAGTGCCAGGCGAGGCAGGACGGTGGGCCTGGCTGAGCTGTCCCAGGAGCGCGGGTTGGAGGCCTCGGGTGGGTGTGCCCGGATGGAGGACCAGAGCCCCCACATACCCTGACCCACAGGGGACAGCCCTTGTCAGGGGAGCACATGGGCCCTCGGGAAGGTGAGGGAGCCGCTGAGGTTGGATGCAGAGGCCACAGGGAAGCAAGCATGGGTCTGCCTGACCGAGGATGCCAGCGTGGCTGTGCCACCATCAGACCCTGTGGGGTTTGGGGCAGCACGCCAGCGGCCATCATGTCATGCTTGGGCTGTAAGGAAGGCGTGATAGTCCCCTACTGTATACGAACTCTTCGAATATCATGGTTTCTGATCGCCAGAGACGCTTCCCAGTGGTGCAGAGACCTGTAGGCCCCACACTGCCATTTCTTGTCACCACGGGCACTTGTCTCAACCGGGAGACCACAGACAGGTCTGGCTTCAGGTTCTGAAACTCCAGCTGAGCCAGGGCCACCGTGCTGCCTTGGGTCAGCCCTCTGCTCTGGGAGGGTGCCGCTGCGAGGTGGCAGGTCTGTGCTGGCCTGGGGGAGTGGCTGTGCCCAGTCCACGCAGGAAGGCCCAAGGCACTATGGTGGCAGGCAGGTGGCGGGCAGGACTCTGACTGGCCGCTGCCCCCAGGCTGCTTCCTGAGTGGTTCCCCGCGCACCCCTCCACCATCTGGTGTCACTGCCGGCAGGTCTATCTGCCCATGAGCTACTGCTATGCCACGCGGCTGAGCTGCGCCACGGACGACCCGCTGGTGCAGAGCCTGCGGCAGGTGAGCCTCCCACCGCGGCCTCAGGGCACGCCCCACTCGGCAGACTCCATCGGGGTCCCCACGTGAGCTCTGTAGGCCCATCCTGGGGCAGGGCCGGGGCAGCGGCAGAGGGAGAAGATGAACAGAGGGGCCGTAGGGTCTGTCGCTGAGGTAGTCCTCAGAGCCGTCCCGACTCAGGCCGAGCTGGCCTTTGGGCCCTGCTGTGGTCACCGAAGGGCCATGACCAGGTGAGGTGACCCTGGGGCTGGCGGCTGGGGCGTGTCCTTCCCCGAGGGCACAGAGACACTTATTGCCGGCACGCGTGTCTGCTGCGGGTATCTGGGCACAGGTTCTGTGTTCCCGGCCGTGGCTGAGGCGCCATGTCCCCACAGGAGCTGTACCCAGAGGACTTTGCCAGCATTGACTGGCCAGCACAGAGGAACCGCGTGGCACCCGAGGACATGTACACACCACACAGCTGGCTGCTCCACGTCGTGTTCGGTGGGTGTCCCCGGCTGCACGCTGATCTGTGCGGGGTGGATGCTGGGGATATGGAGGGAGATGGGGCAGCCCCTCAGCCCCATCAGGAGGGACCGGGCCCCGGTCATTTTCTCATCCAGCAAGCCCCCTGCCTGAGTGAGGTCCCACGTGAGGGTGCGGGTGCACGTCTGAGGAGCGCAGTGGTTCTTTCTGAAGGGAGAGGCCAGGAGAGGCTCTGGTCTGCAGGGCGGGGTTCTCTGGCCATTCCAGCCTGTCTCCTCACA
>NW_004444064.1:2228776-2230656 GCF_000243295.1 Trichechus manatus latirostris
GTCTGCTGACATGGGGAGCTGGGGCGTGGGGAGCACTCAGAGAGGCAGACCTGGGTGGGGTGGGGCCACAGTGAGCACATCGAGCCAGGTGGGAGGGCAGGAGGGAGGGGGGGAGTGCAGGGACAGAGGGGAGGTCAAGGAGGAGCGGATGGAGGAGCCCAGTGGCGCCTGGGGCCTAGGCTGTCCTCACACAGCACAGGGTGGGGGTCCGTTGACACCCTCCCCTTGCTCCTGCCCCCAGCGCTGCTCAATCTGTACGAGCGCCGGCACAGCACCATCCTGCGGCAGCGCGCCGTCCAGAAGCTGTACGAGCACATCGCAGCTGATGACCGCTTCACTAAGAGCATCAGCATCGGCCCGGTCCGTGTCCCCAGCCCAGCCCCTGCCTGGGGCCCCTCCTGCACTCCCAGGGTGCTGTGCAGGGCCTCAGCCTAGGGCCGTCTAGCAGACCTCACAACGGTGGTGGAGAGGGGCTTGAGGAGTCCCCTGACTCCAAGGCTCTGCCCATGCGCCCCCCTCCCCTTCACCTCAGCTTGGAGAAGCTAGGTCCCGCCCCACCCCCACGGCCAAATCTGGTCTTTTGAAGGTGCTCTGGACACAGCTCCTCACAATACCTCCTGAGCTCCCTCTGGCTGGCTGGGAGGGGCTGCCTTTTCTCCCGTGACCCCCTCCCTAACCCTGCTCCACATAGCCCACTCTCTGTCCCACTCTTAGGGGACTCAGAGGTGACCCAGGGGGCCTAGAGAGGGTCGGAGGACGCCACCCAGAACCTCACACCCTGACCCGGTCCTGCATCTCCTTGGAGGGGCCTGAATCATAACTGACCCAACAGGCAGAGTCCCTTTGTCCCTTAGCTGTGAACAGGAAGCCTGCGGGGCTTTGATTTAATTCAGCCTGAAATGCTTCTGTACTAAAGATGAGCTAGAAATGTGGTTTCCTTGGGTTTTGACTGCTGAGTTCTCTAAACAAGGGCCCTGAGCAGGAGGCATTGGCTCCGGGACATTCTGCCTGAGGAGGGAGGGGAGCACTCGTGGCTCCTGTGTCCCCCCCATGCCCCTCTGACCTGGAGTGATCTCCTTAACGCACAGCACTGTTCCTACTCAGAACATGTCACAGCTCTGCAATGTGGGACTCCTGGTCCCTGGCCCTGTCCACCGACCCACAGTCTCCCCACCTGCCGCCCCGAGGTCTCCCTCCTGCCAGCCTGTTGGCCAATCTCCCTGGGGTGGCACATCTGTCGGGCGGCCAGGGCTGTGGCGTGGGGCCCAGGTGGCTCGTTCCCAAGCTGATCGTGCGTGTCTGCAGATCTCCAAGACTATCAACATGCTCGTGCGGTGGCGTGTGGATGGTGCGGCCTCTCCCGCCTTCCAGGAGCACGTGGACAGGATCCCCGACTACCTCTGGTGAGTACCCAGCCCAGGTGCGCACTCGTGGGCTGTTGGCAGACACAGCAGCACGGCTGTGGGAGGGTCCCTGCATCCAGGCCCAGGACAGGGCCACCATGCTGTGGGCTCTGGGAATGGTGCCCGTGACCGGGCGCTCAGGGCGTCAGTGCCCATGAGGCCATCTTTGCATCAGAGATTCGTCACGCAGAAGAAACTGAATTGTCAGGGGCCCACCCCCGGCTCCTGACGCGGCCTCTCTCCCTTCCAGGCTGGGACTCGATGGCATGAAGATGCAGGTAGGCCCCGGGCACCAGGGGTGCGGGGGAGCGGCCTGCCCAGCAGCCCTTTCTGCTCTCTGTCTCACGTTGCGCCTTCTCAGATCAGACCCTCCTCTGGCAGAGCCTGTCTGTGTAATGAGGGACGCGCCCCCTCCAGCCCCCACTAGAAAGGGCCTCTGGTAGTTAGGGAGGTGCGGGGACTCCCCGGACGCGGGCA
>NW_004444064.1:2232580-2254419 GCF_000243295.1 Trichechus manatus latirostris
TAACTCGCGGGCACGGGCTCCCCCGGGTCAGTCCTGACCTAACTCGCGGGCACGGGCTCCCACGGGTCAGTCCTGACCTAACTCGCGGGCACGGGCTCCCCCGGGTCACTGCTGACGTAATTCTCTGTCTCGTCGCCACTGTTAGTGTGGGCTGAGCGGCGGCCCCCCCTCACAGTCCTCATTGCCCTGGGTCGGGGTCAGAGCTCAGGGCCAGGGCTGCTGTCTGCCTGGGTCCCCTCTTCCCCCAGGCTGCCCCATGCCCAGTGGTGCCGGACCCCATGGGGCAGATGTGGGTGGGGGAGGATGTGCTGTGTCCTCTGCTCTAATTGCCCTGTTTGCGCCCAGGGCACCAACGGCTCGCAGGTCTGGGACACCTCGTTTGCCATCCAGGCCTTCCTGGAGGTATGTGCTCCTCTCTGTCAGCTCCCATGCACGGCCCTGTGCGCCCTCCTCCGCACCCCTGAACGTGCCCCCCAGTGTGCCCTGCCCCGCACCCCCAACGTGCCCCGCAGTGTGCCCTCCCCCGCACCCAGCATGCCCCCAGTGTGCCCTCCCCCACACCCCCAATGTGCCCCCAATGTGCACTACCCCGCATCCCCCAATGTGCCCCCAATGTGCGCTACCCCGCACCCCTCAATGTGCCCCCCAGTGTGCCCTCCCCCACACCCAACGTGCCACCCCAGTGTGCCCTGCCCCGCACCCCGCAACATGCCTCCCAATGTGCCCTGCCCTGTACCCTGCAGTGTGCCCCTCATGTGCCCTCCCCATGCAGCCCCTTGCTGCCCCTCAAGTCCTCTGCTCACCCAGGTCTCGGGGACCTGGCTTGGGGTCCTGAACTCTGTGGGGCCTGGGTCCGCCTTGCTGGCTCTTGCCCACTCCCAGACTTGCCACCACATTGCGAAGCCTAGCGCTGCCACAGTGGGCTGGGTGTGGTGTATGGTGGCACTGAGTCCTGGGGACCCTGGGGTTTTTGTGCGAGCAGGGGGTGAGGAGCTGTAGCGGGTAGGTTGGGTTTGAGGTGTCCTCCGCTGTCCGGGGGGGATACCAAGTCGCCGTTGGGTCCAGCTGTGTTGGGGAGGGAGGGCCTGGCTGGGATGTGAGTGGGAGTGTTGGCTGCAGGCAGAGCAGGCCAAGGCTGAGGGCTGCTCCAGGGGCTGGGGGTCAGGGCGCCCTTTGATCTGAGCGGATGGTGGTGGGCACTTCGAGTGTGTTCTGAAGTATAGAAGATGCAATGAGTATCAAGCCCTACAGCCCCCAGCCACTCGCCACCCCCTCTGCCCACCGTGAGAGAAGGACATGGATTTGAGGGTGTCCGGGGCTCTATCCTTGGGCAGACCGGTGGGCTGGGGCACAGCGTCAGCGGGCTCTGCTCTCCCCCAGGCCGGCGCGCACCACAGACCTGAGTTTGAATCCTGCCTGCAACAGGCCCATGGTTTCCTCCGCCTCTCACAGGTGAGGCCACCAGTTCCTTGTGGTCCTTCCCCGGCCCGGCCCGGCCCCGCCCCGGCCCTGCCCTGGCCCCAAGGTAGCAGCCTCTGTGCTGCCCCTCCCCTGCCCCTCCTCCGTCTCCTCCAGTCTGCCTCCGGCCCTGTTGGCCCTGTTGCCCTGAGCGGCACTTGCTGAGGTCCCCAGGGGGCTGTGTCACCACTGGCCTAGTCTGGACCTGGTGCGGGTGACCCATCATGGGGCTGAGTGGCAGTGCCACCCCGCCATGGGCCCCTCCCCTTCAACCTCTCCCCGACCCTGTGTCCCCCAAACAATGGTGGTGACACGTCTCCTTTGCCTTTCACACGATGCTGCCCAGATCGTGGACAATCCTCCCGACTACCAGAAATACTACCGCCAGATGAACAAGGTACGCGCCTGCCCCACCTGAGGCCCCAGGGTGCCTTTACCTGCTGGATGGTCAGCCTGATACGTGGGAGTGTTTCCCCTCAGGAAGACCCCCGCCAGCCGGCAAGCGTCTCCTCACGGGGCCGTGATCCTCGCACACGCAGGTTCACGTCCCTGCGCACACCCGCCTGTGCCACCTGCCTTTAGGGGAGCTGCAGATGCTCAGGCACTCAGTAACCCCCGAGCTGTGAGCTCGACCGGCGTGGGGAGACGGAGGCGGAGGGTCGGCGACCCAGCTCCTCACGGCGAGGCCATAGGTGTTCATGCGGCTGGGGCCCTGGCGGCATTGCCCAGCTGGCGTGGTGGCCTCAGGTGGCGCCTGCTCAGCCTGGGCTCTGTTTCCAGGGTGGCTTCCCCTTCAGCACCCGGGACTGTGGCTGGATCGTCGCAGACTGCACGGCCGAGGGGCTGAAGTCCGTGCTCCTCCTGCAGGAGCAGTGTCCCTTTATCACTGAGCATGTGCCCCGCGAGAGGCTGTACGATGCGGTGGCTGTGGTAAGGGCGCTCCCCAGCAGGCCCCGCAGACAGGCGGCTTGGCGGGGTGCGGGCCTTGAGGGATGAGCGTGTCCTGAGAGTTCCATATGGGGACCAAGAGTCTGGCTGGGCCGTGGAGGCCCGAGATTGCGTGTGGCCCTGGGTGGGAGCAGGGAGGGGCTTTGAGGAGGCTGCTGCAGCCCCGTTTTCTGCGCTGTGTGGAGGTCCGGGACCTGGCCACGCCCACACTGCAGCTCCCAGGGTCCTTCAGGCATTAAGGGAAAATGAGAACTTTGTTCGTTTTTGTGCAAAATCCTTTCAACGAGCACCTTTTTACGCGTGTCTTACATGGGCTGCCGCCGTGTGCCAGCCCGGCAGCGCGTGTCCGACTTGGGAGTGGCCTCTACGCGTGTTATCGCTCACAAGTGCCTGGTGGCGTGGTTTGCAGCCTGCTGTTGTGGGCGTCAGGCGCGGTTTAACCTGGGGATGCTCCCCGTGCCCGTTGTGCCCTCTGGCACTTGCCTGGGTGCTGCTGGGAAGCCCTGCTGTGTCCACAGAGGACACTGGGTTCTGACAGCCTCTCTTGGGTTAGTTGCTGAACATGAGAAATCCCGATGGAGGGTTTTCCACCTACGAGACCAAGCGCGGGGGGCGTTTGCTGGAGCTGCTGAACCCCTCAGAGGTCTTTGGTGAGTGTGCGGCCAGCGTGGGGGACAGCCCTGCAGGTCACAGCCCAGGCCCCACATCCTCCCCTGGCCCCCGTGGTCCTCCCCCGGCCCCCGCGGTCCTCCCCCTGCCCCCCGCGGTCCTCCCCCTGGCCCCCGCGGTCCTCCCCCGGCCCCCCGTGGTCCTCCCCCTGTCCAGTCCAGGGCCCGCAGTAGCCCTGAAGTGAGGGTGGCCCTATCAGTTCCCTGCTTCTCAAACCCCCTGTGCAGCACCCCGTTCTCTAGAGGGGAGAGCTGAGGCCCGACCCATTCTCGGTGAAGGCCCCACATCTCCGGGGGCCTCAGGTGCCCTCGCTGAGTCCTGGCGCCACGCAGAGAGGGGTCGGGTGGGTCGTTGGGTCCTGAGTCCTGGCTGGTGCTCGTATGTCTGCGGGCATCCGCCCCGTGGGCTGCTCTGGGCCGGCGAGGCGGGGTCTTCCCTGGTGGCAGCGATGCTGTCTTGCACCCTTCTGGTGTGCTTTTATCCCACTCCTCCGGGTGAGGCAGACAGTCCTGGAGAAGGCTTTCCCTGGGTGGCGGGGTGGGGTCTAGCGTAGGTCATGAAGCAGCTCCCTGCTGAGTCACCTCGTCCTGTGCCCTCCCATAGTTAGGCCAGGGACCAAGTTGCCATGCTCGTGCCAGTCCCTACTGCCACTAGTGGCCATGGCCCTGGGCAGGTCACTGGTGATGCGTCCTTGTGTCCTGGAGGGGCCCTAGGCCATGCGTTGCTGGGTCGCTGGGGGCGCCAGCTTGTCATGGGCTTACAGGGGCTCACAAACCTCCCCTTCCTAGGGGACATCATGATCGACTACACGTACGTGGAGTGCACCTCGGCTGTCATGCAGGCACTGAAGCATTTCCACACACAATTCCCGGACCACAGGGCGGGCGAGGTCAGGTGAGGGGCCTTTTCCACCCACAGTTCCCGGACCACAGGGCAGGCGAGGTCAGGTGAGGGCCTTTTCTACCCACAGTTCCTGGACCATAGGGCGGGCGAGGTCAGGTGAGGGGCCTTTTCCAGGAGCATTTTCTGGACCACAGGGCGGGCGAGGTCAGGTGAGGGGCCTTTTCCAGGAGCATTTCCTGGACCACAGGGCGGGCGAGGTCAGATACGGGGTCAGGTGAGGGTGGGATCAGGTGAGTTCCTGGACCACAGGGCGGGCGGGATCAGGTGAGGAAGGGGTCAGGTGAGTTCCTGGAGCACAGGGTGGGTGGGATCAGGTGAGGAAGGGGTCAGGTGAGTTCCTGGACCACAGGGTGGGCAGGGTTAGGTGAGCCCGGGCCCTGGCTGACCTTCAGCTGCTCCCACCTGGACACTGAGAGCAGGTCTCCTTTTGTAGGTAATGCGGTATAGCCTGTCTTGGAAAGAGACTCGTAGACGAAACTCATTTACACCCAGGAGAGGTTTGGGATGTTCCTCGATCCAGTTGTTGGCCCTAAAATAGACCAAATATGTGTATTGGGGCCCAGAATAACAGCAGTAATAATACAAAAATGAGTCATTTTTCACACCTTAATAATACTTTAAAAAAGACATTCATCTAACTTCACCATGTTCAAATAAATGGTGGTTTTACAGTAGGCTCCTCCTGTTGAAAAACAGCATATAGACACAAGTCCTTGAACCCTAATTGAGGACTTGATGGATTCTGTCACCATCACCCAGACAGACAGACAGACATCTCCAGCACACACAGGGATCACCCCGACTCTTCCATGTCCCACTGCGTCCGAGACATCCAGCCAGCAGTCGTGTAGCAGAAGTTGATTTTTTTTCACTACCGTAGGCGTTTGGATGAAAAGGCCCCACTTCTTTATCTGTTCACCTGTCCAGGGATGCTGGGATTGCTTTCGGGTTGGGGTTAGCATGAAGCACCCCTGTCCTTGGGGCGCACACGTGCACACTTCTCGGGGACGTGCACACGGGTGGAGCTGCTGTTCTGGGGCGGGCTGCTGGGCAGTTTTGGCAGATTCTGCCTTACTCTGTTGTGGTCATACTGCCTGAGGTTTGGATGCCGAGCCCGATGTGGACTCCGCTTGGTCACGATGTATGGCCCTTTTTATACATTGCTGGATCCAAGTGGAAAAATAAGATTTTTGCAACTATAGTTATGAGAGAAACTGGTCTGTAATTTTTCTCTCTTACACTGCCCTTGTCGGGCTCTCCTGCCGTGGTCATGCTGGACTCAGAACGAGTGGAAAGCGTCTCTCTGTACGTTCTTTGGAGAGTCTGTCAGGTTGGCGTTACTTCCTCCTTCAGCGCTGGGGAAAATCTACTGGCGAGTCCAGCCGGACTTGGAGTTTTCTTTCAGGGAAGGTTTTAAATTATGTGCTCAAGTTCTTTAGTAGTTTTAGGACTGTACAGATTTTCTTTCTTTTTGTGTAAGTTTTGGGAGTTTTTCCGTTTCATCTAAATTTTACACTGATGGTCACAGAGTTTTGCCCAGGGCGGTCTCCAGCGCTGCAGACCTGACCCTGACCTTCTCCTTTTCCTTCCTGACACCTGCAGGTGGGGCCATTCTCTCTTCATCCCTCTCATTCCTAGCTTAACGATTTTATCAGTGCATTCGATTTTATCAGTGCATTCGATTTTATCAGTGCATTCGCAGAACCCACCTTTGGGCTTTGATCCTATCTAGTATATATTTGTTTTATTTTTAAAATGCACTTATTTTGGGTTTTAAGGAGCCCTGGTGGTACAGTGGTCGAGCAATCGGCTGCTCACCAGAGGGTTGGTGGTTTGAACTCATCAGCTGCGCCGCGGGAGGAAGATGTGGCAGTCTGCTTCTGTAAAGATTTACAGCCTCAGAAATCCTATGGGGCAGTTCTGCTCTGTTCTGTAGGGTTGCTGTGAGTTGGAATTGACGGCAACAAGTTTGTTTTATTTTGGGCATCATCAATTACTGCTCTGTATTATTTTTTTCTACTTGCTCTTTCTAACTTCTTGAGATGGATGTTTAGATAAATGATTGTCATCCTTTCTTCCTTTTTTAAAGAAGTATTTAAGGCTATAAATAAGTTTTGATATATCTTTCAGTTAAAAAGTATTTTCTAATTTCTCTTTTGAGTTCTTTGACCCATGGGTTGTTTAGGGGTATATTGCTTCATTTCCAGAAACATGAGGATTCTCTTGTGTTTTTGTTGGAAGCCCTGTACAGGGACAGGTGGTTTCTTTTGTTCTGGCAGGCGGGTTGGGCCACCAGGGGGTGCCGTCCTTCGTTTTTTTTGTCACCCAGGCCTGGCACACAGGAGGCCCTGGGGCATGATGGTGACACGTATCTAGAATTGTCCGCATCCCCAGTCCCTAAGCTGCTTCATGATATATGCTCCTCTCTGCTGGGCTTGAGTTGTCCTCAGATACATCACAGAATTGGCCTTGTGTCTATGACTGTTTTTTAAACATGTCATTTAAAAAATACTGGTGGTGCAGTGGTTAAGAGCTTTACTGCTAACCAAAAGGTCAGCAGTTTAAATCTACCAGCTGCTCCTTGGAAACCCTATGGGGCAGTTTTACTCTGTCCTATAGGGTCTCTATGAGTCGGAATCAACTTGATGGTGACGAGTTTGGTTTTGGTTTATAATGAAGTAAAGCATGTTCTTTGAAGGGCACTTGGAAATACAAGAAAGTACAGAGGAGAAAGTAAGTCTTCCCTAATTGCACTTTTGAAGTATCTGTTATCACTGTTGGCACCCGCACACATCTCATGATCATCTGTGCACACGTCTGTATCTTCTGTGTCACTGCTCAGCTTGTACCCAGCGAGGTTTCTGGAAGCTGATGGTGACTTCGGCGTCAGAGTTCTGCACCGTGTGACGGTGGTGGCTGCACATGCGCCATTTTGCTTCCTCTGGAGCCTCTTGGTCATTTCTAACTCACATGGTTATTTTCCAGCTTACTACCACTTTAACATTGACTGGGATCCTCTTAAGTCTTTGTTCATGGCCGGCACTGTTCCCTAGAGCCGATGTGGGCTCTGGGGTCCCCTGGCCCAGGTTGACTGCCGACTCTGCCCCTGGCTGGCTGTGTGCTCAGGACCCAGGCTCTTCCCACCTCTGCTGCTCCTTCCCCTGCCACCCAGGGTGCAGCACTGCCTCATGGTCCCGTCTAGAAGCATCTCGAAGACCTGCGGGCCCGGGAGAGTATGTGGCACACGTGAGCCCTCACACGTATTAACTGTTGTCATTATGTAAAAATTGCTGGTTGGAAAGTGAACAGGATAGGCTTATCATTGGTTTCATTTGCATTTCTTTGGAGACCGTTGAACTAGAATATTTTTTTCCAGATGTTTATAGATCATATCTATGTCTTTTTTCATGAAATGTTCATTCATGTCCTTGCCAATTTTTTTACTAGGAAAATTACATATCTGAGCACAATAAGTCTATTTCTCCATCTTATATGTTGCAGATATTTTTTAGTTTCTTTGCTCTTTTTATCTGTTTAGGGAGTTTGAACATGTTTCAACTTTTAAACAGTCAAGTATATTAGGCCTTTCCTATCTGTTTTATAAAAAATGTTTAATTTATCTGGAGAGGTTTGAGACATAGTTCAGGGTTACTGATTACTCTCACACTATTGCGTATATATATGGGGTATTCCATCTTTACTCCTCTGACTTGAATTCCTCCCATAACTTATAATTTACAGGAAAGTTACAAAAATAAGAAAAAACATTCCTGCTTACCTTGCACCCATATTCCTCAATTGTTAACATTTTGCTATATATTTGCTTTATCATATCCCCTCCTGTGCCCCTGTATATTTTTTCCCTGAACCATCCGAGAGTAAGTGGCAGCATGCTGTACCTTTATCCCTCAATGCTTCAGTATATATTTCTCGAGAACAAGGATGTTCTCTTGTGTAAACATAGTACAGTTACCAAAGTAAGAATACTAACATGGATAGTAATCTGCAGACCTTACTTAACTTTTCCTAACGATCCCAGTAAAGTCCTTCAGAACAAATTTTTTCCTCAAGATCTGATCCAGGATCATGGGTTGCTCTTGGTGGTTGTATCTTCATCTCTTCTACCCTGGAACAACAATTCTTTAGTCTTTCCTTGTGTTTCATGACCTTGGCATTTTTGAAGAATACAGCCAAGTTGTTTGATAGAATGTCCTCATTTTGTGTCTTTGTGGTATTCTTTTTTTTTAATTTTTTTTTTAATTGTACTTTAGATGAAGGTTTACAGAACAAGTAGTTTCTCATTAAACAGTTAGTCCACATACTGTTTTATGACATTGGTTACCAACCTCACGACATGTCAACACTCTCCCTTCTTGACCTTGGGTTCCCTATTACCAGCTTTCCTGTCCCCTCCTGCCTTCTAGTCCTTGTCCCTGGGCTGTTGTGCCCCATTAGTCTCATTTTGTTTTATGGGGCTGTCTGATCTTTGGCTGAAGGGTGAACCTCAGGAGTGACTCCATTACTGAGCTAAAAGGGTGTCTGGGGGCCATACTCTTGGGGTTTCTCTAGTCTCTGTCAGGCCAGTAAGTCTGGTCTTTTTTTGTGAGTGAGAATTTTGTTCTACATTTTTCTTCAGCTCTGTCTGGGACCCTCTGTTGTGATCCCTGTCAGAGCAGTCAGTGGTGGTAGCTGGGCACCATCTAGTTGTACTGGACTCAGTCTGGTGGAGGCTGTGGTAGTTGTGGTCCATTAGTCCTTCGGACAAATCTTTTCCTTGTATCTTGTTCTCTTCATTCTCCCTTGCTCCTGAAGGGCTGAGAACAGTGGAGTATCTTAGATGGCTGCTCACAGGCTTTTAAGACCCCAGACGCTGCTTGAGGTGTTTTTAATGATTAGACTCAGGTTGAAATCATGCATTTTTGTCAGGAATATTACAGAAGAGGTGTATTCTCTCAGGGCTTCATCTCAGGAAGCTCATTATGTTACCTGTTCAGTGGGTTAAGGTGATGGCTACTTGGTTTCTCTACTGTAAAGTTAGTCTTTTTCTTTGTGGGGAGAAAGTTTTAGACTATGTAAATGTCCTGTTTCTTATCACAATTTTACCTATTAGTTTTAGCATCTGATGCGATTCTTGGCTGAATCATTATTCATATGATGGTTGCAAAACTGTCATTCCTTCCATATGTATTTATTGGTGTTCTACTAAAAGCTTTCCTTTGCCCTATGTATTTATTTACTTATATGCTGTTATCAACTCACGGGTTCTTACGTGTCGGTTTTTTGATTTGATCTTATAGCTAGACACTTTGCTAAACTTTGTTTAGTCGAATGGATTGTCTTAGATTTTTTTTCTTTCCAATCCGTAGGCCTGTGGTTTGTTTTTCGTGTCTTACTGCGTGGCTAAGCCTCCCTGTATTCTACTTAGCAAAAGTGGTCATAGTGGCATCTTCATCGTGTTTGCTGATATAAAGGAAAATGCTTCTAACATTTCTTCATTATAAATAATATTTTCTGTAGGTTTTTGGTAGTTAACTTTTTTCAAGTTAAAGAAGTTCTTTTCCTGATTTGCTAAGGTGTTTTTCCCCTCTGTTGTGAATGGGTGTTTAATTTTAGCAAATAAATTTCTGCCTCTCTGTTGAGATGATTATCTGTTTGTCTTCTGTACCTATAGATGATTATTGTAGATTTTTCTAATGTTAAAACACTTTTGCATTTCTGGGATAAACCTAACTTAGTATTGGTATATCCATACTGGATTTAGTTTCCCAGTATTTCATTTAGAATTTTTTGTTTAAGGTTTATGATTTAAAGTTCATCTCAGGGCACTAGTTTCAGGGGTTCAACCAGCCATCATGGCTCTAGAAATGCTGGATTCCATGAGAATTTGCAATTCTGTTCTGCATTTTCACCCTGTTGATCAGGATTCTTCTATATCTTCACCATCCTAGTGGGAATGAAATGGCATCTCATTGTGGTTTTGATTTACATCTCTCTGATGGCTGATGATGTTGAGCATCTTTGCGTGTGTTTGGTGGCCATTTGAATGTCCTCTTTGGTGAATTATCTGTTCAAGTTCTCTGCCCATTTTATGATTGGGTTATTTGTCTTTTTGTTATTATGTTGTCAAAGTTTTATATATTTTTTGATTATTAGATTCTTATCAGATGTGTGGTTTCTGAAGGTAGTACTCTACCATCGGTAGCTTGTCTTTTTACTTTTTGGTAAAATCGTTTGATGGACAAAAGTTTTTAAATTTATAAGGTTCCATTTATCTATTTTGTCTTTTGCTGTGCTTATATTAGGTAATCCATTGTTAAAAGCTAGGGCTGACGCTTTGCCCCTGCATTTTCTTCTAAGAATTTTATGGTTTTAGTTTGCACATTTAGGTCCTTAATCCACTTTGAATTGGTTTTTGTGTATGCTGTGAAGTATGGATGCTGTTTCATTTTTATGCATGTGGAAATCCAATTTTCCCAGCACCATTTATTGAAGACATTCTTCTTTACCCATCAAGTGGACTCAGCACTCTTGTCAAAAATCAGTTGACCATAGATGTGTGGGTGTATTTCTGGACTCTCACTGCTATTCCATTAATTTATGTGTCTGTTGTTACACCAGTACCAGGCTGTTTTAATTACTGTAGCTGTATAACATGTTTTAAAAGTGTGAGTCCTACTTGTTCTTCTCTTTCAACATTGCTTTAGCTGTTCGGGGCCCCTTGCCATTCCATATAAAGTTGAGGATTATTTTTTCCATGTCTGTAAAGAAAGCTATTGGAATTTTGATTGATTGAATCTATAGATCACTTTGGGTAGTATTGGGATTTTCTTAGGCTGGGTTCTCTAGAGAAACAAAATCAGTAAAGGGTATAAATATATACATATATGTATATACTTACATATATATATTTATACCAAGGAAATGACTCACTCAGTTGTAGAGGCTGGAACATTCCAAGTCCGTGGGTCAGGCTGGTGGCTTCTTCTGATTCACGTAGCCACAGGGGCTGGTGACCCCAAAATCGGCAGGTCAAGACAGCATGGTTCTTGCTCACAGGCTGCAAAGACCAGCAGGCAAGATGGCAGGTCAGCTGCTAGCTCAAGTCCCAAAAACCAGAGGTCAGACGAACAGGAGTCAGCTGCAGGATCCGGAGCAAACAGAAGCCCATGAGCCTTGCCAGAAGGTCCACTTATATTTGCTGCAGGCCACACCCCCAGTGAAGCTCCCTTTCAACTGATTGGCGACTCACAGCAGATTTCTTCATGGAGGTGATCATATTATATCAGATCTCATCATGGAAGTGATCACATCATCATATGCCTGCCAAACTACATCATAACTGGCAAACCACTGAGAATCCTCGCCCAGCCAAGTTGACACACAGCCTTAACTATCACAGACATCTTAAAAATATTAAGTCTTCCAACCTAAGAACATTCATCTTTCCATTTATTTAAGTCTTCTTTAATCTGTTTCAGCAGTGTTTTATGATTTTCATTGTATAAGTTCTTCACGTTCCTGCTTAAATTTGTTCTTAGGTATTTTATTCTCTTAGATGCTGTTGTAAATGGAATGATTTCCCTAATTTCCCTTTGAGATTTCTCATTGCTGCTGTGTAGAACTCCAACTGATTTTTGTTTGTTGGCTCTGTATCCTGCAACTTTGCTCAATTCCTCTATTAGCTCTAGAAGCTTTCTTGGAGACTCTTTGGGATTTTCTGTATATAGGATCATGTCATCTGCAAATAGAGATAATTTTACTTATTTTTTTCCAATCTTGATAGCTTTTATTTGTTTTTCTCGTCTTATTGCTGTGGCTAGGACTTCTAATACACTATTAAATAGAAGTGGTAAGAGCGGGCACTCTTGTAGCCAATTAAGTATCTTTCTGCATGAAGTATAACATTGCCTGTTGGCTTTCTGTATATGCCCTGAATCATATTGAGGAACTTCCCTTCTGTTCCAGTCTTCTTGAGAGTTTTCATCAAGAAAGGGTGTTGGACTTTTATCAAATGCTTTTTCTGCACCCATAGAGATGATCATATAGCGCTTTTCCTTTGTCCTTCTGATGGAGTGTGTCATACACTATCCTATGTTGATTTTCTAATGTTGAACATCCCTGTGTTCCCGGAGTAAATCCCACTTGGTCATGGTGTATTCCTCTTTCAGTATGCTGTTTGATTGTGTTTGCTAGTATTTCGTTGAGGATTTTTGCATCTACATTCATAAGGGTTATTGGCCTGTAGTTTTTGTGATGTCTTGGTCTTGTTTGGGTATCAGTATTGTGTTTGTGTCATAGAATGAATTAGGAAGTATTCCTTCCTTCTGTATTTTTTGGAAGAGTTTAAACAGGATTGGTGTCAGTTCTTCTCTAAACGTTTGGTAGAATTCCCCAGTGAAACCGTCTGGTCCAGGACTTTTTATTTTTTTGTTGAGAGGTTTTGATCCCTCATTCAGTCTATCTGCCAGACTTCTGATGGATCTCCTTTGTCTTCCAAATCTATCACTTTCCCTCTGATGGATTTTTTTCCCCCTTATTTTGTTCATTTTGTATGATTTACCCAAGCCTGTGTCACTGGCATTGTTTTCAGTGATCTTGATCCTGTCTGTAGCTGCTTCTAATGTGGGTTCATCTCCAAAGTCTTATTTCTTCTATTTCTTTCTTGAACTCTGCCAGTTTGCTTCTCACCTCCTGTAATTGCTTCTATGAACCTTTGTATCTAGTCTAACTATTTAGTTTTACTTGTTTTTAATGGGAGACCACGCTCATTCTTTTGAGATTACGGTCTGGGTGGAATTGGGAGAGGTACATTGCTGCTTTGCCGGCGTGTTCATGGGCAAACCCGCTGTGTTCCAGGGAGACCCTTGAGCAGGGCCTGGAGTACTGTCGGCGGAAGCAGAGGGCTGACGGCTCCTGGGAAGGGTGAGTGAGCCAGGGATCACGTGGTTCTGCCTCACATACTGCCTTCAGGTAAGGAATGTTTCTGGGGACGGGTGCCAGCCGGTGAACTTCGGGTCGACCGCTCCCATGTGAACCCGGGCCTTGACTGAGGCTGCCGCACTTGTGGCTGAAGTGGCTCTGCTGTGTGTTGGATGCCCTTGCTGGCAGATGCCGTGTCTGTGGCTCTGGGCTCACCACCTCTTTCCTCCTTTTACTCCAGCCGTTCTTACTTGTGTCTGTCTGTGGTTTTCACAGGTAGAGCCCGCCCCAAGGGCCGGGCTGGCCAGTTCCATTTTCAGTGGCTGTGAAACCTGGGGTTGTGAGTGAGTGCGGCTTGCCAAAGGCAGTCACCCCCCTTACGTGGAGGGCACACCAACAAGCCGACAGGATCCTGTTGTAGACACCCATTTTCTCTCGTCTGTCTAGCTCCTGGGGGGTCTGTTTCACATACGGCACCTGGTTTGGGCTGGAGGCATTTGCCTGCATGGGGCACAGATACCAGGACGGGTAAGTGGTTCTCAGGTGCACTGCAAGGTCACTGGGTCAGGGGTAGGGGGCGCTCACAGCAGGACACTCCAGCACAGGTACTTCCTCCTTTGAGGTTTGCTTTGGGGGAGTTTTTACATTTTTAAACAGTAAGCTCAGATCAATATTCCAGAAGACGTATGAGTTACGAGGCTGACAGCAGGATGTCCTCGTTCGGGGCTGACAGCACTGATCTGCATTAAAGATGCCGAACCGAGGGGTTGCTCAGTGCCGGAAGCTTCTGGCCCTGCCCCTCCCTGTGCATGCCCAGCTCCCTACCCACATGGGGCAGGGTCAGAGTCTGGGGGACCCTTGTGCTGGGCCGGCATGCTCTGTGGCGTGTGCGGGGTGGGCCAGCATCCTAGGCATTCCTGGGTCCTGTCTTCAGCGTTACCCCGTCGGCTGGCTGTAGCTGGTCCCATCAGGGGGCATTAGAGCCCAGAGAGTATCTCCCTTGGTCTCCCCAACAGCCCTGGGGTGTCACCATCCCCACTTCCCATCGGGAGCCACCCTCACATGGGAGGGGTGGGTCTGGAGAGCAGGCCCTGGTGGCCTGACTGGGACGGGACACTGGGCCTTCCTGTGATGTGCTTGTGTCCTGGTCCCTGCAGGGCGGCCTGCATGGAGATCACCCGGGCCTGTGACTTCCTGCTGTGCAGGCAGATGGAGGATGGCGGCTGGGGCGAGGACTTTGAGTCCTGTGAGCAGCGGCGCTATGTGCAAAGCGCCCGGTCCCAGATCCACTGCACATGCTGGGCCCTGATGGGGCTGATGGCCGTCAGGTGGGCATGGGGCTGGCCTGGGCGGGGGCTGCAGGGCAGAGGTCCCAGGGGGCAGACCCTGCGGGAAGACTCACCTGTTAGAAGTGGGGCTCATGACGTAACGGCCGAGCAAGGAGAGCCCGATGTAGACAGTGTGGGACGAGGCTGCGGGCAGGGGCCACCTGTTGGGCCTGGCAGTGGCTGTGGCAGGATCAGCCTCCAAGGTGCCACAGCGCTCAGCACAGGCCCTACAGCCCCTTCTTTCCATGCACACAGCCGGTGCTAAGGCACACGTGCATGCACACACGAATGCCCGCAGACATGCACGCACACACGCGCACGGTGGTACACACAGACATGTATACCCAGATGCGTGCACACCACGTGCACAGGTGCTCATAGATGCACGCACAGATGCAGTGGTGCAGACACGTACATGCAGACGCGTGCGCTCAGACACCTTCACACAGATACGTACACGCAGACACGTGCACGGTGGTGCACAGACGCACCTGTGCAGACGTACATGCAGACACACGCGTACATCCTCATGTTGGCTCACTTCATGTCCCTGTCTGGGCTCCTGTACTGGAACCATCTGAAGGATCTTCCTCAGTCCCCAGGCAGCCGAGGCTAGGTCCGTGTGAGCAGCAGCAGCATCTGATGGGGGCTGCAAGGGTGCAGCTCAGGGACGGAGCTCAGCCCCTGGCAGGTGGGCTGTGAGGCCCCGATGTCCTTGAGGTTTCCTGGGGGCAGAAGGGCAGCCCCTGGAGGCAGGGCTGCAGGGTGGGGCTGAAGGTGACAGCAGAAGGCTCAGCACCCCTTGGGAGCCATGTCTCCTGGGCAGGGCACCCTGCATGCCACTCCCCATGGCCAGAGTCTCTGAGAAGAAAACGTGGCGTGAGAGCCCATGTGTCTGGTAGTCCCCGGCGGGCCGGCACTGCGTGCATGCTTCCATCCACTCATCACGAGGCCGCATGAGTCCAGGGCGTGGTCTGCACGGATGGGCTCCCCCACAGCTGAGTGGGGCCCTGTCTCATCCCCAGGCACCCTGATGTCCAGGCCCTGGAGAGGGGAGTTCGATGTCTGCTTGGAAAACAGCTCCCCAATGGCGACTGGCCCCAGGTATGCCGGGGCGTCCAGGGGTGAGAGTGAGTCTGTTCCCTGTGCCCGGCCCATTTTGCGCATCTGTCCTCCGTGGGGTGTAGGGTGGGCTGCTCTGCCTGGAGACAGGGGTGGGTGAGAGAACCCCTCCAGAAGGGCCCTCGGGCTCTGCTGTCCTGCACAGCCCCTCGCCCTGCTTTCCCCATGTTCCCGGGCCCGGGAGGCACAAGAGGCAGCCTCCCGTGAACTGTGATGTGGGGGTCGTGAGGTCACCGAGGGAGGCCAGCTGCCCTCTCTGCCTCCCTTGGAGGGGTCCAGGGTTAGGGAGGCTGGCAGCTGTGAGAGGCCGGGGGCCAGGCTGAGGGTTTGCCTCCAGGGGAGGGCCTGCTGATGGCTCCATGCCCGATGCCAGGTGGTGGGGGACGTCTGCTCCTACCCCACTGGGCTTAGCCAGCCGGCAGGCAGGCTGCCGACCCTCTGCCCAGGCTCTGCTCACCTTCGTGTCCTTCCAGGAGAACCTCTCAGGGGTCTTCAACAAGTCCTGCGCCATCAGCTACACATCCTACAGGAACGTCTTTCCCATCTGGACCCTGGGCCGCTTCTCCCGCCTGTACCCCAAGAATGCCCTCGCCAGCCCCCACTGAGCATGCCTGCAGGGGGCGTGGGGGCAGCCCTGGCAGACTCAGCCCCCACACTCTGCATCTGGGAGGGCGGGGCATGGGAGGGCAGGGAAGTGGGGGCAGCCCCCCAGCAGACTCAGTCCCCCAGCAGACTCAGTCCCCCCACTCTGCGTCTGGGAGGTCGTGGCGTGGGGGCAGCCGCCCCAGCAGACTTAGCCCCCACACTCCACATCCGGGAGGGCGGAGGCAGGCACGTGGTTCTCAGTGCAGGCCCAGTTCTGAGAACGGCTTGTCAGGGCAAGGGGCAAGGAGCAGAGGGAAACCCTGAGTCCTCAGAAGGCCCACCTGTCCCAGCACCAGGCTGGTCTGCGTGGCAATGTCCTTGCGGTGGGGCACGGGGCCAGAGCATTCTGGAAGCGGGCATTGTGCCTGGCACCTCTGGCCCTGGCGCCCACGCGGCCTGCGGGCCGCCCTTTGAGGTGCTTTTGAGGCTCCTCCTGCCCTGTATTCCTCCTTGTGTCCTGTGCCCCTGCGCCTTCTTTCTGGTGGGGAGAGGGCACCATGGACCGACTGCAAGGGGAGCGTATCTGTTATGCCGTCTCCTGGGCCCCCCAGCAGCCCTGTGGGGGATGGGGCCCCCGGTCGGTGAAGGCCACCCGGGCCCAGCGGGGAAAGGGGCCAGGACTCACTGAAGCCCCGTGCTGCATAGGGGAGCCGGGGCAGTGCACCTCCCACGATGCAGCCTGGCTGGTTTTCAGGGCCCAGCACCCCAGCCTCTAAGTTGTGCACTGGTCGTGTTGAGACAGAAACAGGCCCAGAGACCAGGCCTGACAAGGACAGCGTGGCAGCTGTGCTATGCCCACCGTGGGGCATTGCTGCATGCAGGACAGCCGAGCCCTCCCAGCCCATCTCTCCCCACCCTGGCCAGGCAGGCATGGTACCCTCCTCTGACCCAGGCGAGTGCCTGGCCCTGCTGCGGCCCCCCATGTGTGCTCTGGGCGGGGTAGGGTCCATTGTCCGGGGAGACGTCTGGGGTGGGGGACCTTCGAGGACACCTGGCTTCTGCATTTGTCTGACGTCGGGATGGAAGAGATGGGTCCTGGCTTTGCCACTGACCTGAGCAGGGAAGTGGACTCAAACAGTGCTTCCCCAGGGGGACTGTGAAGGGCCACCCTGAGACCTGGGCTGGCACCACCCACTGCTCACCCATTCAGGTGCACTCGCCTGCTCCCCAGTCAGCGGACCCTGCCCTCTCCTGTCTTCCCCAGTCCATGCTGCTGTATCTGTATGCCCCCCGCCCCAGATCCTGTCATTTCCTGCCTAGACACACTGGCTACCCCTCTGCTGCAGTAGGGGTCCAGGGCCTTCCCCAGCCGTCCGTCCTCTGGCCTTCCTTGCCCCCAGCCTCCCGGGCCTCCCTGAGTGCTGTCCCCACAGTCCTGCCACTCGCCTGCCTCGGGGCGTTTGCTCAAGCTGCCCCTCTACTGCCCCCCTCCCTGTTCCCGCCTGTGTGGACCTTCCATGGACTTGTGGCTCGAACCGAGTACACAGGTGGCCTGTCAGCTCCACGCAGCAGGTGCCTGGAGAGCGTACCCTTCTTGGGCATCTAGAAACAGGTTTGTCAGAAGGGATTGTGTTGGAACCTTTGAAGCCTGTCAGTTTGCGGTTACACCTCCTCCTGACTCCGCCTCCCCAGCTGGGGCAGCAGGACAGGGAGGGACGGGCCAGCCCACGGCATCAGCGGCTGCCCACCCATGACCACGTCACTATACAAAACATATTTTCCAGGAAAGAAATCAAATTCGCTTTTGTACTGAGACTGCAAATGGGAAAATGTTATCAAAGTCAGCGCCATGACCAGCTACCTTAATAAACGGACACTTGGTCCCCTCACATGGAAGCGTGCTGTGCTTCTCTGTGGCCCTGGGGGACAGTCACAATGGCAGGTTTTCTGAGACACCGCGTCACTCCGCATCCGCTGTGTCTACACCAATTCCATGACCTTGGTCTCGGGGAGCGGGGGACAAGCAGGATGTGTCTCCAGTTATTTGAGGGGAAAACATTTGCCCCAGCACAATTAAAAATAAATTTCTCTACCTTGAGTAAATGATTAAAGATTCTTGAACTAAAATCATTGTATTATTGGTTATCAAGAAAAGACGATGAGTAGTGTGCTGGAAGTGTTCTCGGGAGCCGTCTTGGCTTTCTCTGTTCACCATGAGGCAAACTTCAGACACTTCCCGTTGAAGAATTCTTTAACTGGAAATGCTTGCTTTTCAATAAAAGCTTATTTCTAAGAAAACTGCTTTTCCTTACTGGACTATGACTGGGATTGCTACATAGACTTGAACTTTGTTTCGACAGTGTCTTAGTCATTTAGTGCTGCTATAACAAATACCACAGTAGATAGCTTTAACAAGTTTATTCTCTCACAGTCTAGGAGGCTAGCAGTCCAAATTCAGGGCACCAGCTCCAGGGGAAGACTTTGTCTCTCGGCTCTGGAGGAAGGTCCTTGTCGTCAATCTTCACCTGGACTAGGAGCTTCTCTGTGCAGGAACCCCGGGTCCAAAGGACACGCTCTGTTCCTAGCACTGCTTTCTTGGTGGTATGAGGTTCTCAACTCTCTACTTGCTTCCCCTTTCCTTGTATCTCTTATAAGAGAAAAGGTGGTGCAGGCCACACCCACGGGAAATTCCCTTTACATTGAATCAGGGATGTCACCTGAACAAGGGTGTTACATCCCACCCTAATCCTCTTTAACCCCAGGCAGAGATTATGATTTATAACACAGGAAAATCACAAAATGTAGGACAACCACACAATACTGGGAATCATGGCCTAACCAAGTTGACACATTCTGGGGGGACACAATTCAATCCATGACAAGTTTTTTTTAATATATTAATGCTTTATGCTATTGTTCATTGAAATTATAATTGTAGGTTTGGTCAGCTTTTTCATTTCTTCCATCTGCAATATAAATTTTTATTTATAATTCACTTGTTTCAAAAAGGGATTAAGGTTAGAATATTTAGACAAGGGTAGGAAAGCCAGGTGGGATTGGGAGGGAGGTTAGCACAAAATATATGCCAGAGGGTCTGATTGATTTGCTATTGGTGAGCTGCAAGTCTAGTGCTCAGCTTTCCAGGAGGTGGCTGAAGAGAAATCTTGACTCAGAGTCTAGAAGTCAGAACCCCTGTGGCTTAGGAGATTCATCTCATTGTTGAGGGCACAGGGCCAGCCCATCTGCAAGTTTCCCTGGGCTGTTTCTCACAAGGGCTGTTCCTCACAATCCTTTTCACAAGGGCATCCAGTCAAAGTAGAATCCCACAGGAGCAGCCCTTGAAGGTGGCCAATGAGATAAGGCCCAGGATGCAGCTCTGAAATTTTACTAAGCAGGGAGTAGTGGTTCTGGAATTTTTGTCCCTCTTGGTGATACAAGACGCTTGTACCTGGCCTTTCCATTAGAAATTTCTGGTGCCGGCTCAAGACTCCCTTTCCTCACTTAGGAGGATGAGGGTGACATGGATACCTTTAGAGTTTGTGCAGTGAAAATAATTCACCCATCAGTTTCTATATGACGACTATTATTGGTAACAGATGATTTCCAGCCTTTCACATGGCCGACGGTGATACCCCAGAGGGTGTCTGAGACCCATGCTTTGGACAACTAGAGAAAGGCTAGATTACATGGCTTTAGGTATCCCACAGCCAGATTTTTATGGGTGTGAGCAGCAGCAAGCCTGAGATCCCCAAGCTCCCTGATGCTCCAGCTCTTGGAAAAATAGAGGAGCAGGGCCTGCCCTTGAGCTACCCAGAAAAAGGTGACTGCTGCAAAGGCCTGTGGGCAGCTAGAAGACTAAAACAAAAAGTAGATACTGACTTACTGGATAATATCAGGTGGTCTAACTTACGTGTAATTGGAGTCCCAGAAAATGGAGGTAGAGAGGCAGAAAAACATTTGAAGTAATCATAGCTGAAAAATTTTCAAATTTGATGAAACATATAAGCCCACAGATCCATAAAGTGCAGCAAACACCTAGCAGAATACAGAGACAAAAAAACCACTTAAGGCACATCATAATCGAATGAAAACCAGTAATGAGCAAACATCTTCAAAGCAGACGGAAGAACAGACACATTACATGCTGTTAGTTGCTGTTGAGTCGATTCTAACTCATGGCGACCCTCTCCGTGCAGAGTAGAGCTCTAGGGTTTTCAAGGCTGTGACCTTTCAGAAGCAGATTGCTGGGCCTGTCTTCCAAGGCACCTCTGTGTTGGTTCAGACCACCAACTTTTCAGCTAGTAGTCAAGCACCACCCAGAGACTCCCAACACATTACATACAAGTGAACAAAGATAAGGATGACAACTGTCTTCATCAGAAACAATGCAAGCCAGATGACAGTGGAACAACATCTTTAATGTGTTGAAAAAAACTGGTCAACTTAAAACTCCACTTCCAGAGAAAATATCCTTTAAAAATGAAGGCAAAATAGACTTCTCAGACAAACAAAAGCTGAGAGAATTTTCCAGCAGACTTGCCCTACGAGAAATGTTAAGAGAGGTTGTTCAGGCTGAAGGAAAGTTATAGTATAAGGAAACTCAGATCTTTACCAAAGAATGAAGAGCACCAGAAATGGTAAGTGGTGAATATAGAAGACTTTCCCCCCTTAAAATTTATTGAAAATATAATTGAATTTTAAAAGCAAAAATAATAATGATTTTTTTTTTTTAACATATGAAGCAGTAAAAGATATAACAACAGTAACACAAAGGATGTTGTGGGAGTGTCATGGATATGTCCCCCCAGAAAATGTCTATCAGTTTGGCTGGGCCATGATTCCCAGTATTGTGTGATTGTCCTCCATTTTGTGATTGTAATTTTATGTTAAAGAGGATTAGGGTGGGATTGTATAACAACTTTACTAAGGTCACATCCCTGATCCAATGTAAAGGGAGTTTCCCTAGGGTGCGGCCTGCACCACCTTTTGTCTTACAAGAGATAAAAGGAAAGGGAAGCAAGGAGAGAATTGGGGACCTCATACCACCAAGAAAGCAGTGCCCGGAGCAGAGCGCATCTTTTGGACCCAGAGTCCCTGCATGGAGAAGCTGCTAGTCTGGGGGAACATTGATGAGAAGGCCAACAGAGAGAGAAAGACTTCCCCTGGAGCTGATGCCCAGAATTTGGACTTTTAGCCTACTTTACCGTGAGGAAATAAACTTCTCTTTGTTAAAGCCATCCACTTGTATTTCTCTTATAGCAGCACTAGATGACTAAGACAGGGAGGATGGAAGCATACTGTTGTAAAGTTCTTAGCTTGTATGTGAAGTGGTACATGATGAGGTGTAATATTATTTAAAGATAGACTATGATAAAGATGCCTATTGCAAGCCTTAGGGTAACCATGGAAAAAATAAAGAATTGTCACTAATATGCTAGTTTTATATATGTATATGTTGTTGTTAGGTGCCATTGAGTCAGTTCCGACTCATAGCCACCCTATGTACAATCAAACGAAACATTGCCTGGTCCTGCACCATCCTCACAATCGTTGTTATGCTTGAACCCATTGTTGTAGCCACTCTGTCAATCCATCTCATTGAGGGCCTTCCTCTTCTCCACTGACCCTCTACTTTACCAAGCATCATGTCTTTCTCCAGGGACAGGTCCCCCCGATAATATGTCAAAGTATGTGAGACGTAGTCTCTCCATCCTTGCTTCTAAGGAGCATTCTGGCTGTATTTCTTCCAAGACAGATTTGTTTGTTCCTTTGGTAGTCCATGGTATATTCAATATTTTTCACCAACACCACAATTCAAGGGCGTCAGTTCTTCTTCAGTCTTCCTTATTCATTGTCCAGCTTTCACATGCATTTGAGGCGATTGAAAACACCATGGCTTGGGTCAGG
>NW_004444064.1:2255802-2256963 GCF_000243295.1 Trichechus manatus latirostris
AAGTTTCAGAGTCTCTTCTGACATCCACTTTGCTCTTTTCTTTCTCTCCTGTCTTTCTAATGATCTCTTGCTTTCTTCATGTATGATGTCCTCAATGTCATTCCATAACTCGTCTGGCCTTCAGTCATTAGTGTTCAACACGTCAAATCTATTCTTGAGATGGTCTCTAAATTCAGGTTGGATATACTCAAGATCGTACTTTGGCTCTCATGGACTTGTTCTAATTTTCTTCAGTTTTAACTTGAACTTGCATATGAGCAATTAATGGTCTGTTCCACAGTAAGTCCCTGGCCTTGTTCTGACTGATAATATTGAGCTTTTCCATCAGCTCTTTCCACAGATGTAGTCGATTTGATTCCCGTGTATTCCATCTGATGAGATCCACGTATATAGTCGTCGTTTATGCTGGTGAAAGAAGGTATTTGTAATAAAGAAGTCATTGGTCTTGCAAAATTCTATCGTGTGATTTCCAGCATTGTTTCTATCACCAAGGCCATATTTTCCAACTACCGATACTTCTTTTTTTCTGGCTTTCACATTCCAATCACCAGTAATTATCAATGCATTGTGATTGCATGTTCAATCAATTTCAGACTACAGAAGTTGGTAAAAATCTTCAATTTCTTCATCTTTGGCCTTAGTGGTTGGTATCTAAATTTGAATAATAATATTAACTGGTCTTCCTTGTAGGTGTAGGGATATTACCTATCACTGACAGCGCTGTACCTCAAGATAGAACTTGAAATGTTCTTTTTGATGATGAATGCAACACCATTCCTCTTCAAGATGTCATTCCTGGCATAGTAGACCATATGATTGGCCGATCAAAATGGCCAATACCAGTCCATTTCAACTCACTAATGCCTAAGATATCAATGTTTACAAATTCCATTTCATTTTTGATGATTTCCAATTTTCCTTGATTCATACTTCATACTTCATGTTCCAATTATCAATTGATGTTTGCAGCTCTTTCTTCTCATTCTGAGTCATGCCACTCCATCTACATCATTAAGGTCAACTCTACTTTTAGGAGGCAGCTCTTCCCAAGTTGTCTTTTGAGTGCCTTCCAACCTGAGGGGCTCATCTTCTGGAACTATATCTGACAATGTTCCGCTGCTATTCATAAAGTTTTCACTGGCTAATTCTTTTCAGAAGTAG
>NW_004444064.1:2257940-2282509 GCF_000243295.1 Trichechus manatus latirostris
CAACTGCCACCCATCCTCCCTCATTAACGTCATAGAGGCAGGTTTACAACATACAGGAAAATCAACAGTATCAGGAATCATGGCCTAGCCAAATTGATACACACATTTTTTGGGGGACATAATTCAAACGGTGACATTATATTGCAAAATGGAAGGTAACTACATCATTACACAACTGCCAAACTACATCATTACATAACTGCCAAACCACTGAGAATCATGGCCCAGCCAAGGTGACAAAAAGCCTTAACTATCACAGTCCACCACTTGTCACCTTGGCACCTGTACACGTCTCCTTAAGCCATACACAATCTCTAAATAAAGACAATTACAAAAGTCATACTGGCACCTAACATGATACAACTAGCATGCATACGACCGAAAATAGACTAGCTCCATTCACATCTTACGTTTTATAAGTGATGGGATAAAGGAAGAAAACAAAAATAATTGATATTTATATATATACACACACACATAAAAAACAACGAAGAAATACTCATAACAATTACAGTCCTCATTTCTGCAACTGGTCACGTGGTCATAACTGGTATTTACAACTACCTTCTACCACCCATTCCGTATTCTGTTTACCCTCAGTAGTCACCTTAGCTGGTCATGGTTCTTTGCCTGGTGGGGTGACCCAAACTTTCATTCCTGAAGTGTCTGGGCCATTAGTAGTCATGGCAGAATTGGTTTGCTGTAGTTTTCCATTGACTTTAATCACAGGGGATAGTAGCACTAAGAGCTGTCCTAAGGGATCTCCTATATTCCAGACACACTCTTTACCTCCATTATGTAAGAAAATTCAATCTCCCCTTGGTAATCAGGATCAATCACACCAGCCAATATAGTAATGCCCTTCTTTACCTGTTGATCCAGCAATACGAGGAGCTTAAAATGGCTGGGTGGCATTCTCAACTTCCAGTTCAGTGGAATCACTGATGTGTCTCCTTGTGGGAGCACTCCTCCCTTTGAAACTGAGACCTCTAGACCTGCCGAGCATAGGGTCATGGGGACAGGAAGCAAAAATTTTGCAAGTGGGTCACTAGGAGTAATAGTGAGTGTTGCCACTCCCATCTCCATCCTTTGATTCCTGGAACCATGAATCCTGGCTATGGGAGAAACAGCACCATATAGTGGATGCTGGTTTAGAGCATATACAGCCTCCTGGAGAACATTATCCTAACCCTGAAAAGTGTTGCCACCTAGCTAGCAGTGTAATTATGTCTTTAGAAGGCCATTCCATTGTTCTATCAAGCCAACTGCTTCAGGATGATGGGGAACATGGTAAGACCAGTGAATTCCGTGAGCATTGACCCATTGCCGCACTTTGTTTGCTGTGAAGGGAATCCTTTGATCTGAGACAATGCAGTGAGAGATACCAGGACGATGGATAAGACATTCTGTAAGTCCACAAATGGTAGTTTTGGCAGAAACATTGCAAGCAGGGAAAGCAAATCTGTATCCAGAGTTAAGTGTCTATCCCAGCAAAAACAAAATGCTGCCCTTTCGGTGATGGAAGTGGTCAAATGTAATCAACCTGCCACCAGGTTTCTGGCTGATCACCTTGAGGAACGGTGCCATATCAGGGACCTAGTGTTGGTCTCTGCTAAAGTCTAAAAAAAAAAAAAAACAAAAAAATTTTAAGTGCAGAATTTACTGTGAAACACGTTGATTACTCAGATGCTGTGAATATTGTCTTTAGGGTATTCATAAGAAAAGGCAAAAAAGGAAGGGACAAAAATCTGCCCCAAATGGTTTAAGAGGGCTGATGAATTGGCAAAAGAACCCTCAAGATCCTTTCTGTTTTTTCACAGGCCAAATAGGCAAGTTGAATGCAGATGTGGTGGGAATCACCACTCCTGCATCCTTCAAGTCCTTGATGGTGGCAGTAATCTCCGCAATCCCTCCAGGAATGCGATATTGCTTTCGGTTTACTATTTTCCTAAGTAGGGACAGTTCTAATGGCTTCCTCTTGGCTTTCCCTACCATAATAGCCTTACTCCATGTGTCAGGGATCCAATGTGGGGGTTTGCCAGTTGCTGAATATATCTATTCCAATTATACATTCTATAACTGGGGATTCACTACAGGATGGGTTTGAAGACCCACTGGACACATTGTGAGATGAACCTGAGCTAAGACTCTGTTAATAACCCAATGTCCATATGCCCCCATCCCAACTGGTGGGCCACAGTGACGTTTTGGGTCTCCTGGAATTAGTGTCAATTCAGAGCCAATATACAGTGTCCCCAAAAAGTCTGATTATTTCCTTTTCCCCAGTGAACATTCCCTCTGGTAAAAGGCCATAGGTCCCTTTGGGGAAGGCTGGGAGAAAGATGAACAATATAAATTTTTGGCAGTATAGTGGGATCCTTCTTCAAGGGCCCCACCCTCCCCTTCATTCAAGAGGTTGTGGGTCTATAAACTGACTCAAGTCTCGGAATTGATTGAGGGGCTGTGACTCTCTATTCTGGTGATTTGAGTTAGACTGCTGTTCACTTGACCTAGAATCCTTCCACTTGTACAGATCAAGTAAATATTTAGTAGATTTCCCATTTATTTCATTCCTAAGGACACCATGACTAAATAGCAAATGTCATATGTCTATATGAGTCAGATTATTCTGATTACTACTTTGACTCTGCTGGCTATTATGGTAACCACACCCACCTTGTCTTTGTTGATTGAGTGCTGCCACTTGGCCCCTTAATTCAGTTACGGCAGTTCTCACTGTCAAATCTGACTTACATAACACAGCAATAATGGCAGTCTTCAAGGATGCTGGGGCTCCCTTCACAAATTTGTTCCTCACTGTTGTGTAAAAGGTGTGTCTCTTGGGCTCACCATGTGTGGGTCTGTTGGTCTAACCTGATAAATCCACTCTAGCATGCCAATTTCCCTAAGCCTTTGGATACCTTCTACAGTATACCAAGGCAGGTCTGGTACTTCAACTTGATTTAGTGTAGCCCACTGCATAATCCATGCTTCAGTGAACCAACCAAATAAACTATTAGATCCTTTCTTAACCTCTCCAACTGAAACATGGAATGAAGAACTTGTGCTTAGCGGGCCCATATCAATAAACTCAGACTGATCCAACTTTATGTTCCTTGCACCATTATCCAACACCCTTAATAGCCATTCCCATGCATATTCCCCAGGTTTCTGTTTGTACATATTAGCAAAGTCAAGCTATTCTTTTGGAGTGTAGTATACCTCTTTCTGGGTCACACTTTGTACTTCATCTTTTGGGGCTCGCTGGGACTTAAGTCTGGTTATGGGTCTAGAAGCAAAAATGAGTGGTGAGGATGTATTCCGAGAACATTTAACAATGTCTTATAAGGCATCTGCCTTAGGTGCTGCCCCAGGCAATGCCCCAGATGCCTCCCCAGGTGATGACTCAGATGTCGCCCCAGGCGATATCTCAAACAAAGGCTGTTCAGACACAGCCGGGTTAATCTCATCAGATGGGGGTGGAGGGGCTAATAGTTTTACTGGATAGCGTGGTCTAGCTGACAAAGATGGAATAATTTCTTCAGATGGGAGAGGGCTGGTTCTATTGGCAAGAGTGATTTCATGGAATTTAAGCACTCAGTGTCCTCAGCTTCTTGATTATGTGCCCATATGTCCCCATACCAAGTTTCAGAATCCCATTTCTTCCCAATCAATGACCTCACTTTAACTTCAGACACCATTCGAGGTTGGGAAATCTATTGGTATTGTAATTCACCCACTCTTACCATAAGACTCTGGGTTTGGTTTTCGGCAATATCAGCTCTGTTACTAGAAGAAGTAAGGCTTTCTTTCAGGGAATGTGGCAACTTTGAGGTCATTTACGTGGCGCTTGAGTTGTGACTCTGAAGCCCTGAGTTCATCTCTTTCTTTTGCTACTTTTTCTAGTGAAAGTAGGGCCCACCAATCGTTTTCCTTATAGTTCTCATTCTGACAAAACTGTAGAAAAGTATCAAACATGCGATCACCCAGAGTCTTGCTTCTCACCAATACTTGATCCTTGGTGGTGACATTTTGTGTATTTCTATTGCCACCTCATGCCATGGATTAGCAGTGCCCTCTTCACTACTGGAAGCAGAATCATCAACATCTTTAAGACTAACCAGACTTGAGAACCAATTTAGAAAACTCATCCCTACAATTTTGTTTCTCTAGAACCACTCTTGGTACCAAATGTCTTAGGCTGGGTTCTCTAGAGAAGCAAAACCAGTGAAGTGTATATATATAGAGAGAGAGAAAGAGAGAGAGAGAGAGGGAGAGAGAGAGAGGGAGAGAGAGAGAGAGGTTTATCTCAAGACAATGGCTCATGTGGTTGTAGAGGCTGACAAGTCCCAAATCCTTCCTTGGCTCAGGCATCAGGCCGAGGCTTCTCCTGACTCATGTAGCTGCAAGGGCTGATGAACCCAAGACTGGCAGGTCACACAGTAGGCTGCTGGCTCACTGGTTGCAGAGGCTGATGAATCCAAGATCAGCAGGCAGTACAGTAGGCCACTGGCTCAAGTCCCAAGATGGGAGGTCAGATGATCATGAGCCGGATGCAAGATCCAGAGCAAGCATAAACCAGCAAGCTCTGGCAGAATGCCCATATATGATGGATGTAGGCCACACCTCTGACGAAACTCCTCTTAAAACTGATTGGCTGATCACATCAGATCTCATCATATAGGTGATTATATCATATCAGAAAATGGAGGATAACTACATCATTACATAACTGCTAAACCACATAATTATATAACTGCTAAACCATTGAGAATTATGGCGCAGCCAAGTTGACCCACAACCTTAACCATCACATTCACCAACACCAGTATTCAAATGTGTCAATTCTTCTTCATCTTCCTTTTCTGTTGTGCAGCCTTTTCAGGCAATATGAGTAGTGTCCTTATAAAAGAGGAGAAGCTACACAGAGATAGAGAGACAGTGGAAGATGGCCATGTGACTATGGAGATAGAAGCAACTTCGAGAGAAGGAATGCCAAGGATTTCCAGGAGCCATCAGAAGCTAGGAAAGACACATGTTAACAGTTTCTCCCTCAGAGCCCTCAGAAGGAATTAATATGGCTGATATCTTGATTTGGACTTCTAGCTTCCAGACTTGCGAGACAGTAAATTTCTGTTCTTATAATCTGCCCCGTTTGTAATATTTTACAGTAGCCCTAGGAAACTAAGACACTGGCAGAACTGAAGGGAGAATTAGACAAATCCACAATAATAGTGGGAGATTTCAACACTTGTTTCTCAGTAAACGATAGACAGAAAATCAGTAAAGATGCAGGTTTGAACTACATCATCAACCACCTTCACCTGATAGGCATTTATAGAACTCTCCACCCAACAGTGGTGAAGTATACATCCTTTTGAAGTGCATGTGGAACATTCACTAAGATAGGCCATATGCTGGATCGTGCACAAGTGTCAAGAAATTTAAAAGGATTGAAACCAACAGAGTTCATTCTCTAACCACAATGGAACTCAATTAGAAATCAGTAACAAAAAGATTTGGAAAATTCAAAAATATTTGGAAATTAACACACTTCCCAATAACCTATGATCAAACAAGAAACCCCAAGGAAAATTAGAAAATATTTCAAGCTGAATGAAAATGAAAACATCAAAATTTATGGGAGGTATCTAAAGCAGTACTTAGAGAAATGTTTACAGGCTTGAAAGTTAAAGCTATAAATAAGAAAGGTTTGAAATCAGTGATTTAAACTTCCTCTGTAAGAAGCTTAAAATCAAAGTAAGTAGAAGGAGGAAATAGTAAATATAAGAGCAGAAATCGAATGTGATAGAAACAATAAAACCAAAAATTAATCTTTGAAATTTGAAAAGTTAATCTTTTAAAAAATCAGCCTAGTCTGATCAAGTAAAAAAGAGAGAAAACACAAATGATTCGTACCAAGAATGAAAAGGATGCAACACTACAGATCCCACAAACAAATAAAGATAATAAGGGAATATTATTAACTACTTAATGCCAATATTCCACAACTTAGACGAAATGGAAAAATGCTTTGAAAGACACAATTGTTATCAAAATGGACATGAGAAGACATAGAATATTTGAGTAGTCATATCTATTTTGGAAATTGAGTTAGAAATTAAAAAGTTTCTCAGAAGGGAAGTTCAGGCCCAGATGACTTCACTAGTGAAATCTAGCAAACATTTAAGAAAGAAATAAGATGTTGGAATGGGCGCTAGAATGCCAGGCTCTTCTCTGGGGTGTCCCTGGGCTGGCTGGGCTGGGTGGTCTGCTCAGGACTCTTCAGGTGACTGGACATGGGCTGGGCAGCCTGAGATGCTGGCAGGCAGCCGCCTCTTTAAGGGTAGTGACATCATAAGGCTGTGGAATGCCGTGGCCATCCTGGAACTCCACGGCCTTGGCTGTTGTGGAGTGTCCATCTTCGTATCTCCACCTCCATGGAGTCGTGGGCCCGCACGTGACCGCGAAGGCACAAGCAGCAGAAGCGGCCATGGCCGAGGGGAGCGAGCTGATGAACAGGCTCATGAGCGAGAACGCCGACCTCAAGAAGCAGGTGCGGCTCCTGAAGGAGAACCAGATGCTGAAGAGGCTGCTCAGTGAGAGCTGTCAGGAGGGAGGTGGCCGTGCAGCTCGTGAGCTCGTCCTCCCCAGGGCCCCCAGCTACCCCGAGGCCTGCTCCCCTGGGGGTGCAGGTAAGACCTTGAGGGAGTCGTGGGAGGCTGCCCCCCTCTTCAATAGTCAGTGACTGCCACGGAAGAGTGGCCGGTGGCTTATACAGGATGCACAGGTTCTCCCAGCTTTCCAGGAGCACTGGGCTGGGCTCGGCTGGGCTCCTTCCTCTCCAGGAGTGTGGGCCAGCCAGGGCAAACAACATGAGGGTGGCCTGGCCCATAAGCTCTGGAGCCTCTGTTCCCATCTTGTCAGTCCACACCCGGCACGCAGGAAGTGTTGCCCATGGTGGGAGGACCCGTGGTCACAGGCAGAGGGAGCTAGCGAAGGGAGAGTGACCTGGTTTACCACGTGGTTAGTATCAATTCAACATTCTAGACTTTCTACAGGGAAGCAATTTGCTCTGTTTTTAGGGTTTTTGTGAATCAATTCCGTTTGTACACGGGAAGTTCGGTTTGGGGCATGGTTGATGGTGCGTGACCTTGGTGTGTGAGTGGCTCAGATGGTGGGGAGTTCGATGGAATCCCTGGCCAGCACTGCCTGAAGGAGTTTGATGACCAAGGAGCTCAGCTGGAAGTGGGGACTGCTCACACCCCCGAGCAGGACAGGGACAGAGGAACACGTCCCAGTCTGTCCAACCCTTGATGATGGGGCAGGTGGCCTTGCAGGTGCCCTGTTGTTCCAGGATGACAGGACAGGTGGCCTCAAGGATGTCCTGCGAGCCCTGCTGTTTTGCAGGAGCAGCTGTTCCACCAGGTGTGAAATGTTTTCTTCTCTTGAGACTGTTCCTGAGGTGGCTGCTGATTCCTCAGTGAGGGGCCTGGAGCGCTGGGCAGCAGCTCACTGGTGGGGAGGCTCCCAGGCCTGGCTGTGGGACCCTCTTTGAACACCTAGCTCCACCTTGGGCACACTGCACACCCCGACAGGCCGTGTGTGCAGGAAGTGGGGCTGTCATTCTACTTGAGTCTGGCCCCTGGCCCCGTGTCCTGTCCACCAGGCCCAACGGAGTGCATGGGGAAAAAGCCAAGATTGTGCATGTCCCAGCCCAAGGGACTCATCTCAGCATGTTGAAACCTTCATTCTCGAGGGGTCCTTGAGGAGGGCAGACAGGATGAGAGGGGCCCTTGGAAGAGATGGGCGGGAAGAGGAAAGGGACTCAAGGATCAGCCACGTCCGAGAATGGCTGGAGAGCCAGTTGTCCCTGAGCGCCAGCCTGCACCCATGTGTCCTGCACCCACTAGGCCTCATGTGGTGACCCCCCTGCATGTCGGGCCAGCAGTCCCAGGCCACTGCTCAGTTGTTGTGGCCACAGAGGCACTTTGTCCCCATGTCTGTGGTCAACGCTTTGACAGCTGCCGAGAACCATGTGATGTGTGCTGCCTCGTGTGTCCAGGGACTCCACCTGCCAGGCCTAACCTCAGGGCTCAGAGTCAGCACGGGTCAGCATGGGTCAGCACGGGTCAGCACAGCTCAGCACAGGTCAGCACGGGTCAGCACAGGTCAGTCAGCATGGGCCAGCACGGGCCAGCACGGGTCAGCACAGGTCAGCACGCGTCAGCATGGGTCGGCACAGGTCAGCATGGGTCAGCACGGGTCAGCATGAGTCAGCACGAGTCAGCATGGGTCAGCACAGCTCAGCACAGGTTAGCATTAGTCAGCACGGGTCGGCATGGGTCAGCACAGGTCAGCCAGCCCAGGCCAGCACGGGCCAGCACGGGTCAGCACAGGTCAGCACAAGTCAGCATGAGTCAGCACGGGTCAGCACGGGTCAGCACAGGTCAGCACAGGTCAGCATGGATCAGCACAGGTCAGCACGGCTCAGCACGGTTCAGCATGAGTCAGCACGGGTCAGCACGGGTCAGCACAGGTCAGCACAGGTCAGCACAGGTCAGCATGGATCAGCACAGGTCAGCACGGCTCAGCACGGTTCAGCATGAGTCAGCACGGGTCAGCACGGGCCAGTGTGGGTCAGCAGGAGTCAGCATAGGCCAGCACGGGCCAGCACGGGCCAGCATGGGCAGGGGCTCTGAGGAGCCCTGGGAGGTGGGAAGCACTGGGGGAGGGCGGAGGCCCTCGCTCGGGCAGGCCATCCCTGGAAGACCTTCGTGAGGAATTGCAGCTTGCCCCGGGCAGGGTGAGGACCCCTCAGTGCCTCCTCACCCCAAGCCCCACCCAGGTGGCCCGGCCAGCCCCCCCAGACTGGGCCCGGCCCCCTCAGAGCTTGTTCCCTTCATGCTCGGCCATCTCTCCTAGGCTTTTCCGCAGCCTCAAGATGTGTCGGGGTCTCAGGCCCACAATGCCGGCCAGACCCTGGGTGCCCCAGGGCAGCTGCCGTGCAGCTATTGTCCCACCGGCTTTTCCCTGCTGAGATGTGAACTTGGGAGCCAAGCTTGGGGGAAGGTCTCTTTCTTTCTCCTATTCCCTGGCCCTTCTCTGACCTCACAGACGGTGCTCACAGCTACAGGTGTGGTCACGTCTGCTTCACCCCCACACATGGAACCAGAGCAGTGTGGGCCCTGAGACGCCCCTCTTCCTTTGCCCTCTTTCCCCAAGTTCCCACTGAGACCCCTGCTTGGGCCAAGTGGCTGCAGGCAGCAGGGGGCCAGATCATCTCTGGATGGGCAGGGGGCCCATGGCAGGCTGCCCCCCAACCTCTGCTGCTTCAACGGGCGGTGCTGTGGATGCCCTCGGTGTCCGGGCCAGACGCGTGATGTCAGGGCGGCCCAGGCTGTGGGCATCTCCCTCGAGGCTGGTCCCACCCTCTGCCTTCTGCCCGCATGAGAGGGTCATCCTGGAAGGGGTGCAGCCTTGGCCTTGGGGATTGCAATTTGGAAACAAACACTGAGCTATTTCACAGACGGCAGAAGTTTATACACGAAGGTTTCAACACAGCAAAGCTTGTTCTGTTTCCGGAATCCCTTCACTCCTTGTTCAGAAGACGCATGCTTTTGAATCTGTTTTTCTTAGTTATACAACAATACGCGCTCACGGTAAAGTCTAACCACCACACGAGGATTTAGAAGTCAAGGCTCCATCTTTGCCACCTGATCCTGCGCCCCAAAGGCAGCCGCTGTCAACATTTCCCAGGTTTCTGTCTGGAACCCTTGATAGAGAGCCATGCATAAATCTGAGTATCCTTTTGGTTAACCTAAGGGGGATTGTGCTGTTCTGTAATTTGCTCTCTCCCCCCGCCTTAACCATCCATCTCAGCCCCGTTCTTTGTGGTCCTCCTCCGTGGATCTTCCTGGGTCACATCTGTCTGGAGCACAGACTCTTCCGCGTGATGATTCCCACATCCCATTCAGCGGACGGGCAGTGGGAAAGGCTGCCCAGCTCTCCGCCATCAAGGATGGTTCTGGACAGCAGCGTCGTATGCACACCTCTGTGAACTGTGCAGGGGCACCCTGAGGAGATCCCTAAATATGGATTCCTCGGGCCAAAGCCAAGCGCAATTGGAATGTTGGGACAGATCCCATCGCGTTGCTCTTCACTCCCATCACAGGGGGGACTCCATCCCTGACCTTCCTGACACAGCCCAAGACTGTCCCACCAAGTGGGTGAGAACGGCTCCAGTCCAGGCTTCCTGGGCTGCACGTCCTTCACTCAGGGATGTAGGCACCTGCGCCTCTTTAAGGGACCAGGGGGAGCAGCCAGTCTCCTCCTCAGCCTCCTGGTCCTCCTTGCCACCCACCTCTTCCCCAAGGCCAGCCTGCCCTCGTTTCTTGGTTCCTTATGGATTATCCTGTCCCCACACCAAACTGGGCATCGTTGGGTTGTCATTGGATGTTTCCACACAGAAGTGGTGCTGTTGGCCCCAGAGCTGAGCCTCCACCTGTCTCCTTTCCACTCGGGTCTCCCTTTCCTTAGTGAACGTAGTATACGAACCTAAGTACCAGTTACCAGTTGCTATTGAGTCAACCCCAACTCATGGCAATCCCATGTGTGCCAGAGTAGAACTGCGCTCCATAGGATATTCAATGGCTGATTTTTCGGAAGAGGACAACCAGATCTTTCATCTAAGGTGCCTCTGGGTGGACTTGAACCTCCAACCTTTCAGTTAGTAGCTGAGCGCATTAACTGTTTGTACCACCCAGGGACTCCTGAATTTAAGTGCCTGTGAGTATTCTGTACGTACTTTTCCCTGGCTCTTTCCTCTTAACATCACGACATTGTTATGAGTATCTATTTTAAGTGACTTTCGTATTCCAAATTCAGATGTGCCACAATTTAATGAACTTTTCTCCTCATGTTTGAAATCAAGTTCTTTTTAATCCCGAAGTAAATAATACTGCAAAAAGATTTTTTTTATACTTAAGATTATTTCCTTAAGATACATTGTTCTAAAAATAAAATCACTAGTTCAGAAGGCAGGGGTGATTTACTTTTTTAGTTTTTTTTTTTAAATCCTTTTACATTTCTCTGATATTCTCCTCTATTTATTTTTCCAGATATCTTTAGGATGATTTCATCTATTACAGTTATGTGAAACTGTTACGACTCTCGGTTTCTTCAATTCTCTTTAGCTCTCTCTCATATACCAATCTTTCACATTTGTTCATAAGTTTATTCCTTGAGCATTTTATGTTATTGGTTGCAATTATGGATGAGAGTTCTTTTTCCAGTATATTTTTAGAGTGATCAATGTCACTGTGTTGGAAATTTTAAAATGTATGAATATACAATTTTACACAACCTTCTGTTGTAACTTGAGAATTATCTGCCTATTCTTTCTTATATCCCTTATCTCATTTCTAATTTTATTCACTTATGTTTTCTTTTTCTAGCATAGCTTTTCCAGTTTTGTCCATCTTAGCAGACTTTCCATAGAACTATTTTCTAATTAACATATTTCTACTGTTATTTTTATTATTCGCTAACTTTCACTTTTCTTAAGGGTTTCTCCCCATATCAATTTCATTGTTTAATTTTTTGTGATTTTTTAAAAGTAATTAAAGCATTTAAGTTGATTTCACTCTAAATGCAGTTTTGAATGTAATGATGTCTTTTTCATTTCTAATGTTCATTATTTTCTCAATAATAATTTTTTTTCCTATTTTTACTTCTTTCTTGATCTGATATTTAAGAGAATGTTTAATTCTAAGGGAATTATAGAATTTTTTGTTGACTCTGCATTATAGTCTTATTGTAATGTGGCCTGAAAATATATCTACTTTTTGAGTTTGACTGAGAATTTTTGATGCCTAATGCTTACTGAATTCTTGTAAAATGCTCTGTTGATTGTTTCTGGGCCATGCAGTTGTCTGTGGGCCACGAAGTGGCCGTTAGGGGTCTGGCTCTGGGATGGAGAACTTGGCTTGGATTCCAGCTTTGACTGAGGCGGTCACTCGTGTGGCTGAGCCCTACTCCCTCCTCTGAACATGTACAGATGACTTTCTTTCCTTTTGAAAAATTTTTTCTTGGAAGTCATTGCTGGGGGAAGATGAATTGGTTCCTGCATAGGCATGTTTTAGTATATAATTATTTTGATACAGCTCTTAAAAAACCACTTTGTTTCTCAAATATATGTTTACTTTATTGCTACCCACTACCCAATGCCCTCAAGTCCCTTCTGACTCACAGCGACTACAAAGCTCTTCCAAGGCTGTAAATCTCAATGGAAGCCGACCGCCACATCTTTCTCCCGAGGAGCCCTGGAGGTTTCCAATCTGCCGACCTTTCAGTGAGCAGTTGAGTGCCTTCACCACTGCACCACCAGGGCTCCTTACTTTATTGATAGTAGAACAAATTCATGACATGAGGTTAGAAAAGGATTTCATAAACCACAAAAGAATGGCTACATTAAATTTGACTATGTCACATAAAAATTCCACATGACAAGAGTTACCATAAAAAAGGCCAAGGATAAATAAGGTAAAATATAAGCCAATCACAACCAGAAGAAAATATGTGCAACACATTTAATCAACAAGGAATTAGAATTCAGAATGCATACGGAACTGCTACAAATAATTAAGATAAGACTACCCAACCAAAGACCCGGCAATCTGCTCCTGTAAAGATTACAGCCTGGGAAACTCTACGGGGCAGGTCTACTCCATTGTATAGGGTGCTATGAGTTGGAGTCGACTCGATGGCACACAACAACAACCACAGCCCAACCAAAGAGGAGGCGTAGATCATTCACAGAACAGAAACCCGAGAGGCCAATGAACTTGTGAGAAGATGTCCAGCTTCACCAGGGATTTGGAACAGTACAATAACAACAACAAAACACCACACGACACCTGTCAGCCTGTCTGACAACACCAAGTGCTGATGAGGGGGTGGGATGGGGGACTCGAGTGCAGTGCTTGTGGGGGTGGAACTGCCCCTCTATTTTAGAAGCAAAGAAAGTTGCACATGCATGCACCCTGAGCCCAGGTGTAGACCGCGAGGATGCTCACACTGTGAGCAAGGAGGTGAGCCAAGGATGCTGGTGGCAGCATCTGGAAACAGCTGTGTGTCCATCGATGGGACAATGGATAAAAACAGCTATGTGTGTGTGTAACAGTGTGGGTGTGAGTGTTAGAGTATGAATATGTGAGTGTGTATGTGAGCATGTAAGTGCGTGAATGTGTGCATGTGTGTGGAGAGTGTGTGCACGTGTATAAATTTGTGAGTGTGCAAAAGTATGTGTGTGTAATTGTGTGAGAGCATGAGAGTGTTAGAGTGCCTGTGTGTGTGTGTAAGAGTATGTGTGCATGTGTGCATGAGAATGTGTGTGTTATAAATTCATGAGAGTATGTGCAAGAGTATGTGTGTTTAAGTGTGTGAGAACATGAGAGTGCCTTGTGGGTGGGTGTGTGTGGGGGTGAGTGTGAGAGTGTGTGTCAGTGTATGTGGGTATGTGAGTGTGTGTGTGTGTGTGTATGTGTGTGCACTTGTGTGCCAGGAAATGGTTAAATGAACCAGGTAGCCACCAGACGGCTCCACACAGATGAGTCTCAAAAACAGAATGTTGTAGCACAGAGTTATGTTGTGGAATCAAATGTATAGGGTGACACCATTTATGTGAAATTTAAAGCACACAGAATGTTGCCCTGTAGTGTGTGTGGACAACAGGTGTGCGGTAGGGGACTGGGGCATACACACCCACTGTGCTCCTAAACCCCAGGCAGGCGGCTCCCCAGGTAGGCAGGGCGAGAAGCCTGCGATCAGACGGGTGTAGGGCTGCTTCACCACGCCTGTAACTCCCCTTGCACACAAGACACGAAGTGGGAGGAGGGCCTTGAGAATGGTGGAGACGCCGACAGGTGCCCAAGCAGGGGAGGGGTGTGGAGGTTTACTGAGGTGTTTCTGCACTTCTCTGGGTGATGTGCTGGGGATACAGCTTGACTCTTCTCTCTTCCCCATGCCAGCTCCAGAGTACGGAAGGTTTACCAACGTCCCCAACACATCATCCCAGCTGCAGGAGTCCTCCCTGGAGGACCTGCTGTGCTCGCACGTCAACCTCTCCAGCGAGGATGAGGTCTCCCCCGGCTGTGCGGCTTCTGCCTCGGCTTCCTTCAAGGCCTTCCTTGGGCCCCAGGAGCTGCACTCGTCACGAAGCATGGACAGGAAGCTGTCCCCACTCCTCGGCCCTCTGCAGGATGCCCTGGCTGACAAGACACTGCTGGAGCCCAGAGAGATGGTCCGGCCCAAGAAGGTGTGCTTCTCGGAAAGCAGCCTGACCTCTGGGGACAAGGCTCGGAGGAGCTACTACCTCAGCGGTACGGCAGGCGCCGAGGGGCGCATGAGGTGCGGGGTGGGTGTGCCGGGGTGTGGGGAGAGGGAGGACGGGAGGCACAGGGCAGGGGGTGCAGGGGGTGCAGGACACAGGATGGGGGGCACAGGGCAAGGGTGCAGAGCTCAGGGCACAGTGTAGGATGGGGGGTATGTGGCGTAGGCATAGGATGAGGGCACAGGACAGGGATGGGGTCACAGTGTACAAGGCATAGGGCACAGGGTGTGGGGTGTGGGGCACAGGGCTCAAAGCACAGGGTACAGGGAATGGGATGGGGGGCAGGTGTGGGGTGCAGGCACAGCCTGTCTGTGGTGGGAAGGATGCGTCTGGGCACTGGTGTGGGCCCTGCTCCTCCATCCAGAGGTGCAGAGCAGAAGGTGGAGCTCGGTAAGTGGCCAGGCCAGGCCTACATCCTTCCCAGGGGCTGGGCAGGGTCACAGTGACTCTGGGGCCTCAGTTCCCCTGGTTGTAAACAGAGGGAGTGTGACTAGATGGCCTCCAAGGAACATTCTGTCTCTGCATCCTGCCTTCACAGGGAAGTGGGCTCTGGAAGGCAGCGCAGCAACATGTCCTCTGGGGCTCAAGGGTCTCCTCCCTTGGAGCCACGGGCCCCCCTCCAGCCTGTTCTGCTCTCTGAAGCTGGAGGAGGACAACGTATTGCCGTGTTGTGACCTGGTCCTTATTTAGGGGTTCAAGAAGAAAACCAACTCCAAGTGGCTTCTGGAAATACCTAAGGCCCTGGCACCCAAACCTCTTGGGCCCTGAAGGCCTGCGTCTGTGGCTGCTCCATCATCTTAAGTGCCTGGAGCCCCCGAGGTGGGGTCCAATCTCGCTGTGGAATGTTTGGTACTTCCAGACAAGAAGATGGACGTGTAGCTAGCTGGTCAGAGAAGTGGGGGCCTCGATGTCCCCACCCACCCTCCCAGGGCCACTGTTGGGGGAGAGTCAGTGGCAGCAGGGCCCCCATGCACCAGATGAGACATGGGAGGACGTGCATGTGGGCACCTGGGGAAATGAGGTGACTTTTTGGGGAGCAGGAAAGGTGCCCGTCCCTGTAGCTGGGCCCTGCCTGCCCTGAGTGGGCACCTTTCTGCCTGGAGCCACTTCTCACATGAGCAAAGTAGTCTCTCCACCCCCGAGCACAGAGTGTCTGGTGGCGGCCATTCTCTTAGTCGGCTCCACATGTCACCCTAAGAGGGAGCCAGAGTATCTTCCCAGCAGCCTCAGCTTCTTGACAGAGAAACTGCTCTCAGACCACAGACAGTGGCTTAAGATAAGGAAAGTGCAGTTTTCAGATTCTGCCTCCAGCAGATGAGAAAGAGCCAGCGCAGGTGCACCAGGTCAGTGATGTGGGCAACTCAGTGTTCACTCTGATAAAGGTCAGCTTTGGCTTAAGAGAATCAGCAGTGTATGAAAGTTCCAGTTGTTTCACATCCTTGTCAACACTTGGTATACTCAGTCTTCTTAATTTAGCCATTCTAAAAGGTATGTGGAAACCCTGGTGGCATAGTGGTTAAGAGCTTTGGCTGCTAACCAAAAGGTTGACAGTTCGGATCCACATTGTGGTTTAAATTTGCATTTCCCCAATGACTAAGGATGTTGAGTGTTTCTTCATGTGCTTATTTGCCATCTGTGTTATCTTCTTTGGTGAAATGTTTGTTGAAATCTTCTGTCCACTTTTCAAATTGAGTCATTTGTCTTATTATTGAGTTGCAATAGTGCTTTATATATTCTAGACACAAGTCCTTTGTTGGATATACATTTTGCAAATACAGTATCCCAGTCTGTGGCTTGCTTTTTTATTTTCAAAACAGTATTTTTGAAGAGCAAAGGTGCTTAATTTGATAAAGTCTAGTTTGTTGATTATTTTCTTTTATAGTTCACGCTTTTTGTGTCCTATTTAAGGAATCTTTGCGATACTCAAGGTCACAAGGATTCTCCATGTTTTCTCCTAGAAGTTTTAGAGTTTTAGGTTTTACATTTAGGTCTCTGGTCCATTTCAAGTTAATTTTTGTGTATCGTTTGAGGTATGGATTGAGATTTGCATATAGATAGCCACATATTCCAGCATCAGTTGAAAAAAAGCATCCTTTTCCCATTGAATTGCTTTGACACCTCTGTCAAAAATCAGTTGTCCATATATGTGTGGGTCCATTTCTGGACACTCCATGCTGTTCCATTTATCTATCTGTTTATACTGATTATTGATTATTGCAGCTTTATAATATGACTAGAAATCGGTTAGTGTAAGTGCTTCAACTCTGTTGTTTTTCTGACTATTCTAGGTTCTTTACATTTCCATACAAATTTTAGAATAAGCTTGTACATTTCTACAAAAAAGCTTACTGGAATTTTGACTGGAATTGGGCTGGATCTATAGATCAATTAAATCAATTTATGAACAAATGACACTTTAATAATATTGAATCTTCTGATCCATGAACTCTCTATTTATTTAGGTCTTTAAAATTTCTCTCAGCAATGTTTTGTAATTTTCTAGATACAGGCCTTGCACATCTTTTGTTTAATTTACCCTTTCATATTTTTGATGCTGTAATAAATGGTATTGTTTCATTAATTTCAAGTTCTTGTTGTTCGTTGCTAGTATATAATAATACAATTGATTTTTTTATATTGACCTTGTATCCCGCAACCGTATTAAATTCACTTATTAGTTCTAGTACCTTTTTTCTTTGTAGATTCCTTAGGATTGTCTACATAGATTATCATGTCATTTGTGAATAAAGACGGTTTACTCCTTCACTTCCAATCTGGATACCTTTTCTTTTTCTTGTCTTATTGCACTGACTAGAACCTCTAGAACAACCTTGGATAGAAGTCGTGATAGCGGACACCCTTGTCTTTTCTTGATCTTAGGGGGAAATATCTAGTTTGTCACCATGAAGTATGATGTTAGCTAAGGTTGAAATTTATCAGGTTGAGGAAGTTCCCGGTAATTCCTAGTTAGCTTGGAGTCATCACGAAGAGACGTTGCATTTTGTCAACTGCTTTTTCTGCATATTTTGATGAGCATTTGGTTTTCATTTGTAATATGTTAATATGCCGAATTACATTGATTGATTTCTGAGTGCTGAACTAACCTTGCATTCCTGAGGTAAAGCCTGCTCAATCTGATGTATTATTCTCTTTTGTATTGTTGGATTCAATTTGCTAAAATTTTGTTAAGAATTTTTGGTGTCTATGAGGGATATTGGTCTGTAATTTTATTGTAATGGCATTTTCTGGTTTTGGTATCAGGGCAATGTGGGCCCCAAAGAATGAGTTGGGAAGTGTTCTATCTTCTTTAGTTATCTAGAAGAGCTTATGTAGAATTGGCAGTATTTCTTCCTTAACTGTTTGGTAGCATTCGCGACCAAAACTAAGCCTGGAATCTTCTTTGTAGGAAAGTTGTTGTTGTATTTTTTCCCTCTACAAATTCAACTTTTTAATTAATAGAGGTTACTCAAATTATTTCCTGTTGAGTGAGCTTCGGTATTTTGTGTCTTTTAAGGAATTTGTCCATTTCATCCCAAGATGTCCAATTAATTGGCATAAAGTTGTTCCTAATATTCCCTGACTATCCCTTTAATGACTGTAGAATCTGTGGTGGTCTCCTCTCTCATTCTTGATATTGGTAATTTTTGGTCTTCTTTCTGTTTTTCCCTGACCAGTCTTCCTAGAGATTTTTCAATTTTATTGACTTTTCTTTAAAGAATGAGTTTTTGGCTGAATCTTGGATCACTCACGTGTGGACTAGAAATGATTTCTAGAACATCTCAAGTGTGGCACTTTTCCTCTACCCAATTTATGCATGAGAGAGAAAAAGAGAGATCGCTTGATTCCTGGTGAGAGAAATGTATTAGTAGAGAAGGAGTGTGCTTCCCTGCTCTCCATGACCCTCATCTGCCCTACCATGCTTCTGTGCATTGTGTCTGCTCTCAGTTGTAATTTATTCAACCTTGCAAAGTGGTTGGGGAGTACATGGAAAACTACAAAACATTGTGGAAAGAAATTCAAGACCTAAATAAATGGAAAGGTATCCTGTGTTCATGGATTGGAAGACTTAATGTTGTTAAGATGGCAATGCTCCCCAAATTGATCTACAGATTCAACACTATCCCTATCAGAATACTAGCTGGCTTCTTTCCAGAAATTGACAAGCTTATCCTATAATTCATATGGAAATTCAAGGGACCAAGGATAGGTAAAACATACTTCAAAAAGAAGAACAAAATAGGAGGACTTACACGTCCCAATTTCAAAACTTACTATAAAGCTACAGTAACTGGTAGCCACATGCAAAAGGATGAAGTTGGACCCTGTCTTAGTCATCTAGTGCTGCTGTAACGGACATACCACAAGTGGATGGCGTTAACAAAGAGAAATTTATTCTCTCACAGTCTAGGAGGCTAGAAGTCCGAATTTAGGGTGCCAGCTCCAGGGGAAGGCTTTCTTTCTCTTGTCGGCTCTGGGGAAGGTCCTTGTCGTCAATCTTCCCCAGTCAAGAAGCTTCTCAGTACAGGGACCCTGGGTCCAAAGGGTGTGCTATTCTCCTGGTTCTTGTTTCTTGGTGGTATGAGCTCCCCATATCTCTCTGCTTCCTTCTGTCTTTTATATCTCAAAAGAGATCAATTTAAGACACAATCTAATCTTGCAGATTGAGTCCTGCCTCATTAACATAACTTCCGCTAATCACACCTCATTAACATCATAGAGACAGGATTTACAACACATAGGAAAATCACATCAGATGACAAAATGGTGGACAATCACACAATACTGGGAATCATGACCTAGCCAACTTGATAGATATTTGGGAGGACGCAATTCAATCCATGACAAACCCCTACTGTGTCCCACATAAAAAATTAACTCAAAATGAGCCAAAGATCTAAATGCAAGAGCTAAAAGTGTAAACCTCTCAGACGAAAGCAAAAGCATAGGCATCAATTTTTGTGACCTTGGATTAGGCAACGGTTTCTTAGATATGACACCAAAATTATAAGTAACAAAAGAAAAAACTGATATATACAACTTCATTAAATTTGAAAACTTCTGCTTCAGAGGACACTGTCAAGAAAGTGAAAAATCAAGCCACAAAATGGGAGAAAATATTTGCAAATTATGTGCTTGATAAGGGACTAGTATCCAGAATATATAAGAACTCTTACAATTCAACAATAAAAAGACAACTCAGTTAAGAATGGGCAAAGGAATTGAATGGACATCTCTCTGAAGAAGATATACAAATGGCCAATAAGCACATTAAAACGATGCTTAACGTTGTTATTAGCCATCAACGAAATACACATCAAAACCACAATGCGAGACCACTTCACACCCCTTGGGGTGGCTGTAATAAAAAAGACAGACAATAACAAGTGTTGGTGAGGACGTGAAGAAATTGGAACTTCACACACGGCTGGTGGGAATGCAAAATGGTGCAGCCATGTGGGAAACAGTTTGGCAGTTCCTCAAAAAGTTAAAGAATTACCATATGACCTAGCAATTCCACCCCTATGTATATACCCAAGCAAACTGAAAATATATGTCCACATAAATATTTATAGCAACATAATTCATGCCAGCTCCAAAGTGGAAACAACGCAAATGTCCACCAATGGATGAATGGATAAACAACATGTTGTATCTCCATACAACAGAATATTATTCAGTCAAAAAGGAATGAAGTTCTAACACATGCTACAACATGACTGAACCTTGTACTCATGTTAAGTGAAAAAGCCAGTCACAAAGAACTACATATTGTGTGATTCCATTTATATGAAATATCCAGTCGGCAAAACCACAGAGACAGAAAGATTAGTGGTTGCCAGGTGCTGGGGGTAGGGGGTAATGGGGAGTGACTTTTACTGGGTACAGGGTTTGCGGGGCGTGGGGAATAAAATGTTCTGGAATTAGATTGTGGTTGCACAGCTCTAGGAGCCCTGGTGGTTGTGTGCTTGGCTGCACAGGGTTTGATTTGTTTTGTTTTGCACGACTCTGTGAATATACAAAAAAACACCGAGGTGTAAACCTTGAAAGGGTGAATCTTATAGTATGTGAATTATAACCAAAACAAATAAAAACCAAACCCATTGCTGTTGAGTTGATTCCAACTCATAGCAACCTTATAGGACAGAGCAGAATGGCCCCATGGGGTTTTCAAGGCTCTAACCTTTCCAGGAGCACATTGCCACATCTTTCTCCCAAAGAGTGGCTGGTGGGTTTGAACTGCCGACCTTTAGATGAGCAGCGGAGCGTTTAACCACTGTGCCACCAGGGCTCCTTATGTGAATTATATCTCAATGAAAAAAATTTTTAAAGAAGTATTTTGGGAAGCAACATACTAGGTGGCCTCTGTTCCTGCATCTGTAAAATGGGTCAGAAAGCCTACCTTCAAGGGTCATCATGAAAATGAAATGAAATCACACGAAGCCAGAAGCGCTCAGAGAAGCAAACAGGAAGTGGGGTTGGGTCTGCAATGGAGAGGAGTGAGTGCACCGTCTCCTTGGCTCAGCTGGTCGTGCCTCGTTCCCTGGTGTCCCCAGGCTCCGTGACACCCTCGCCTGCACACTCATTGCCGTACAATGGCTGAGGACTGCAGGGACAGACGTCCCCAGTGTGACCGTCCATGACCACAGTGTCGGCCTGGTGCTCAGTAACCTGTCCAGAAAGAAGGCTGCTGCCCGACACCCTGGACTTTAGAAGCTCATGCTGGCCACTCGCTTGAAGCATCCCAGGCCAGTGTGTGGGGAGCGAACAAGCGCATCGTTTAATCACTCATTCCGGAATCCTGTCTGAACCTGCCTTCACGCAGACAGGACTGTGGTTTGCAGAAAGTGACGTTCTTCCCCCTTGTGAACATCACCGGTCCCTCACTTTCCCCAACATGATGTGCACCCCCAGCTGACGGCTGCCCAGGAGTCCAGGACTGAGCTGAATGGGTGTCCCCATTAGGGGGAGAACACCCCCCACCCCAGTTCTAGGACACTCAATGCCCCTCTCCCCCAGCTAGAGGGGCCAAGCTTCCGGAGGACACCTGAGGTCACTAGTGGGTGGTTCTCCCTGCCATTTTCCACAGCAGCACTTCTATGGCACAATGACCCTGAGGAGGACTGGGCTTTGCACGGTGAACCCTCCCGGAGCCCCTGGAAAGCTCGGCCTGAGAGCCCACAGGAGGAGAGCAGTGTGCTGTGGTCCCCAAGCCCGCTCACAGCCAGCCTGTCTGTTCTGAGCTGGGGATGGGGCCCACGGAACACGCTGGGAAACACTGGTTTGGACACGTCTCTAAGATCCGCCTTTGCAATAAGCAGGCCCTGTGAGATGCACCTCCTGGTACACGCTGGTGTGGCTGCTTGTCCTGCTACTGCCCTCACTGCATACCCAGGTGGTCCCTGTCCTCCTGTCCCTCTAAGCTCGTCCTGGCAGTCTCACCCCATAACACTGCACTTGTCACCTTTGGAAGCAGTTACACAGCCGTTCATGCTCGTTCATGGGCAGGAACCGTCCTGGTCACTGGCGTCCTGGCTTGGGGAGGGCAGTGGGGGACAGTGTCTGTTCGTGGTGAACCAACCTTCCACCGGAGGATGGCAGGTGGGAAAGCAGTTGCCCAAGGTCACAGGCAGAGCTGGCTCTGGAGCCTGGCCCCACAGCTAGCCACGGAGGGGTGCGGGAGCCTGAGCCAGGGTGCAGCAGCTGTGGGAGCGACATCTCCGAGTCACAGGGCCACCGGGGGGTGTCCTGAGTGTTGGGGGCCTGAGCTGCACCCTCCCCGGATAACAGGACCTGGGTGCCAGCCTCAGGACAAATGAGGAAGCTCTGGGCACCTGCTGGGGTGGATCTGGAAGGACCGCACTTGCATTGAGAGGGTTCAGATCATGTCTCCTGTGTGGAAAAGTTTCAGGGGCTTGAGGAAACGATTTAGAAATGGGCATGTTATGAGGTATCTCCCTTCAGGATGGAAGAGGTGACAGTCTGCTCTCAGGCAGCCCTGAGAGGCATCACACCTTGATGAAAAGACCCCGCCCCTGGGCCCGTATCCCTCCCTGTGCTCCCACTTGGCTCCCTGGGCAGGTGGTCTCGGTGGAGGAGCCACTTGAGCCCATCAGAGGGACTCCACCCAACCCCATGGTGACCCCATCAGGGAGCCCCCCACACCCCCTTACAGAGCGGTGCGGGTCCGCGGTGGTGTCAGGGGCATGGGGTGTCGTGCTGATTCTAAAGGGGCCTTTTGTCGCTTTGGTGACTCCGTTCCAGGTGCACCTTCAGTAACAGGCTTGGCGCTTTACAGAGGGCCCCCGGGGTTTTACTCTTCTTGATGCGTGCTGAGGTCGCGATTGACTCCATTGACCTCCGAGGCTGGGTGGGGAGGAGGGATTTGGAAGCAGGTGGGGGGTGGGAGTGTGCTGACTGTTAGGGGGCGGCGGGGGGTGGTGGGGCAGAGGCGAGAGGCTCAACTGGAGAGGAGGGGGCAGCCCCCAGCAAGCCCCCAGCCCTCTCAGGGCCTCTGCGGAGCGGGGCGGGGAAAGGAGCGGGGAGCCCGCGTCCCCCTCATCAGGATCAGGGCCCTTTCGGAAGTCCAGCTGGTGTGACCGAGTGATGAGGCAGCGGCGTCCAGGGCTTCCCCTAGACCAGGCCGTCACGCGCGGTTCGACTGCTTTCTTAACGTGGAAGACGGCAGTCTGCCCTCGGTGCGCGCGTTCCCTGGACCGGGAGCCCGGAGCCTCACCCCCGCCCCTCGCCCCGGCAGAGATCCAGAGCTTCTCGGGCGCAGAAAAGGACGGGCGCGTTGTTGGCGAGATCGCCTTCCAGCTGGACCGGCGCATTCTGGCCTATGTCTTCCCGGGTGTGACGCGGCTGTACGGCTTTACCGTGTCCAACATCCCCGAGAAGATCAAGCAGGTGAGGAACCGCTCCCCCCCCAGGGGTCCTCGCGGCGCCCCCGCCCCAGGCCCCGGCATGGCTGCGGGACGGTCCCTGGTATCCTCGGTGCGCTTGCACGAGGCGTGAGGAGCCTGCCGTGAGGGACGTCTACACGGCCTGTCTGGCTTTGACCCCAGACCGCTTCAGGAGTGGCCACGGGGCCAAAGCAAGGAACGGTGTGTGATGTGGTTTTCGCGGGCAGGTTGCCTCTTGAGGCCACTAGGAATCCAGGTTCCGTTTCTCCTTCCGGACTTGGAGGCTAGAGGGGAAATTTAGAGACTCAGCCTGGCCGGCGGGGTCAGCTCGGGGCCTCAGTTTCCCCATCTAAGCGGCTTCATTAATGAAATGCTCTTCTCTGTCCTGGAGGCGGCACCGCTATCCTCTACGCAGGGGGTCGCTGGAGAGCCGAGAAGGCAGAAGACCGGCCCCAGGCCACACGGCCCACTGAGGCGGTGGGAGTGCGCCCACCCCCCGACCCCAGGGTCTTAGCACTGGGTCTTTTCCGTGGCCCTGGGTTTGTGTGAGGCCTCCCTGTGTGGCCCCATCCCGCGCCCCCCGTGTCTCCACTCAAGTCCCTCCCCCGTGTGTGTCTCCTCCTCCTTCCTCCTGTGTGTCGCCACCCGCCCCCGGCCCGCGCCCTCTGCACCTCACTCGCTCCCTCACCCCCTGCTGTCTCTGTCCCCCGGAAGTCTCCCCTCCTCCCCGTCTGCTCCGCGCCCCGTTTCCTCTCCCCATCCCTCCTCCAGTGTATCTCCACCCCTGTCCCCCCTCCGCGCGGCCACCATCTCCCCTCCGACGTCCTGTCCACCTCACACGCCCACCCCCCGCTGTCCCCCAGGCCTCCATCAAGTCGCTGGACGGCTCGGTGGACGAGAAGAAGCTGCGCGACCTGACGCACCGCTATCTGACGCTGACGGCGCGCCTGGAGAAGCTGGGCTACAACCGCGACGTGCACCCGGTGTTCAGCGAGTTCCTCATTAACACCTACGGCATCCTGAAGCAGCGGCCCGACCTGCGCGCCCACCCGCTGCACAGCAGCCCCGCCGCGCTGCGCAAGCTCATCATCGATATCGTGCCGCCCAAGTTCCTGGGCGACTCGCTGCTGCTGCTCAACTGCCTCTGCGAGCTCTCCAAGGAGGACAGCAAGCCGCTCTTCGCCTGGTGAGCGCCGCCGCCGCCTCCGCAATAAACGTGTTTGTTCGAACTCGTCCTGCGCGTCCCCGGGCGCCGCCGCCGCCGCCGCCGCCGC